>NC_064823.1:129203089-129517923 GCF_024166365.1 Elephas maximus indicus | reverse complement strand
AATAGCAGCGGAACATTGTCTGATGTTGTGCTGGAAGATGAGCCTCCCAGGTTGGAAGGCACTCAAAAGATGACTGGGGAAGAGCTGCCTCCTCAAAGTAGAGTCGACCTTAATGACGTGGATGGAATAAAGCTTCCGGGACCTTCATCTGCTGATGTGGCATGACTCAAAATGAGAAGAAACAGCTACAAATATCCAGTGATAATCGGAACCTGGAATGTACAAAGTATTTTTGACATGTTGCCAGGAGGGATCAGTCCCTGGAAAGGGACATCACACTTGGCAAAGTACAGGGTCAGAGGAAAAGAGGAAGACCCTCACTGAGGTGGATTGACACGGTGGCTGCAACAATGAGCTCAAGCATAACAGTGATTGTAAGGATGGCGTAGGACCAGGCAGTGTTTCGTTCCGTTGTGCATAGGGTCGCTATGAGTCAGAACTGACTCGACAGCACCTAACAACAAGATGTAAAAAATTACTGAGTATTTCAATGTCTCTTTAGTATCATCAATGCTCCCTACTGTTTCCTTTCCCCATAAGGAAATTGTGGTAGAGACACTTGAGGAAGTCACTGCTGAAGGTCCCTGATAAAAAGACCACTATTTGAAGGCAATTGGACTAGAAACTCAGACATACATAAGAACATGGGAACCTGCAGGACTGAGTCCTTGACTGCAACTCTCTTCAGAAAATGCATTGCATTAGCTATGTACTAAATCTGGTGTGGGAAGTCAGCTTTTACCCTAAGGCCTGCCTTGTAAAACCTAAGTCACACATAAATTTTTAGTGAGGAAGAAGCAAATTCCTCAGTGACCAATTTTCTCTTAGAAGTATGAAATTGCTATATAGTTAGCTTGTGCTAGAATTTCCTCACAACAAATACACATGGAATCTTGGTAACTCAATACTATAAATTTTTGTTCCTCACTCAGTCAAAATCCATTATATCCTAAGCAGTTTCCTTCCATCTAGTAGCTTCAGTGTGTGAAATGCTTGGTTTCTGATACGACTGAGACACAGAAAGATGGAAATAGGAAATAATCTTAAGGGTCAAGTCTAGAAATGGCTATCAATATATCTGTTCACATCCCATTGGCCAGAGCTCAACTACCTGCCTTCATTCATATAACTTTAGATAAGTATGGGTATATTCCTGGGCATAACATATCTGTGCTATGACTACTCAACCTGATAAGGTACATAGGGAAGGAGAAAATACCTGTCCCCACTTCACGGCCAAACCCAAAAACAAATGCCTTTCAGTCAATTCTGACTCATAGAGAGCCTGTATGACAGAGCAGAACTTCCCCTTAGGGTTTCCAAGGAGTGACTGATAGATTCTAACTGTAGACCTTTTTTGTTAGCAACTGAGTTCGTAAACACCGTGCCACCAGGGCTCCCCACTTCATGATGGAACTAGAAAATTTAAGAAGGGTACCAGTGAGGTCTAAGATTATCATAAGTACTTCAAAACTACTATTGATCACTCAGGCTTGATGTCACTCTATAAGGCAAATGTTATAATTAGGGTTTCAGTTTTAAACTTTTAAAATAAAGCATCATGCGGGGGGGAAGCAGTTTCTATAATAAATCATCTATCAGTCCTAGGTGTTTAGCAGGAAAAATGTGTATGAATAACACCTTGGGGAGATGGTCTGTCCAAAGAGTTTCATCAAGTCTGTATTTTTTCAGGGCTTTTACAGGACGATAATATCCTCATGTCATGTCTGCTGTGATGCATCAGCTTAAAACTGGCCCAAAGGCAGAAATCGCATTTAAAATACCAGGTCCAAGACAGCTTTGTGTTCTAAGGGATCTCTCATCTTTGTTTTGTGTTAGTGTCTGAAACGTATGTTTTTTTCTCACTTGTAAAATTTCTCCAAAGTTAATTTTGTAGGGAAAATTCAAAAGCTCAAGTTATTTCACCATTTTAGCTGGAACTATAATGTCAAAAATCTGTTTTTATGCCAGTTATTGATTTCCATTATCTGACATATCCTAAAACAAACCCACTTTATCAAAAATTCCAATAAATATCTAACGTATATTTCACATTTCTCTCTAATTTTTCAACAGATTTTGAGTTGTGTGAATTGGGCAAATAAAGTTCATAAAATTACATTTAAAGTTTCAAAAAAATTACATTGGCATACATTTTAATTTAAATCAAGTTTTAAAATATATATATAATTCTTCAAACACCCACTTTTTTTTTTTAATAATGTGTTGACAACTGATAAAATGTTTAGGTAGGTTATGGATAATATAATGAAAAATGCTTAATAAATGTAGGTTCAAATTATCATGTTGTATTAAAGATGATTTACTCCTTGATGAGAGTCTGTTTGGTAATATATTTTATCCAGGTATAGTAAATTAATGACACAAATTATAGGAAAATGACATCTTCAGTCCCATTATGAGTGAGCTTTTAAAATGCCATTTGTCACAACCTGTCATCTTGTCATTATGTAGCATTATGCTGCATTTAAAAGATGTACACTCTCCTTTTTAATATTCTTTACAAAACTAAAATATTACTGTCTATGGATTGTGGTTCCACAGTCCTTTATTGTCAACATGAAAAAATCCATATGCTTTGAAATAAGCAGGTATTAACTCTGCTTATTTGGAATAATGATGTTTATCTTCATCCTCTCACCCTTAGCAGGTGGTTTCATTTTAGTTATTTTGCAGAGTTATAATTCCACACTTATTGAAACATTGATTATGAACACATGTGATATTTCATGAAGCTGAACAAAAATTGTATTTTATTAAATATTTTACTAAAAAAGCTCAGGTACTTGTATTTTAGTTCTTTCTTTTCAGGGGTTATAAAGGGTCCTCAAAGAAGGTTTAGAAGTGCAGGAATGTGAAATTTTAAATGGTTATGAACTGATGATTTTTATAATTATTTTTTGATGGCTTGTACATGTAATTTGATACAGCATATTTTAAAATTAAATCTAAGCTATGTTTCAGGTAATTTATTTTTTGGAAGAAAAGTTTTTTTTTAATTATTTATCTTTTCAACATTAATTACTCTCTAATTTATCAACTGTCTAGTGAGTGTCTGCTTTATGACATATATTACTTTAGATTACGCAGGTCAAAAAAACACCTGACTATATGGAGCTTTATTTTATCGGGAGAGAGAGAGAGGAGTAAACTCAAGCTACAATGGTAAAAAAGTAAATTATGTAGTGTTTTAAAAATGATAAGTACTACGAGGGAAAAAGAAAACTTAAATCAGGATAAGAAAGTTCAAGACTGCTGCATGGAATGGGAATTGCCATTTTAAATAGAAAAAGGTCAGTATAGTTATTGTGAAGGTGAGATTTCAACAAAAGTATAAAAGAGGTGAGGGATATTGCAAAGGAATATCCACAGTAAGACCACTGCAGGCAAAGAGATCAACTATTGCAAAGGCCTTAAGGTCATACATGGCATATATGAGGAATAGCGAGAAGACCACCATGGCTGTAGAAGTGAGCAAAGACTTGTAGGAAATAAGGTCACAGAGGTTAAACGGGTGGGCAGATCATGTAAAAGCCTAGATGCCATTGTAAACCCTGGCTTTTAAATTTGGAAACTTACTATTTGGGTTTTACTATTTGATAGAAATTCTGCTAATAACTGAGAGTTCAACTGTACCTAAGTGTTTTATTGTAGTAGGACAGAATAGGGGAAAAAAAATATTACAATGTGGTATGACAAAAGTTATAACATGCAAGTGTAGGAAGGCATGGGGGCATAGAAGCTCACCAGATCAAATGGATACATTAACTCAGTATGTCAAGAGAGTATTTAGAAAGAGATTTTAGGGGACATAGGTTATTATTTGGGAGAGTTAGGAGAGAGGAGCAAGAAGTCACATTTAGGAGGATAAAACCAAAAAAAAAAAATGAAACCCATTGCTGTTGAGTGGATTCTGACTCATAGTGACCCCATAGGACAGAGTAGACCTGTCTCATAGGGTTTCCAAGGAGTGGCTGATGGATTTGAACTGCTGACCTTTTGGTTAGCAGCCAAACACATACAAGCCCTTTGCAAATCTAAGTAATTACTAGGTAGGGATCAATCACTGGAGGAGGACATGACGTTTGGTGAATTGGAGGGCAAGCTAGGGTGAGAGAGACCCCTGGTGAGATTGACTGCCGTAATAGGAGCAAGGATGAATTCAAACAAGCTGTTTTTTTTTTGTTGTTGTTGTTGTTGTTAGGTGTCGTCGAGTTGGTTTCTACTCATAGCGACCCTATGTACCACAGAAAGAAACATTGCCCTGTCCTGCACCTTGCTCACAATCATTTTTATGCTTGAGCCCATCGTTGCAGACACTGTTCAATCCACCTTGTTGAGGGTGTTCCTCTTTTCTGCTGACCCTCTACTAAGCATGATGTCCCTCTCCAGGGACTGAGACCTTCTAACAACATGACCAAAGTATGTCAGATGCAGTTTTGCCATCCTTGCTTCTAAGGAGCATCCTGGTTGTACTTCTTCCAAGACAGATTTGTTCATCCTTTTGGCAGTCCATAGTATATTCAATATTCTTTGTTAACACAGTTCAAAGGCATCAATTATTCTTTGGTCTTCCTTATTCATTGTCCAGCTTTTACGTACATGTGATGCAATTGAAAATACCGTGGCTTGGGTCAGGCACACCTTAGTCTTCAAGGTTACATCTTTGCCTTTCAACACTTTAAAGAGGTCTTTTGCAGCAGATCTGCCCAATGCCATGCGTCTTTTGATTTCTTGACTGCTGCCTCCATGAATGTTGATTGTGAATCCAAGTAAGATGAAATCCTCCACAACTTGAATCTTTTCTCCATTTATAATGATGTTGCTTATTGGCCCCCTTGCTAGAATTATTGTTTTCTTTATTAAAAAAAAATTTTTTTTTTTTTTTTTTTTTTTTATATTGAGGTATAATCCATACTGAAGGCTGTGGTCTTTGATCTTCATCAATAAGTGCTTCAAGTTCTCTTCACTTTCAGCAAACAGTTTTGTGTTATCAGCATAATGCGGGTTGTTAATGAGTCTTCCTACATTCCTGATGCCCTGTTCTTCTTCCTATAGTCCAGCTTCTCGATTTATTCAGCATACAGATTGAATAGGTATGGTGAAAGGATACAACCCTGTTGCACACCTTTCCTGACCTTAAACCATGCAGTATCCTCTTGTTCTGTTTGAACGGCTGCCTCTTGATCTATGTACAGGTTCCTCAGGAGCACGATTAAGTGTTTTGGAATTTCTATTCTTGGCAATGTTATCCATAATTTGTTATGATCCACACAGTCGAATGCCTTTGCATAATAATGCATTTCATTAACAATCAGAACATGGAATGTACAAAATATGAAAATTGAAAATTATCAGAAATGAAATGGAACACATAAACATCGATATCTTGGGCATTAGTGAGCAGAAATGGACTGGTATTGGCCATTTTGAATTGGACAGTTGAACAAGCTAGTGATTGGAAAATGATTCATTCTGTTATACATAAGATCGTTATAAAACAGAATCAACTTGGCAGCTACTGTCATCATCATCATCATCATATTATTATTAATGTATAATACATTCCATGGAAACCCTGGTGGCGTAGTGGTTAAGTGCTACCGCTGCTAACCAAAGGGTCGGCAGTTTGAATCCGCCAGGCTCTCCTTGGAAACTCTGTGGGGCAGTTCTACTCTGTCCTATAGGGTCGCTATGAGTTGGAATCGACTCGATGGCACTGGGGTTTGGTTTTTTGGTTAATATATTCCATTGAAAAGGTCTACTTGGACTCCTGAACTAGATCACTACTGCTTGTTTTTCTCTTTATCCTTTCCTCGTTGCCTAGTTTACAGGGTAAAAATTGATCCTCAGCTCAGTTTCAGAATTGTTGCCTCCACCCTGCAAATCATTCTACTGTTTAAGATCTATTTTAAAAGGAGTACTTCCTAGGTTTGATTTCCAGGCATGGACTACAAACTTTTTCATTTTCTTTTTTTTTTTTTAAACAGTTTTATTGTATTTGGCATACAACAAACTGAGCATTTCTAAATTGTACAATTTCATAAGTTTTAGCAAACGTTTACATCCTTTAAAATATCACCACCATAAGCAAAATGATGACATATTCGTCACTCTCAAAGTATTCTTATGTATCTTCGTAATCCCTTTCTCATACCCCTCCCTGATTTCCCTTCCCTAATCCCAGGAAACGGAAGATATAATAATATCTGTCAGTGTACCTTAGTTTATATTTTCTAGAATTTTATGTAAATAAAATTTCAAAGTATGAACTGTTTATTATCTGGCTTCTTTCATTCAATGTAATGATTTTAAAAAAATTAGCCATGTTGTGTATTTCAATAGTTCATTTATTTTTGTGTCTATGTAGTATCCTCTTCTGTGGATATATTAGAATTTGGTGATCACTGACATATTCATAGACATTTGCATCGTTCACAATTTTTAATGATTACAGAATAAACTGTTATGAAAAATCATACAAAAATCTTTGTAAGCACATATGCTTTTTGCTCTCCTGGGTCATTGTTTAGGAGTAGAATGGCTAGCTCTTTCATAAGTGTATGTTTAACATTTTAAGACACTTCCACACTATTTTCCAAAGTGGCTATATCACGATAGTTTCTCACAGGCATTTATAAGATTTCCAGTTGTTTCGCAACTTTACCAACACTAGATATAATCAGTCTTTCTAAATTTACCCGTTTTAATAGATGTATAGGGGCATGTCATTATAATTTTAATTTGCATTTCTCCGATGGCTAAAGATGTTGAGTATTTTTTCATATTGGGTAGTCTGTTTTGCTGTTATTGAGGTTTATTTTTTTTTTAATAATCTGAGGTTTACTTTTTTAATAATCTGAGTAAATATTTCTTAATAATAGTTATGTGATCTATCAATATTTTCTCCAAGTTTATGTTTTTTCCTTATTGTTCAGGAAGCAGAAATTTTTAATTATGATTAAGTTTAATTAATAATTTACAACTTTTTTATGAATCATGTGTTTGATGTTCTAAGAAATCTTTGCTAAATTGAGATGACAGATCTTTATCCTGTTTTCTCCTAGATTTTTAATTTTTATAGGTTTTATATTCAGTCGGTGATCCACTTGGAGTAAATTTTTATATCTCGTGTGAGTTATGTTTCAAAAAAACTTTTTTTTTTTTTAATGAATATCTAATTGTCCTAGCACCATTTGTGGAAAAGACTATCTTTTCTCCATCAAGAAATGTGTGTGCCTTTTTCCAAATTAATTGATCATGGGTGTGTGGATTTTTTTAACTACCTTTTCTGGTGCAGTCATGATTGTTTATTATGACACCATTGTCATATTGTTTTGATTAGTGTAGCTTTATAGCAAGTCTGGAAATCAGATTTTGTTAGTTCTCCAATCTTGTTACTTTTCAAATTGTTTCAGAAACTCAAGGCCTATTTCATTTCTATGAGAATTTTCAAATCAGCTTGTCAATGTCTACCAAAAACAAGCAAAAATCATTTTGGGATTTTTATCTGCGATTATTCTGTATCTATTAGTCAAATTGGGGAAAATCAATATGTTACAATATTGCATCTTGGGATCCATGAACACTGTTTATCTCTTAATTTATATGTTTCTGTTATCTCAACAAACTGCAGTTTTCAGTGTAATATCTTGCACATCTTTTCTCAAATTTAATTTTATGTATTTCATATTTTGATGCTACTCAAAATAGTGTTTTAAATTTCAATTTCTGTTTTATTTTATAGCTACAATACAGGAAAAAATTTATATTTTATGTAGATCTTGAACTTCTCAATCTTGCCAAACCCCACCAAATTTTCTACATAAACAATCACGTCATCTGTGAAAAAAGTTTTAATTTTTTTTCTGTCCAAACAAGAAGACTATCCCCCTCCCCCCACTCCCTCCCATTCTTGCTTTATTGCACAGGATAGAAGTCCTAGTTCAATGTTGATAGAAATAATGAGAAGGGACATTTTTATTTTTTTCTTTATCTTAGGGAAGGGACATTCAGTTTCTCACCTTTAAGTATAGGTTTTGTTTTGTTTTTGTAGATATCTTTTATTAGGATGAGGAATTTTTCTTCTACTAACAGTTTGATGAAAGTTTTTACCAGGAATGAATGTTAAATTTTATCAGATTATTTTTCTACGTCTATGAAAATCATTATACTTTTTTTTTTTTTTTGGTAAGCTGTTAATATATGTTACATGCATTACATACACTTTGGAGTGTTAAATCAAACTTGCTTTTCTGGACTGAATTTTGCTTGGTCATTTTATATTTTCTTTTTTTCTAAATATATTTTGGGGTTTGTTTTGTTAAAATGTTTTCAGACATCTTGAATCTATATTTGTAAGTGTAATTGTTCTGTAGTTTTCTTGTAAGTTTTTTCCTTGTTTGGTATCAGAGTAATGTTGATTTTATAGAATGAGTTGAGAAGTATCCCTTCTTCCTTAATCTTCTGGAATAGTTTGTATATATCTGGAACTTCTTTCTGAAATATCAGGTAGTATTTCACAGTGAACCCTTTCATCTTCTCAGGATTTTAATTGGAAATTCAATTTCTTTATTTGTTGTATATCTATTGAAATTTTCTATTTCTTCTTGAGTTTTAATAGCTTGTGTCTTTCTAGCATATGCTACTTATCTTATTCTTAATATTGGCAAATCTCAAAAGAATTTTATCAAATATTTTTTAACCTTTCAGAAAGTTATTAATTCTCTCTCTTTTTAGTCTGGCTGCTTTCAATTCCATTTATTTCAGTTCTCATGTTTATTCTTTCCTCCATTTTGCATGCTCTAGCTTTAATTTGGAACCCTGGTGGCACAGTGGTCAAGAGCTTGGCTACTAACCAAAAGGTTAGCAGTTCGAATCTACCAGTCTCTCCTTGGAAACCCTACGAGGAAGTTCTACTCTGTCCTATGAGTCAGAATCAACTCAATGGGAAGGTTTTTTTTTTTTTGGTTTAGATTTAATTTATACTTTTTCTCCTAGTCTCATGAAGTGGAAGCTCAGTTTTTTCTTTCTTTTTTTATCTTCTTTGTCTAATGTATTTATTTAATGTTCTAAATTTGTTTGCATTCCACAAATTTAATATGCTCTATTTTCACTTTCACTCAGTTCAAGATGTTTTCTTTCTTTCTTTTAATCTAAGGATTAAGTAGAAGTTTGTTATTTAGTTTTAAAACATGTTTTGGATTTATCAGATATCTTTTTCTTATTCCTTTGAGAAACTGGAGCACTTTCATGGTGACCTCAGTTCAGGGATCCTCAAAGATTACTATGGCTGGGTAGAGACCATTTTTGTTTAAATCCATTTTGGTCAGGGAGCGTGTCTGTATGGTTGCTGTAACAGGTATACCACAACTGGATGCTATTAAACAACAGAATTTATTTTCCACAATTTAGGAAGTATGAATTCAACACACTGACTTTCAGGGAAGGCTCTCTATCTGTTGCATTTGGGAATAGATCCTTGTCTCTTCCAGCTGCTGTAGTCCCAGTTTTCCTTGGTTCCTTGAGTATTTTCATATGGCATTTATCTTACCCTCATTTGTGCTTCTAGTCTCATGTCTATGCTGCTCTTTATAACTCACAAGTGATTAGGTTTAGGACACACCCTATACTGATGTGGCCTCATTAACATAACAAAGAGAACCTTATTTTCACTGAATTACATCCACAGGTATAGAGTTTAGGATTTCAACACATGTTTTCTGGGAATACAATTCAAACAATATCAAAAATTGTAAGCATTTTGCATTTATTGAGACATGATTTGGGATGTGATGTATTTATTACCTGTTCAGCACATACCAAAAAAACCAAACCCAGTGCTGTGAAGTCGATTCCGACTCTTAGCGACCCTATAGGACAGTGTAGAACTGCCCCATAGAGTTTCCAAAGGGTGCCTGGTGGATTTAAACTGCCCACCCTTTGGTTAGTAGCCATGGCACTTAACCACTACACCACCAGGGTTTCCTTTGGCGCATGCTCCATGTAAACTTGGGAAGAATGTATATTCTGCTGTTGTTGGGGCGTGTTCTATAATATCAATCATTTCTGGTTGGTTGATAATGTTGTTCATGTCTTCTATATTTTACTGATTATCTGATAATTTGTTATAGTGATAAAGGAGTGCTGAAAATGTCTACCATAATTGAAATTAGTTTGTTTCTCTTTTAAATTGTAAGTTTTTGTTTTATGCATGCAGAAGATCTGTTATTAGATGTATAAACATTAATTTTGATGCCCACTTGATAAACTGATCAATTTATCATTTTAAAATGAACTTCTTTATCTCTAGTAACATATTTTGCTCTAAAATATATTTTGCCTCACAATAATATAACTACTGAAGCTTTTCTTTGATTAGAGTTAACATAATATATATTTTCCTATGTATAGTTTTTGAAATTCCTGCACCATTTTAAAAACCCCTACTTTTTAAAGTTCCTTGGTGTGCTAATCTTCTGCATTCATTGTCCTTAGTTACTTCAATACCTGATGTCTGACTATAAAATCTCATTCATTTTAAATTATAGCATTTGATTTAGTCTTTATCTTTACCCCAACTCCTACCAAAGTCCTGGGTGGCTCCACTCATTTATTCACTCACATCAAACAGCAGATCTAATACATTTTTTTCATAACATCAATTTTAAAGATACTATGATCTCTCATCTCTTGAGCTTTGCAATCAATCACTGTCTAAGAAAATCCTAATCATTGTTGTGCTATTCCATCAGTAAGGAAAGCTTTTCTCAAAGTCCTTGCTATCAAGGGAAATGGCAACTCCACCCTTCTCTTTTCTGAGATAAAATCAACTTTGACACATTCTGCTTTCCAAATATGTCCATCTCATTTATCTAAAAATTATATGCATCTAGCCCTGGTGGCACAAACAGTTAAGAGCTTGGCCGCTAACTGAAATGCAGGCATTGAAAACCCACCTAGAGCCTCTGCAGGGAAAAGAACTGGTGATCTGGTCCCATAAAGCTGACAGCCAGGAAAACACTACGGGGCAGTTGTTCTCTGTCACATGGCATTGCTAGAGTTGAAATCAGCTCAACAACACCTAACAACAACCACCATCACCAAAATACTTTCAAAATGAACCCTTTTTCACTTCTTCCAACATAACCAACCTATTGAAAGCACCATTATATATTGCCTGGATTATTGACCTAATTAGTTTTGCTGCTTCCACAATTCCCCCACCTCTCTCCCTTAGACAGACTATGTTTTAACTCGCCTTGTGAATAAAGTTAGAAGGTTTTACTTCACTGATGAAAAATCCTCCAGTATCTTTCCCTTTCACTCAAGGTAAAAACTCAAGGCACTTCCAGGTACTAGAAGTTCATACATCCCTATTCTTCTTCTCCCAACCTAGATGATCTCCATAGTTGCCTATCTGCTGTTTCGCAAATGCAGCAAACTGTTCTCTCTGTATCTCTGTACTTGTTATTCCCTCTGACTACAACATCCTTTTTTTAATAGTCACATGTGTTCTTTCCTCACTTCCTTCAGTTTTCTACTAAAATCATGTGTCATAGTGAGACTGTCTTTGGCTACCTGATATAACATAACAATAACCTCCACTGTGGTATTCCCTATTGGCTTTTATCCTGTTTTATTTTTCTCTGTAACACTTACCACTGTCAGCTGTATATTTATTGTGTTATTATCTGTTTATGTTGCTATTATATTTAAATAGAATGTAAGCTTTCTGATAGCAGGTGTTTCATATGCTTTATTTCTGTATTCTAAGGAGGATAGCTGGAACATTTTGAGAACTCACCAAATATTTGTTAAGCGATTTTTGTTGTTGTTGGGTCCTTTATAGGCTGTACGTCTTACTCTAGAAGTCTACCTTTCAGTTGCATGCAGTAAGAATAGAGTCCTGCCACATGTTCGAATGAGTAAAAGCCTGTATTAAATGGCAAATTTTGAAAGCTAAATGAATGGCTAATGTTAGTACATGGAGAAAAAGGGAGCATAATTTCTGTAGTTTAGTAGCAGCGCACTTTCACAGAATTTCTTTAGAGGCCTACACTAATGTACTATAACGGGCACTTGTACGTTACTATTATACAAACACTTTGGTAATTTATATCCGCTTTGTGATTCATGACTGGATCATTTCATTCCTTGGGAGTGTTATAACATTTCAAATTTTCATGCTTAATAAATCCATTGGGGTTTCTACTTTTCCTATTCGAATGGAGAATTTTTTTTTTTCAGCTTAAGACTATTTTCTAGGAATAAATTATGGCAATTTCAGAATTTTGTTAAATTTCTAAATTCCACAATGATCAAAGACTATTCATAGAAAAAAATAATAATTTTGCACAAATCCCAAAAGTTATGTAACACATATTTATTTTTTTCTACTATTTGTCTATATTGTTTAATAATACAATCTATCTTAAATCTTTCTAAGATAAATCATTGCCAGATACCTTCCAACACTGATGCAATGGTATAGAATTCAACATGACTAAATTTGCATGGTCTCTACCCAGACACGGTAGTCCACGAGGATCCCCCAACGGAAGTCACTGCCAATGTATTCAGGGCTAAGGTTTGGCTCCCCCAGTGGCTGCTAATGGAGGAAAATAAAACAACTCAGAATTGGGGGTTGGGGCTAACCTTTACATATGGGGGCAGAAGTGAATAATTAATAAATGTTTTGTATCGCTGCAACCCAGCTCCTTCGAGTAGAGAGAAAGGTAGTTCCAAAGTGAGCACACCTGCAAAAAGCTATGATTCTCCCTTGTATCTGTTCACCTATTTCCCTGATTGAAGTCCTGGTAGCATAATGGTTAAAAGCTCGGCTGCTAACCGAAATGTTGGCAGTTCAAATTCACTAGCCACTCCTTGGAAACACTATGGGGCAGTTCTACTCTGTCCTACAGGGTCATTATGAGTTGGAATCTACTGGATGGGTTTGGTTTATTGGTTTATTTCCCTGCTGCATAAGAGGTATGATACACAATCCCCTGAGAACATGCCTATTGAAATGTCCAGCTGTTCCAATGCTGGGAATCTAGAAAAGGTAGTGCACGTGCTATTTGTGGGGAAAAAATACCAACAATCATCAACAAATTTTGCAAAACTATTATCATGCTTTGTATACAATATGACCAACAGAAAGGCTAACATGTGGAAGGAATCAATACACAGTAGTTAGTATGGATTATTGCAATAATTATAGCATTTTTTTCATAATAAAGCAGCATAAATGGATATCATAAAGAAAAAAGTGACCATTTGTTTTTTTTTAAGTGGCCAAACATCTTAAAATTTGGAGTAATTTTTATCCTCAGAATATATTGAAAACCAAAATATAAAAAAATTAAAATCAGGAAAAGAAAAAATATTAAGATGAAAGATAGTTGAAATATTTTCTTTACAACTGAAAAATACACTAAAATATATATCTATAGCTGAAGTGAACTTAAAATGCCTAGAATTCCAGGAATATCTAGAATTTGAGCACATCTGTTAGTACCGTTTTTGCCCTTTAACATTTTCAGCCATCAGACAACTAACTGCTTCATTAAAACACCTGCTAATAAAACCAACATGGCGTTATGGGCCCAGACTCATGGCCATGAAAATGTAATTGAAACCTTCAATGTCTTGATCATGGCGTCACAGTATGCAAGGCAGCCCAGAAAAGTCTGTAGTTCCCAGAATTGAAGAACACCATGACTACTCCTTAATGTAACATAGCAGTACGCAAGGCAGCCCAGAAAAGTCTGTAGTTCCCAGAAATGAAGAACACCATGACTACTCCTTAATGTAACATAGCATGGTTTCAACAGTCTATCTGTTGTATCTGGAGGGTATATCATGCAGTGATTTTGATCTATAAATCAACTCCCTTTCTCAGTCTCACATACCCATGTCACATTATAATCGTGGAAATTAGTAGGAAAACAAAAAAAAAGAGATTATGTATATACATTTGTCTTTAATGAAAATTTGACTATGAACCTTACCATTAGGTTAATATAACTTTTTGTATTTTATGGCTATAACATTTTAATTAGAAAATCATGCATATTTTATAGTGTTAAGAAATAGTTAACTGAATTTTTACTAACTTTTAAAAAGTCTAGTTTCTTTTATTTATCTATTAACTCATCTCTCTACTTTCGAAGTAGAACATGATCATGACTCTTGTACCTACCCGCATATGTACCCTCTTGTCAATTTCCCTGCCTCCCCACAAGACATATCCACCATACTAAACTTGCATTTGCCATTTCCTTGCTCTTGTTTTTGTAGTATTATATATATAACAATATCCCAAAGTCATCTATGGTTCAATACAGCTTGTTTGAATTTTATAATAATGCTTCATATTGTATGCACTCTTGCTTGTTTTATTTTTCCTCAATAAGAAGTTTTTAAGATTTGTCTATGTTATAATGTAAATTATTAGTGCTTCAGGGCTGATGTAGCAAAGTACCACAAAGTGGGTGGCCTCAATGAACAGAAATTTATTGTCTCTCAGTTCTGGAGGCTAGGAGTCTGAATTTAGGGAATTTCTAGGGCCATAGTTTCTCTGTCAGTTCGAGGGAAATATCCTCTCTTGTCTCTTCCAGTCTGGAAACCCCAGGTGCTTTTTGGTGCTTCTTGGCTTCTAGATGTATCCTCACCTGGCCACCATTCCCCTGTGTGTCTTTCTGTGCCTGTTTTCTTTCACAGGTACAGCAATCGGATTTGATTCATACCCCTGCTACTGTGGTATGACTTCGTGTTAGCTGAAAACATTTTCAAAGACCCTATTTCCAAAGAAGGCCATATTCATCAGTACTGGGGGTTAGGACTTCAACATATCTTTTTGGAGAACACCATTCAGTACATAACATCTATTTTTAACTGCTCAAAAATATCATCTGTGTAAATTTATCTCTACATTTAATTTTATCTAAGTATATACATTTTCTTATTATCTCATTTAATATTTCTATTATATATATGAAGTCTTGATGTTGCACTGGTTGAGAGCTATGACTGCTAACTAAAAGCTGGGTAGTTCAAGTCCACCAGCTGCTCCTTGGAAGCCCTAGGGGACAGTTCTACTCTGTCCTATAGGGTCACTATAATTTGGAATCAACTTGACAGCAACAGGTTTTTTTTTTTTTGTTTTTTTAAAATTATATATATAAGTTCCTGGGAGGTGCAAACTATTTGTATGGGACTGCTAACTGAGAGGTTGACTTTTCAAACTCATTCTGTGGTGCTACAGAGGAAAAGCCTGGCATTCTACTTCCAAAAGATTACAGCAAGGAAACCCTAGGAAGCTCAGTTCTACTCTGGAACACATGGGTATGCACTGAATCAAAATTGACTGGAAGGCATTATTTTTATTTTTTTTGTGTGTGTATACATATATATAAAATGTACCAGTATTTTGCATTCCTCTACAGTAGTATGCAGAAGAAGCAGCAGAAGAAGGAGCCCTGGTGGTACAATTTTAAAGTTCTCAGGTGCTAACCAAAAGGTCCACAGTTCAAACCCATCAGAGGCTCAGCAGGAGAAAAGACTTGGTGATTTGCTCCCATAAAAATTACAGACTGAGAAACCCTATGGGAGTACTTCTGTGTCATATAAGTTTATTATAAGTCAGAATCAAATTGACGGCATATTCATAGTATGTGCATATATTTGGAGGGGGATAAGAGGCTTTATAGGGGAATTATAATGGGGATGAACCTGGATCTTGGAAGGTCTCTGTATTTATTTCCTATGAATGGCATAACAAATTACCAAAAATTTATGGTTTAAAAAAAAGACACTTATTTCTTCATAGTTCCAGAGGCCATAAGTCCAAAAGTAAATTATACTGAGCTGAAATCATGGTGTAGGGACGGTCGTGTTCCCTCCAGAGGTTCTAAAGGAGAATCATCTCTTGCAGGTAGATGCTGGCATTACTTGATTTTTGGCCACATCCACTCATTCTCAGCCCTTGTGGTCACAGATAACCCAGAATAATCTGCCCATCTCAGGATCCTTAACTGTGGTACAGTGAATTACTTAATATGGCCCTTTTAGCTATAGTCTTTATAATTCACACAAAATGACAGGATGGGATTATGCAAATGAAATGCTTGTGGTCTACCAAGGGGATTAGATAGCTTGCTAATAATGTAAATAAGGTGCATGGCACACTTGTAGGGGAACCATGCAAATAAAGTGTATGGAGCCCTAACAAGGGAATTGGTCAGTTATACCATACCGTTAAATTAAAAATGAGCCATTTCAGCAGTGGGAAGGAAGGAATTTAACACCACCAAGAAAGAAGAGCCAGGAGTAGAGTATACCCTTTAGACCTGGGATTCCTATGCTGAGAAGCTTTTGGAACCAGGAGACCAAGAAAGAGGGCTGTAACGCTGAAGATAGCAAGAAGCAGGAAGAGGAATGAAACTGGCAAGAGACTGGCAGGAGACCAGAAGGAGACCAGGAGGAGATGGCCCATGGGCTTCCTGGTCCAAGAAGTGAGAACACTGATAGTCTTCAGGCCGAGCTTACTGGCAGAGTGGGATGACTTGGGGCACTTATCAGCAGAGCTAAAAGAGTTTCGTAACACCTGCCCAAGCAGGGCAGAGGCTGAAGGGTCAGACAGAGGTGTGTTTGAGGGCACAGCTGGGACGAGGCTGTCCTGATCAAAGAACTGTATCCTGAGGATTACCGAAACTAATTTGTAACTTGTTACTTCCTAATAAAGCCTATAATTGCGAGTATTATCTGTGAGTTCTGTGGGTCCATTGCAATGAATTATCAAATTAAGAAAGAAGTAGAGAGTTCCGTGGGAAGGACAGTTGGTGTCAGAATTGATAAAAGGGACTGACCTTTGCCACACAGGAATCAGTCTTGCATTGTTGATCCTGATTCTCCTTCCTCCTTATGAAGTTAGAGGAGGTCAGACACCGCCACCCTGTCATTCTTACATTAACATATTCACATCTGCCAAGGCCACTTTTCCTGATAAGGTAACATGGATTCCAGGGACTAAGCCCTGATATCCTTGGTGGGCATTACTCAGCCTGCTACAGTCTAGGAGGGAAAACTTTTCAAGAAGTCATGTTTATCTGATCTCCAATGTAGGACTACAAAGAGGAAGCTCTTGGCAAGTCCTGTGGAATTTTCCCCTTTTGTGGAGGACATTGACTATGTGCATACCTTTTTGTCCCCATTTTTACTTTTACCTTAATCATACTTGTTGTCATAAGCTCAATTAATAATCTTATTACTTCTGCACTTATCAGGTATTATGTCTTTTAGAATCACAGCTCACCAGCAATACATCTACACACACACAAAATAAATAAAAGATACCAAAATTAGGAGAAGTAAATCTATCCTTTTTCACATGTGACATGAACTTATACACATAAAACTCAAAAGAATTCACAGGAAAGCAACTAGGGCGAATAAAGGAATTCAACAATATGTGAACAAGGTCAACACAGAAAAATCAGTCCTGTTTCTATACCTTGGCAACAAGCATTCTGAAAAGGAACTTCAACAAACTTTGCCATTTAAAATAGCATCTAAATGAAGAAAATACCTAAGAATAAATTTAACCAGGAAATGAAAGACTTGTACATTGGAAACTATAAAAACATCACTGAATAAATTAAAGAAAGCCTAAAATAAGAAAGAATATTTCATCTTCATAGATTGGAAGACTTAATCTTGATAAGATGTCAGTACTACCAAAAGCAGTCGGTACATTCAACACAATCGCCATAAAAATACCAACAGCTTTAGCAGAAATGGAAAAGCTAATCCTCAAATTTACATGGAACTGCAAGGGGCAGGACAGACAATGCTATCCTGAAAAATAGGAATAAACTAAGAGGACTCACAATTCCCAATTTCAAAACATACTATGTAAAACTACAATAATTTCAACGGCCTGGTACCGGTATAATGATAAAAATGTGTTGTTGTTACATGCCCTTGAGTCTATTCCCATTCACAGTGACCCAATATACAACGTAAGGAAATACTGCCTGGTCCTGCTCCATCCTTACAATCTCTGCTATGCTTGAAACCATTGCTGCAGTCACTGTGTCAATCCACCTCATTGACAGCCTTCCTCTTTTTTGCTGACCTACAAAAATTTTTTTTTTTTTTTTTTTTACACTACATTACCGGCCATGATGCCCTTCTCCAAGAACCGGTTCTTCCTAATGACATATCTAAAGTATCTGAGACGGAGTATCACCATTCTTACTACTAAGGAGCATTCTGGCTATTCTTCCGAGACAGTTTTGTTCATTCTTCTGGCAGTCTCTGGTATATTCAATATTCTTTGTCAACACCATAATTGAAAGGTATCAATTCTCTGGTCAATTGTCCAGTTTTTCATATTTTGGGTCAGGTACACCTTAGTCCTTAAAGTGACATTTTTACTTTTTCACACTTTCAAGAAGTCTTTTGTAGCAGATTTGCCCAGTGCAATACATCATTTGATTTCTTGACTGTTGCTTCCATGGGCTTTGTGGATCAAAGTAAAATGAAATCCTTGACAACTTCAATCTTTTCAACGTTTATCATGATGTTGCTTATTGGTCCAGTTGTGAAGATTTTTGTTTTATGTTGAGGCATTATCCATACTGAAGACTGTACTCTTTGATCTTCATTGGGAAGTGTTTCAAGTCCTTTTCACATTCTGCAACCAAGGTTGTGTTGTATGCATATCACAGCTTGCTAATGAGCCTTCCTCCAATCTTGACACTGCATTCTTGTTCATATAGTCCAGATTCTCAGATTATTTGCTCAGCATACAGACTGAATAAGTGTGAAAGGATATAATCTTGATGCATACCTTTCTTGACTTTAAACCACACAGCATCCCTTTTTGTTCTGCTCAAACAACTGCCTCTTGATCAATGTACAGTTTTCTCATGAGCACAATTAAGTGTCCTGGAACTTCCATTTTTCAAAATGTTATCCATAATTTGTTATGGTCTACACAGTTGAATGACTTTGCATAGTCAGTAAAATACAGGCAAACATTTTCTGGTATTCTCTGCTTTCAGCCAAGATCCATTTGACATCAGCAATGATATCCCTTGTTCCATGTCCTTTTCTGAATCTAGCTTGAATTTGTGGCAGTTCCCTGTCAATATACTGCTGAAACAGTTTTTTTTTTTTTAATAATTTTTATTGTGCGTTACTTGCAAATTTACAAATCAAGTCAGTCTCTCACATAAAAAACTTATATACACCTTACTAAAAAAAAAAAAAAATTTTTTTAACACCTTACTACATACTCCCAATTACTCTCCCCCCAATGAGACAGCCTGCTCCCCCCTTCCAGTCTCTCTTTTCGTGACAATTTTGCCAGCTTCTAATCCCCTCTACCCTCTTATCTCCCCTCCAGACAGGAGATGCCAACATAGTCTCGAGTGTCCACCTGATGCAAGTAGCTCACTCCTCATCAGCGTCTCTCTCCAACCCATTGTCCAGTCTAATCCATGTCTGACGAGCTGGCTTCGGGAATGGTTCCTGTCCTGGGCCAACAGAAGGTTTGGGGACCATGACTGCCAGGGTCCTTCTAGTCTCAGTGAGACCTGACACAGTTTTTGAATTATCCTCAGCAAAATGTTATTTGTGTGTCATATTAATGATATTTTTTTTCACCTTTCTTTTGAATGTGAACAAATATGGATCTCTTCCAGTCAGGTGGCCCGTTAGCTCTCTTCCAAATTTCTTGTCATAGATAAGTGAGCACCTCCAGTGCTCCATCCATTTATTGAAATATCTCAGTTGTTATTCTGTCAATTCCTAGAGCCTTGTTTTTGCCAATGCCTTCAGTACATCTTGGATTTCTTGATCATATGCTACCTCCTGAAATGATTGAATGTTGACCAATTCTTTTTGGTACAGTGACTCTGTGTATTTCTTCAAATTTCTTTTTATGCTTCCTGCATTGTTTAATATTTTCCCTGCATAATTCTGCAGTATTGCAATTGAAGTCTTGAATTTTTGTTTCAATTCTTTCAGCTTGAGAAATGTGGAGTGTGCTCTTCCCTTTTGATTTTCTAACTCCAGGTCTTTGCACATGTCATTATAATACTTTACTCTGTCTTCTGGAGCTACTCCTTGAAATCATCTGGTCTGCTCTTCTACTTCTTCATTTTTTCCTTTTCCTTTAGCTACCCTACTTTCAAGATTAAGATTTAGAGTTCCTTCTGACATCCATTTTGTTTTTTCTTATCTTTTTAGTGACCTCTTGCTTTCTTCATGTATAATGCCTTTGATGTTATTCCACAACTTGTCTGGTCTTTGGTCATTAGTGTTCAATACTTCAAATCTACTCTTGAGATTGTTTCTAAACTCAGGTGGGATATACTCAAGGTCATACTTTGGCTCTCATGGACTTGTTATAGTTTTCTTCAACTTCAGCTTGAATTTGCAATGAGCAATGGATGGTTTGTTCCACAGTTGGCCCCTGGCCTTGTTCTGACTGAATGATGTTGAGTTTTTCCATTGCTTCGATTTCCTTCCTATATGTTCCTTCTAGCAAGATCCACATATTCAGTCACCATTTATGTTGTTGAAAAAATGTATTTTCAATGAAAAAGTTGTAGGTCTTGCAAAATTCTATCATGTGATCTTTGAATTTTTTTCTATCATCAATGCCATATTTTCCAGCTACCAATCTTTCTCCTTTGTTTCCAACTTTGGCATTCAAATCACTGGTAATTATCAGTGCATCTTGATTGCCTGTTTGATCTATTTCAGACAGCAGAAGTTGGTAAAAATCTTCAATTTCTTCATCTTTGGACTAGTAGTTGGTGTGTAAATGTGAATAATAATCGTGGTAACTTGTTTTTCTTGTAGGCGTATGGATATTATCCTATCACTGGCATTGTTGTATTTCAGGATAAATCTTGAAATGTTCTTTTGATAATGAATACAGCACCTTTCCTCTTCAGTTTGTTATTCACAGCATAGTAGACCGTACTATTGTCCAATTCTAAATGACCATTACCAACCTATTTCAGCTCACCAATGCCTAGAATATCAATGTGCATGCATTTCAATTCCTTTTCACAATTTCTGGTTTTCCTAGATTCATACTTTTTACATTCCATGATCCTATTATTAACGGATGTTTGCAGCTATTTATTCTCCTTTTGAGTCATGTCACATCAGCAAATGAATGTCCCAAAAGCTTTGCTTCATCCACATTATTAAAGCTGAATCTAGTCTGAGGAGGCAGTTTTTCCGCAGCTGTCTTTTGAGTGCCTTCCAACCTGAGGGTCTCATTTTCTGTCACTATATCAGACAATGTTCTGTTGCTATTCATAAAATTTTCACTGGCTAATTTTTTTCAGAAGTAGACTGACAGGTCCTTCTTCCTAGTCTGTCTTAGTCTGCGAGTTCAGCTGAAACTTGTCCATTATGGCTGACCCAGCTGGTATTTGAAATACCAGTGGCAGATCTTCCAGCGTCATAGCAACGTGCAAGCCGCCACAAGACAACAAACTGACAGACAAATGGGGAGAGACATGTAGACCAATAGAATAGAATTTAAAGCCCCAAAATGTTCCATACATCTATGGTAAATTGATTTTTTATAAGAATGTTAAATCCATTAATAGGAAAAGAAGAGTCTTTTTATCAAATTTTCTGAAGCAACTGGATTTCCAAATGAAGCAAAGGAGTGATGTTTCAACACTTAGCTTTTGACAATGGATTCTTAGATATGACATCAAAAGCATGAGGGGAAAAAAATGTCAAAATAGACAAATTGGACTTCTTCAAAATTAAAAACTTTTGTAACAAAGAATTTATGAATAAAGTTAAGGAATAATGTAGAGATTGATACAATTTTGGGGAACCATATAATAAATAAGAGTTTAATATACAGAATATGTAAAGATTCCCTGCAACTTAAGAAAAAAAGTCAAAGAACCCAATCAAAAAATGAGAAAAGGACTTGAGCAGACATCTCACCAAAGAAATATACAAATGGCCAAGAAGCACATGAAAACATGCTCATGGTCATTAGGAAAATGCAAATCAAAACCACAATGAGATACATTTTAAAGTTTCCTAGAATGGCTATGGGGAAGCGGTTAAGAGCTACTGCTGCTAACCGAAAGTTAGCAGTTCAAATCCACCAGGCACTCCTTGGAAACCCTATGGGGCCGTTCTACTCTATCCTATGGGGTCACTAGGAATTGGAATAGGCTCGATGGCAATTTTTTTTTTTTTTCCAGAATGGCTTTTATAAAAATAGAAAACACACACACACAACAAAACAAAACAGAAAACAACAGGTGTTGGAGAGGATGTGGAGAAATTGGAGACCCCATGCATTGCTGGTAATATTGCAAAATGGTGCAAAAACTGTGGAAAACTGGTGTTTCCTCAAAAATTAAATGTAGAATTACCATATGATTTAGCAATTTTTACTCCTTGTTATATATTGAAAAGCATCAAAAACAAAAACTCAAACAAATACATGGACACCAATATTCATTGCAGCACTATTCACAATAGTCAAAAGGTGGAAACAACCTAAATGTCCATCAACAGATGAATGGATAAACAAAATGTGGCACACACCTACACTGAATATTACTCAGTGATAAAAAGAAATGAAGTCCTGATACATGCTATGACATGGATAAACCTTGAAAACATTATCCTGAGTGAAGTAAGTCAGGCACAAAAGGATAAATCTTGTATGACCCCATTCATAAAATATCTGGAAGAGGCAAATGTATAGAGATTCAAGTTCTCTATAGTGTTTACCAGGGGAAGGAGGGAGAGGGAAAAGGATAGTCATTGCTTAGCGGGACTGAGTTCCTGTTAAGGGTTATGAAAAAAATTGGAAATGAATACGGGCTTTGGTTGCACAACATGATGAAAGTAACTAATGCCACTTAATTTTACATGTACAAAATGTTGCAATGGCAAAAGTTTGGCATATATATTTTTTCACAATAAAAAAAAATTATAGCCACAATTCACAGGTAATATGGCTAAAAAGAATCCTTTAATATTATTTTTATTTGTACTAGATGTGCCTTTGCTCTAATGTTTGACATTGTTCATGTGATAGAAACTTTATAAATTTCTATAGCATAGGTACAAGAACTTCTTATTCTTATTTATGAATTATTTTCTTTTTGAATGCATGGGATATTTTTGCTTTAAACATTTCTATCTTACTCTCTGACTAACATAGTGTTTTTCACATGGCAAACAAAAAAATACTTTTTGAGTTAATTGACTAGACCTCAAATTGCATATCAATAGGGATAAAATGCAGGATTCTTCTGGGATAGCTAACTGTCCATTATTTCCACCAGTTAAAGGCAAAGTGCCAGAAATATTGGAATATTGAAATTCTAACTACTTCAAATTCATCAATTATAAGAAATCATTGGAAACAAATAAGCAAAAATATCTGCAGTGCATTAAATAAATTACAGATTGATCCAATTCACTCAATCTTCCTGAAAGGAATTATATCAATTTTGTAACACAAACTAGATTATTCAAATATTAATTATACAAAAATATTCAGAAGTATATCTTAGGAAAAATACTCTGTGTATATGGAGGCAAATAAGTCTGAGAAAAAATAAATTAGTTGAAATTAACGTTTTTAACTACCATGTAGTCAGTGCCTGCTGGCAACCCCACAGGCAAAGCAATTAAATGCTGCCTGGTTGTGTGCAATCCCCATGATCTATTGAGAATTCATTGTGATTCGTAGTGATTCATTCACTGATTTTTGGAAGTAGATTGCCAGATCTTTCTTCCTGTTTGCCTTAGTCCAGAAACTCCACTGAAACCTGGTCAGCATCATAGCAAATCACAAGCCTCCACTGATAGACAGGCGGTGGCTGTAGGTGAGATGGATTGCATGGATGGTGAGAATTCCCCCACTGAACCACCAATGTCCCCCAAATTAACAATAGTTACCACCTAAAGACTGTTGCTCAAGCATTTTAATTACTGAAATTATGAAAATTCTATATAGGAATAAGTATAATGTAGTTTGGATTTTGTGCCTGGTTTTTCACTGTTCGTTACTCAAAAGAGAATGAAATATTCCATGCTTACATTGTGACTATATTAAGAATAAACAGGTTCAGAATCATGTGACACATAACTAATATTATGAGAAAAAGAGATACCATAACCTACTTCAAAGACAAGGCAAAGGGAGGTGCATATGGCATAGCAGGAGCAAAGAATCACCTCACTAAGTGGAGTATATGGTGGTACAAAACAATGACAGAATATTGTGGTTGAAACTGCAGAAGCGAGTCTAGGAAAAAATGAAATAACAGTGTTGAGGACATTCATCCAATGTTTGGTAGCCTCGACTAAAGTAAAAAAAAAAAAAAATTCAAACATTAAAAAATATCCAGTAATAATTACACAAAAGTCAACTGGATACTGATTGCACTAAAGGATTCATAGCAGCATAAGCTTTAACACTTTCAATGTGTTATTTTTCTCACAAAACTATTTTGAAATATGTAAAAAGAGATCTGCTAACCAAAAGGTCAGCAGTTCAAATCCACCAGCCGCTCCTGGAAACTCTATAGGGTAGTTCTACTCTGTCCTATAGGGTAGCTATGAGTTGGAATCAACTTGACGGCAACAGGTTTTATTTTTGGTAAAAGAGGTCTATTTTTATCTCTAACGTTAAATGAGAGAAATTTGTTTTTGAAGCAAATTAAGAAAATAACATTTTATAAGACAGATAAACATATTAATTTTAAAATAATGATGTTTAAACTGCAGCATTCTTTTTTTTTTAGTTGCTTGTCATCAACTAGTTCCATTGTTAATATATATTATTCATAACATGATGCAAGCATTTGTCTACTTGGTATCTCTCTTTACTGTTGATATGTGATTGTATACTCTTCAAATGCCCTGAGATTGTCCTGAATGAAGTTTCCTGATCGTATGTGTAAGTGTGTGTGTGTATTTGTGTGTTTTATCTTAAATAAATGTAAAGAAGACAGCATTAGTTAATGACTTATTGGAGCAGATAAGTCTTATAAATCAAAAGAGTGCTTGTTTGCCTTGTCAAAACAATAATCTGATCACAGATACTATCCCTATATTTCACCTTAAAAGTTCATTTGACCATGACATTCAAACATTCACTGAATATTTAATGAACACCTATTATGTTTTTTTTTTTAGTTATTATGTGCCTGCAACTGTTCTAAGTGCAGAAACATTGCTAATACATAATTTATAAGCTTTCCAACAATTTTTTAATTCTGTTCCCTCCAAGTTGTTGTTTCCTTCATATTTCCCTTAAATCATGATAGAGATATCTGAATTCACCATTAAGGCGATTCATCATTACAGAGAAATCCTAATTATTTAAACTTTTTCTTCTCTTCTTGTTCTTCTTTTTCTTTTTATATTATTATTTCCCATTTTAGATAAAATATGTCAATGATTAAAACATAGATTTGCATTTTTATTAATGTACTTTGTATTAGAGTCTGATAAAATAAAATC
The DNA here is from genome assembly GCF_024166365.1 of Elephas maximus indicus. Lineage (NCBI taxonomy): Eukaryota > Metazoa > Chordata > Mammalia > Proboscidea > Elephantidae > Elephas > Elephas maximus. The sequence goes on along the minus strand of NC_064823.1, from coordinate 129,492,354 downwards.
AACCAATAACAACAAAAATATAATTTACACTGTATTCTGAGTGCTGTGTACATAAAGTACATGACCTTTACTAAAAGTAAAATTATTCATCCTTTCTAATGTTCAAAAATGTCTGATAAAATGTGCACTATAATTATAATATTACCTTGACTTTAGAAAACTGAAGTTTAAGATAAAAACTTTCACAAAGCAATGCTATATCAATGACAAGAGTAAAGTGATTATTGAATGACATTGCATTGTCTATTTGCTCAAAGAAAACTCCAGTTTCTGACAATAATTACTCTGAGTGTACAGAGTAAGGTGAACTACTGAATCAATGACAACAGAAAATAAAATTACCCAAATGGCATTATATAGACTGTCAATCCCAAGAAGGCATAGTCCTCTGGGTTATACAGGAAGGACATCCAGCTGAAATATTAGAGCATAGACTTTTTCTGAAAGAACAAAGAACAAAGGCTAAGTTCAATCTTACATTTAAAGGCAATGTAGCCATTGGGAAGAATCTTGTTTTCTTGACATGTTTTTGTAGATTTTGCCAGAGATTACTTAATTTGTACATTTGGAGATTATGTCATTTGTGTTCCAATAAATAAGAGAGTAGTCTCCTGTTTAAAAGCAAAGAAGCATAGGAAAGTAACACGTACGAGTAACTGGAGCATTGTCATTAAAAAAAAATAATAAATTACATACTTTAATTTTGGGCAGTTTTTACATTTTTGTAAGAGACATAGATTTCCAAATGAAAAGAGAATTCAGTTTTAGGAAAACTGCAAAGAGCACAATTTGCCTACTTAATAAACTTCATATAAATCTCCCACAATAATGTAAAACAAAGAAGATTCCTTGAAAATTCATAGTTTATGTAGAAAAGAGGCTAAAGGAAATCACTATATTTTAATAGGATACGAGTTCTGTGTTTAGATTGTCTATCTTAATGGAAATCTTGTCACATAATAAATGTGTGGGGTCACTATGAGTTGGAATTGACTCAACAGCAATGGGTTTGTTTTTTAGTTTTATATATACATATATGTGTGTATATACACACATATACATATATAGCACAAGCCACACCATGTATTTATTAGATAAAAAAGAAGATGGGTTAAAATAAGTTTATAGTGTAATTTTTAGAAAGGTTTAAGGACACTCCTTAAACTGTTCTAAACCAATTATATTAATTTTGTTAGCAAAAATATTTTTCTTTCTTTATATGTGGTAAATTGACTAGGCACTTTGGGAAACAGTACAGGATCATTGAAAAAAGAAAAAATGTTTGGCAAATTTTAATTTTTCCATTATGTTTTCTAATTACCAAATTTTCTGCATTGAGTTAGAGTTAAAATAACAAAAATAAATTTATCTTTTATGTATTTTTAAAGATGCCTAATAAAATAGAACAGATTCTGACAATACCTTGACTTTTTAGTTATAACTTAGAAGATGTACTACTTTAGGTATTGGTTATTATCTTCAATTATCCCAAAGAAAATGCTTTCTTTTGTATATTTGTTTAAGTTGGTATAAGAAATTGTTGACTTAATATGTTTTTTTTTAATACAGTGGCAGATTGTACTTTTCATAAATGGCTGCAACAACATCTCACATCCCACATCCTCTTCTTACAACTTGGTTTGTCATAAATTAATTTCAAATGTTTATTTACTTAGGATATCTAAAAACACAACCTAGAAATCTTATCTCTTGTTGAGTATTAAAAAGTATAAACATTTATGAAATTGATACATTTTGTATTCTAGTTTTTAATATTACCGTTGAAAGACGCAAGTGTTCTTTATGTCTACTGTTTTACACAAGATGTCTATCACACATACATGTGCACACACACCAAATGGGGAGAAGAAAAAAAACACTCATTTTCAAGAGACAAACTGATAAAAATAATCAGATTCGGGCATAACCTAAATGTTGGAACTATCAGACAGAGATTTTTAATGTATCTATGATTAATATGTTAAAGCATTAGTAGGAAAGGTAGATAACATAGGTAGGAAATTTTAGTAAAAGGGTGAAAATTATAAGAAAGAATCCAGTGAAAATACTAGCAATTTTAAAAAATACAGTAGCACAGGCATTTATTAGAAGGGTCAACATAATTGAGGAAATAATTAATGATTTGGAATGTAGATAAATAGAAATTACAAAAAATGAACACAAAGAAAAAGCAAAATGGAAAAAAAAAAAAACAGAGTATCAAAGATATTTGGTACAAAGAATCAAAGTCTGTTCTGGTGTCCCTGAAGCACAAAAGAGAAAATCAAAAAGAAGAAATATTTAAAGACATATGGTGGATGAAAGAGAAGAAGCTACTTAACTGTTAAAGGGTTTTACTTTGGAATAATGGAATGTTTTGACACAAGATAAAGGTGTTGGTTGTACAACACTGTGAATGTAGCAAATGACCCTCAATTGTTATGTGAATTTTACCTCAAAAAAGAATAGGAGTACTGGTCCCTTAGTGGTTAAGACCTCAGCTGCTAACCAAAAGGTCGGCAGTTGGAATCCACCAGCTGTTTCTTGGAAACCCTACGGGGAGTCAGAACCGACTCGATGGCACCTAACAGCAACAACAAAGTTTCAAAGTAAAATAAGTTGTGTTAAAAATGAGACATATTTCTAGCAATTTTCCAAATTAATAATATTAATTTTTAAAATGAACCAGTGATTTTATAATTACAGAGAACCACAACTATGATAAGTACAACAGAAAATGCCTAGACTCATCATATTTGCTGAATACCATAAAAAAAAAAAAAGAAAAAAAGTCCAGAGGGCAGCTAGAAAAAAAGACAGGTTACATACAAAACAACAAAGATGAGAATTTCAAAAAATTTGTCATGAGAATCAAAGCAACCTAGATGAGAACAGAATGACATCTTTAATGTCAATGAAAAAAAAGAAGTTCTCACCTCAGGTTCCTAGATCCAGCAAATTTTATAGTGCATTATTAAAAATTGTGTACAAAGTACTGAAAGATTTTTACCTCATTAATGGGTGGAAAACTCAATATTGTTAACTGTCACCTGATATACAAAACATGAAATTTACAAATTAAAAAGAAAAAGCATATATAGTGTAAGTTATAAAGTTAAAGCTTTAAACAGTTTAGAAAGGGCAAAAATAGACAAATCAATATATTAAGAGGAATATTTAGAAACAGAACTAATAGAAATAGAAATTTAGAAAGCGTTATTATACCTCAATGAAAAAAAAATCTTGTTCAACAGTTGGTTTATGACAAATGACTAACACCATTTAAAGTGTTTGCTAACGGCCGACATGCTTACTTGTACCAGCAGTGTGGTTTGACTCCCCAGAGTCGCCATTCCCGTTACTGTCTACGAAACTGAGCCTGCCGGTATCACCACACAAGGTGCGTTTGCACACATTGTAAATTAATCTAAGGTGAACTCTAAAACTATTACAAACTAAAGACTGATTTGTCATAAACAAAATCATGAAAGTACTGTGAAGGCCTGTTGGGGCAAATTCTTTGTGCTTGCCTCATCTTAGAAAATGAAGGACCGATTGAAAAAGACAACTCAAGACAGGGAATCTTCCATTGAGGATTATTCAAATAAAACCTATGACTAAAAACAAATACATAATAATAATGATAGTAACAACAGTACCACATTAGGTGGACAGAATCAATCATATTTCATTCAAAATCCTTACCCTGGTTATATCAATATATAGAATATAGCTCAAGATATAACAGCAGGAGTTGAAGGGTTTGTACTTTAGTAAACAGATTATATTTTAGATTTTATGTTCATTCATTCAAGTTTCAGGCAGTCTGTTTATGATGTATGCAGAGTAACTATGTTAATTCTTTCTCCCAAATGACTTGCAAATCAAAAGTTATGTCTTCGAAAAAACAAAGTTTTATGTATGTAAAACATGTACGTGAAATATGTACATGTACCTTCCTTTTGTTTATGATTCTGTGCAAAGTTCATCAAACCACCCTCCAAATATGAGTCTGCAAAATGTGACAGTCTTGGAATTTTTGCATAACTGTCTTCATCCTATCAAAAATCCTTATCCATATGTTTTCAGTTACCCTATCAATAAGTGCCCAGGTCCCTACAGAAACATAGATAGTAATTTATACCAAAGATATCTTCTGTGTACTTGAGAGTTTATTTTTTTTCTTTATTGTGTTTAATACATAACCTGATTTTTAATGTTTTAGTTATAAAACTCATATTTAGAGTCAAGTTTTTTACTTTTATAGTCAGAAAATTCTCTCACTTGTTAAGAAAATTTAGGATAAAGAATTAGTTTCTATTCTACTTAACAAATTACTTCAAAACCTGGCAGCTTAAAACAACATACACACAGTTCCACTGGGTCTGGTTTCTTGGTTTATCTAGCTTAGGGTCTCATAAGTTTGCTGAACAATGGAAAAGGGAGATCGAGGGAAAATTGATGCATTTGAATTAGGGTGTTGGCAATGAATATTGAATATACCATGGACTGCTAGAAGAACAAAAAATCTGTCTTGGAAGAAATACAACCAAAATGCTCCTTGGAAGCAAGGATGGCAAGACTTTGCCTCACATATTTTGGGCAAGTTATCAGCTGTCCCTGAAGAAGGACATCATGCTTATAAAGCAAAGAGTGAGTGAAAAAGAGGTAGATCCTCAATGAGATGGACTGACACAGTGGCCGCAAAAATGGGCTCAAACATAGCAACAACTGTGGGGATGGTGCAGGCCTGGGCAGTGTTTTGTTCTGTTGTACATAGGGTTGCCATGAGTTGGAACCAACTTGACAGCACCTAACAACAATAAATAACAAAACGTCTAGCATTTTGCAGGTCCAAACGTTAAATTGAGACTGTCCTCTGTATAAGGAAATGTGAAGAATACTGACGAACACATAAAACTTAATAGAAAATTCCAATCGGTCTGGCGGACATCAGGATCAGGGTAAACACAGCATGATTCTGAAACCACGAAAAAGGCAACTAACATCTTGTGTTTTTAGTATACAAATATTTTAAACTCCAGAAAAAATAAACTGAATTATATGTAACCACTGCCCAGAATTATAAAGCCTAAACTTAAGAATATAATGGCTTTGCCAAACATCGTTAGATATTTTCTTTTTGATGCAATAAAAATTTACTGAGAAACCCAAAATCCTCTTTGAATTGGAAAGGGTTGTAAAAAGAGAAAGGAAATAAAACAAAACAAAACACTTGCCTTAACTCAACCTTTAAATGTTGTAATGGAAACCATGATCTGTCACCCTACTCCACTTTTACCTATCAACATGTGAGCACTCTGGGAATTTCAGCTGTTAGGACCATCTTCAGCTCTAAGCTGCCTTAAAGCCTACCTCATCTATAAATAGACAGCCAAATTGTCCAAAGTCAGAATCCTCCCATGAAAGGCCATGTTGTTAGGTATCATAGAATCGGTTCCAACTCTTAACGAACCTATGTACAACAGAAGGAAACACTGCCCGGTCCTTCGTCATTCTCATAATCCTTGTTATGCTTAAGCCCATTGTTGCAACCACTGAGTCAATTCATCCCATTGAGGGTCTTCCTTTTTTTTTGCTGACCCTCTACTTTACCAAGCATGATGTCCTTCTCCAGAGACTGATCCCTCCTGACAAGTAAAAATATGTGGGGCACAGTCTCGGCATCCTAGATTCTAAGAAGTATTTTGGCTGTACTTCTTCCAAGACAGATTCATTTGTTCTTTTGGCAGCTCGTGGTTGCCATGGATTAAATTGTGTCCCCCCAAAACTATGTGTCAACTTGTTTAGGCCAAATTGTGTGGTTGCCATCCATTTTGTGACTATAATTTTATGTTAAAGAGAATTAGGGTTGGATCATAATACCCTTACTGTTATAGCAGAACTAGATGTTGTTGTTAGGTGCCATCGAGTCGGTTCCAACTCATAGCAACCGTATGAACAACAGAACGAAACACTGCCCTGCCCTGAGCCATCCTTTCAATCATTGTTATACTTGAACTCATCATTGCAGCCACTATGTCAATCCACCTCATTAAGGGTCTTCCTCTTTTCTGCTGACCTTGTACTCTGCCAAGCATGATGTCCTTCTCCAGGGACTGATCCCTCCTGACAACATGTCCAAAGTATATAAGACGTATCCTTCCTTCTAAGGAGCGTTCTGGTTGTACTTCCTCCAAGACAGATTTATTCATTCTTTTGGCAATCCATAGTATATTCAATATTCTTCATCAACACCACAATTCAAAGGCGTCAATTCTTCTTCAGTCTTCCTTATTCATTGTCCAGCTTTCACATGCATATGATGCTATTGAAAATACCATGGCTTGGGTCAGGCGCACCTTAGTCTTCAAGGTTACCTCTTGGTACTTCAACACTTTAAAGAGGTCCTTTACAGCAGATTTACCCAGTGCAATGCGTCTTTTGATTTCTTGGTTGCTGCTTCCATGGCTGTTGATTGTGGATCCAAGTAAAATGAAACCCTTGACAACTTCAATCTTTTCTGTTTATCATGGTGTTTCTCATTGGTCCAGTTTTGAGGATTTTTGTTTTCTTTATGTTGAGGTGCAATCCATACTGAAGGCTGTGGTCTTTGATCTTCATTAGTAAGTGCTTCAAGTCCTCTCCACTTTCAGCAAGCAAGGTTGTGTCATCTGCATAATGCAGGTTGTTAATGAGTCCTCCTCCAACCCTGATGCCCTGTTCTTCATGTAGTCCAGCTTCTCATATTATTTGTTCAGCATACAGATTAAATAGGTATGGTGAAAGAATACAACCCTGACCCACACCTTTCCTGACTTTAAACCAATCAATATCCCCTTGTTCTGTCTGAACAACTGCCTCTTGATCTATGGAAAGTTTCCTCATGAGCACAGTTAAGTTTTCTGGAATTCTCATTCTTCTCAGTGTTATCCATAGTTTGTTATGATGCACACAGTTGAATGCCTTTGCATAGTCAATAGAACATAGGTAAACATCCTTCTGGTATTCTCTGCTTTCAGCCAGGATCCATCTGACATCGGCAATGATATTCCTGGCTCCATGTCCTCTTCTGAAACAGCCTGAATATCTGGCAGTTCCCTGTCGATATACTGCTGCAGCCATTTTTGAATGATCTTCAGCAAAATTTTGCTTGCCTGTGATATTAATGATATTGGTCTATAGTTTCCACATTCAGTTGCATCACCTTTCTTGGTAATAGGCATAAATACGGATCTCTTCCAGTCAGTTAGCCAGGAAGCTGTCTTCCATTTTTCTTGGCATAGACGAGTGAGCACCTCCAGCGCTGCATCTGTTTGTTGAAACACCTCAATTGATATTCCATCAATTCCTGGAGTCTTGTTTTTCGCCAGTGCCTTCAGAGCAGCTTGGGCTTCTTCCTTCAGGACGAGAACAAGATGACTAAGACAGAATTTGGTACTGAGAGGCTGCAGTGCTGCTTTAACAGATACCTAAAATGCGGAAGTGGTTTTGAAACTGTGAATGGATGTAAGACAGAGAAGGAAGTGAGGGGAGCTGTTAACATTGCAGAAGGCACGGATGATGAGAAACAGCAGCAGAAGATTGCAAGCAGCAGCTGTGAACCGGTGGCAGCAGAACCAGGAAACCAACGTCGGGCAGCACTAAGCTGACCCACGGAACGAGAGAGCTGAGTGCCTGCGTGCTAGAGGCTTCCTGACGGAGTGGAGTGGCTCCAGAAACTTATCAGTGGAACTACAGAGCTTTGGAACACTTGCCCTAGGAGGGCAGATGCAGGGGTGAGGCCTGAGAGCCAACAGGCCAAGAAACCAGGAAACAGAAGCTAAAGAGACAAGGAACACAAGAAGCGGAGCTGCCTCAGTCTCAAAATGTATGGGCACGACTTCAGGGATTTCAAAGGGTGGCGTTGTCACTCAGACGGACTAGGAGAATGGTGCGCCTAAAAGTAAGGCAGCAGAGTTGTTGTCCCAGTGGGCCTGGAAGGCAAAGCTGAAGTCCAGGACCAAGGGGCCTTCACTCCGAATCCGGAGAGTGTGGCCAACGGTAAGAGTCTGAAGGGCAGGGACCTTGTGTAAATTGTCTCAGAGAGCAGAGGATTATTTTCAAAGCCTTGAGGGCTAGTGTAATGTGTTCTGCTGACTTTCTTGGTGCGAGTTATCCCTTCTTTTGCTCCAGTTTCTCCCATTTGTAATGGAAATGTCTAGCTAGTGGCTGTTCTGCCATTGTAACTTTGGAAGCAGGTAACTTGTATTCTAGATTTCACAGATAAACAGGAATTTTTAGAGTTTGTACTTGGAGTTAAGACTTTTGCTATGATATGTTGGAATGAATATGCTTTTCATTTTTCAAAGGATGTGATTTTTGGGGGGCCAAAGGGTGGAATATCATGGATTGAATTATGTCACCCAAAAATAAGTTTCAACTTGGTTAGGCCAAATTGTGTGGGTGTTCTCCCTTTTGTGATTGTAATTTTACATTAAAGAGGATTAGGGTGGGATTAGAACACCTTTACTAAGGCTACATCCCTGATCCAATATTAAGGGAGTTTACCTGGGTTATGGCCTATACCACCTTTTATCTTACAGAAGATAAAAGGGAAGGGAAGCAAGCAGAGAGTTGGGGACCTCATACCACCAAGAAAACAGTGCTGGGAGCACAGCATGTCCTTTGGACCCAGAATCCCTGCACAGAGAAGCTCCTAGTCTGGGGAAAAACTTATGAGGAGGCCAACAGAGAGAGAAAAACTTCCCCTGGAGCTAACACCCTGAATTTGGACCTTTAGCCTACATTACTGTGAGGAAATAAATTTCTCTTTGTTAAAGCCATCCACTTGTGGTATTTTTGTTATAGCAGCACTAGATGACTAAGACTGTGGTATATTCAGTATTCTTCTCCAATATCACAATTTAAAGGCATCAATTCTTTGGTCTTCCTTATTCATCATCCAGCTTTCACATGCATAGGAGGTGATTGAAGACACCATGGCTTGGGTCACCTTAGACTTCAAAGTGACCTCTTTGCTTTTCAGTGCTTTAAAAAGGTCTTTTGCAGCAGATTTCCTCAATGCAATGTGTCTTTTGATTTCTTGACTGCTGCTTCAATGGGTGTGGATTGTGGATCCAAGTAAAATGAAATCCTTGACAACGTCAATATTTTCTCCATTTATGATGATGTTGCTCATTGATACAAAAAAAAAAAACTTTTTTTTTAGTACAGATGTGATAATTTTTATTTTCTTTATGTTGAGGTGTAATTCATATTGAAGACTGTGGTATTTGATCTTCATTAGTAAGTTCTTCAAGTCCTCTTCACTTTCAGCAAGCAAGGTTATGTCATCCACATAACACAGGTTGTTAATGAGTCTTCCTCCAATCCTGATGCTGCATTCTTCTTCATATAGTCCAGTTTCTCAGGTTATTTGCTCAGCACACAGATTGAATAGGTATGGTGAAAGGGTACAATGCTGATGCACACCTTTTCTGACTTTAAACCACACACTATCCCCTTGTTCTGTTCAAATGACTGCTTCTTGACCTATGTACTGTTTTCTCACGAGCACAGTTAAGTGTTCTGAAATTCTCATTCTATGAAAACCCATATCCAGTGGTTAATTGAGGTGGACACATAAAGGCAGAGACCTGTTGAACCAACATAGTAAAATTGGGATGCAGCATTTTAGCTTCAGAACTCTCTATAGTGTCAGTTGAGGCAGTCATTGGGCCAGGTTCATAGACAGATTTCTCCTTCTATCCAGTCCTGGTTCCTGTCTTTCCCTTCCAAAGGTGTTGATTATAAATATTCCCTAATTAATGGTTAACCTATTAAACTCCATTTTGGTATCTGCCTCCCCTAGACAGCAACCTGTGATAATGGTCACCAAAGTTTGTCTTAGAAGAAAGGATACCTAACAGACATCTGAAAGATGATTATGAGTCTGTCAGGAAGAAGAATGTGGAATTTTGCTTACAGGAAGTGAAACCTCTTTTTTAAACACACTGCAGCTCACAATGAAATGATATATTAAAGCTAAATTTGTGTTTTTACTTAGGTGTTTGTATGGAAATGAATACTATGGTTGCAAAGATTAGGAAGAGAAGTGGGAATTAAAGAGAAATTATAAATGAGGAAATAATATTTTTTTAGTCATCTAACGCTGCCATAACAGAAATACCACAAGTGGATGGCTTTAACAAAGGGAAATTTATTTCCTCACCATAAAGTAGGCTAAAAGTCCAAATTCAAGGTGTCAGCTCCAGGGGAAGCCTTTCTTTCTCTTTCAGCTCTGGAGGAAGGTCCTTGTCCTCAATCTTTCCATGGTCGAGTAGCTTTTCAGGAGCAGGGATTCCAGGTCCAAAGGATGCACTCTGCTTCTGGTGCTGCTTTCTTGGTGGTGTAAAGTCCCCAACTCTTTGCTTGGTTCCCTTTCCTTTCATCTCTTGAGAGATAAAAGGTGCTACAGGCCACACCCCAGGGAAGCTCCCTTTACCTTGGATCAGGAAAGTGACTTGAGTACAGGTGGTGTTATAATCCCACCCTAATCCTCTCAACATAAAATTACAATCACAAAATGGAGGACAACCACACAATACTGGGAATCATGGCCTAACCAAGTTGATACACATATTTTCGGCTGGGGACATAATTCAATCCATGACATTCTACCCTTTGGCCACCAAGAAATCTCTTCTTTGCAACATGCAAAACATATTCATCCCATCATATCATAGCGAAAGTCTTAACTCCAAGTTCAAAATTAAAAAATTCTTCTTCATCTGCGAAATCTAGAATACAAGTTATCTGCTTCCAAGAGTACAATGGCAGAACAGGCACAAGCTAGACATTTCCATTACAAATGGGAGAAACTGAAGGGAAAGAAGGGATAACAGGCACAAAACAAGTCAGCAGAACACATTTCATTAGCCCTCAAAACTTTGAAAATAATCCTCTGTTTTCTGAGACAATTTACACAATGACCCTGCTGTCCAGACTCTAGGTCTTGGCCACACTCTCTGGATTTTTTTTTTTTTTTTTTAATGTCAGATACTAGGAAGAAGGACCTGGCTCTCTATTTCTGAAAAAAAAAATGGCCACTGAAAACCTTAGGAATGGCAGCAGAACATTGTCGATACAGTACAAGAAGATGAGACACTCAAGTTGAAAGGCGCTCAAAAGACAATTGGGGAAGAAATACCTCCTCAAAGTACAGAGTTGACCTTAATGATGGGAATGGAGTAAAGCTTTCAGAACCTTCATTTGCAATGGGAGACTGCTCAAAATGAGAAGAAACAGCTGAAAGGATTCATCAATAATTAGAACATGTAACGTATGAAGTATGAATCTAGGAAAATTTAGTCATCAAAAATGAAATGAAACACATAAAGATCAATAGCCTGGGCATTAGTGTGGTGAAATGGATTAGTACTGGCCATTTTGAATTGGACAAGCACATGGTCTACTATGTCAGGAATGACAAATATAAGAGTAATAAAACCCAAAAAACCAAACCTATTTCCATCAAGTCTATTTCAACTCATAGTGACCCTATAGCACAGGGTAGAACTGTCCCATAGGTTTTTCAAGGAGCAACTGGTGGATTTGAACTGATGACCTTTTTGTTAGCAGCCATAGCTCTTAACCACTATGTCACCAGGGTTTCCGGAAGAGGAATGGTGTCACATTTATCGTGAAAAAGAACATTTCAGGGCCTGCCCTGAAGTACATCTCTGTCAGTGATAGGATAATATTCATCTGCCTATAAGAAAGACCAGTTAATACAACCATTATTCAAATTTATGCACCAACCACTAAAGCCAAAGATGAAGAAACTGAAAATTTTAACCAACTTCTTCAATCCGAAATTGATCAAACATGGAATCAAGATGCATTGATAATTACTGGTGATTGGAATACGAAAGTTAGAAAGAAGAAGGATCAGTAGTTGGAAAATATGGCCTTTGTGATTGAAATCACACAGGGGATCTCAAGATAGAATTTTGCAAGACAAAAGACTTTTTCATTGCTAGTAAGTTTTTCAACAACATGAAAAGCAACTATATACCTGGAACTGGCCGGACTGAATACAGGAATCAAATCAACTACATCTGTGGAAAGAGACAATAGAGAAGCTCAATGTCATTAGTCAGAAAAGGCCAGGGGCCGACTGCGGAACAGACAGCTGATCGCTCATATGCAAGTTCTAGTTGAAGCTGAAGAAAATTTTTTAAAAAGTCCAAAGAGCCGAAATATGACCTTGAGTATATCCTTATCTGAATTTAAAGACCATCTCAAGAACAGATTTGATGCATTGAACACTAATGACTGAAGACCAGATAAGTTTGGGTTGACAACAAAGACATCATATGTGAAGAAAGTAAAAGGGCATTAAAAATATAGGAAAGATGAAAATGGATGTCAGAAGAGACTCTGAAACTTGCTCTTGAACATCGAGTAGCTAAAAGGAATGGAAGAAATGATAAAGCAAAAGAGCTAAGCAGAAGATTTCAAAGGGTGACTTGAGAAGACAAAGTAACTATAAAGAAATGTGCAAAACCTGGAGTTAGAAAACCAAAACAAAAGAGCATGCTTGGCATTTCTCAAGCTAAAGGAACTAAAGAAAAAATTTAAGACCTAAATTGCAATATTGACCCCTGGTGGCACAGTGGTTAAGAGCTCTGTTGCTAATCAAAAGGCCAACAGTTCAAATCCACCAGCAGCTCCTTGGAAACTCTATGAGGCAGTTCTATTCTGTCTTATAAGGCCACTATGAGTTGGAATTGCCTCCATGGCAAAGGGTTTATGGGCAAAATATTGAATGATTCAGGACACATCAAAAGAAGATGGAAGGAATACACAGTCACTGGATCGAAAAGAATTGGTCCACATTCAACCATTTCAGGAGGTAGCTTTTGATCAAGAACCAATGGTATTGAAGGAAGAAGTCCAAGCTTCACTGAAGGCATTGGGGAAACGCAAAGCTCCAGGGATTGATGGAATACCAACTGAGACATTACAACAGATGCACTGCTGGAGACATTCACTCATCTTTGCTAAGAAATTTGGAAGACAGCTTCCTGGACAATTGACTGGAAGAATTCCATATTTGTGCCCAGTCCAAAGAAAGGTGATCCAACAGATTGTGTAAATTATCAAAAATCTTCATCATATTAGGCACAGGTAATATTTTGCTAAAGATCATTTAAAAGTGATTGCAGCAGTATGTCACCAGAGAACTGCCAGAAATCCAAGCTGGATTCTGAAGCAAATATGGAATGTGGGATATCAGATATGGAATGCAGATGTCAGATGGATCTCGGCTGAAAGCAGAGAATACCAGAAAGATGTTTACTTGTGTTTTATTGACTATTCAAAAACATTTAACTGTATGGATCATAACTGATTATGGATAACACTATGAAACATGGGACTACCAGAACTCGTAATTGTGCTCATGAAGAATCTGTACATACACCAAGAGTCAGTCCTTCCAGTAGAACAGAGGGATACTGCATGGTTTAAAATAAGGAAAAAAGTGCATCGAGGTTGTATCATTTCACCAAACTTATTCAAAATATTTGATGAGTAAATAATCTGAGAAGCTGGACTATATGAATAAGAATACTGCATCAGGTTTGGAGGAAGACTCATTAACAGCCTGGGATATGCAGATGACAAACCCTTGCTTATGGAAAGTGAAGATGACTTAAAACACTTCTGATGAAGATCAGAGACTACATTCTTCAGTATGAATTACACCTCAACCTAAAGGAAACAAAAATTGTCACAACTGGACCAATAAGCAACACTATGATACATGGAACAATTTTGAAGTTGTAAAGGATTTTGTTTTACTTGGACCCACAATCAACACCATTGGAAGCAGCAGTCACAAATCAAAGGAATTATTGCTTTGGGAAAAATCTGCAAAAGACCTCTTTAGAGTGTTAAAAAGCAAAGACATTATTTTGAGGACTTAATTGAACCTGACCCAATCCATGGTATTTTCAATCATGTCATATTCATGTGAAAACTAGACAATGAATAAGGAACACCGATGAAGCATTGATGACTTTGAATTATGGCGTTTACAAAGAATAGTGAATATACCATAGACTTTTAGAAGAAGAAACAAATCTGCCTTGAAAGAGGTACAGCCAGAACGCTCCTTAGAAGAGAAGATGGCGAGATTTCATCTCATGTACTTTGGATATGTCAGGAGAGACCAGTCCCTGGAGAAGCACATCTTTCTTGTTAGAGTCAGCAAAAGAGAGAAAGACCCTCAATGAGATGGATTAACACAATGGGTGCAACAATGGGCTGAAGCATAACAACGATTCTGAGGATGGCTCAGAACCCAGCATTGTTTCATTCTGTTGTACATAGGGTTGCCATGAGTCTGAACCAACTCAAGGACACCTAACAACAATCAGAATGTCAGGGAACCTCTCTCAAGGCCATGATATTTCTGTCAAATCTCTAAGGATGAATAGGATTTAGCTTAGCATAGGTCAGAAGAAGAATTCTCATCAGAAGGACCATAATCCGTAATGTATTTAAATGAAATCTGGAAGGCAGAGTTGATTTTGTATGATCTGTTTGATATTGAAATGTTATGCTAGACGCCAGTTGAGAGTCATGGAAAGATGGTCAGCAAGAAAGTAACATAGACACGAAAATGTATGAGTTATCTGTGTCCAGGTTATAGGTGCAGCTTTGGAAATGGGTGCTCTTATAGATAAAGAGTGGATAAAGCAGGTAAAAGAGTGCAAATGACAGAGACATATGGATTCTCAGAGTTATGGGCCAGAAAAAGGGAAAAAATAATGAAGCCCATAGGAAAATAGGAAAAACTTAGAAGAATGAGAAGAGATTCAGTAGTGCCAAATAATACAGAAACATTGATCAATATTTTCTTAAAAATGACCATTGAATTATGAATTACAATTGTAAGATAATGTCATACTCTTATAATTTTTAAAAATATTATTAAAAATTGATTTCAGTGTTTTAGGTATGTTTTCATGATTTCTTGAATTTCCCTCTTGTTGTAAAATATGCATTATATACGTGTGTACTACTGCTCTTCCAAGAGAGAGGGGTGGAGGGTTTTGTTTTTTTCTTTTTTAATTGCCCAGTGAAGGTAGCTGAGCTTTAAACTAGGTTTTATAATTGTTTATAGTTCAGTGCCTGAAATTTTGAGGCAGCTTTTAAAAGATAGTCCAGATTTTTTATCACCTTACCCTCATTTAATTAATTTTATTTAAATAATTAATCTCCTTAATAAGTGGAATTCTCCATTGCCTATTACCAAGTGAAAAGTATATATTATACATACATGTGTACATATTTGTGTATACATGTTACACATAAACTGATTCAGTGTTATTCGGTATGACAGTTTCAATTACACTTTCTCATCGGTTTCTGCTGTTCTGAGAAATGTGTTCCGGCAATTTGTTTTCACATATTTGTTCAAAACCAATTATAAAACGAACCACCCACTGTACCACTAACAGATTATTTTAAAAATATTTTCATATCTTGAAAAATGATTTATTTTCTTGTATCCATCAATAGAACAATGAACAAACACACACAGGAAACCTGGAGTTTTTTACCAATTCTTTATCTGTTACAAATCTCAGGTCATAAAATCAATAATAGCACTCGTGGGCATGTACTGAGCTGAAACAACAGCAACCCTCTCTTCTAGGCCTCCCAGTGCCACTAAGTCTTACTATCAAACTACATTTTATATCTCTTGCTCACAATACTTAGTCAGTAATTTAAATTCCGTGAGGACCTCTAGCAACATTTTGAAAACATGGATCTCTATAAAGGCTACTATATGTGACGTACAGCCATAATACATCGAATTATTAAATTGTTCGTATTCTTCTATCAGTTTGAATAAGCCATAAACTTTATGGTCTGCTGAAATATAAGTGTTAAATAAAAATGACAAATTGTGTGGGAGACAACATTCTCCACAAACTGAATATACTAGGCAATAGAGATATTCCCAATGTCCATACCAGACACAATTCTTTGAGGCAGCTATGAACAATAAGCCCCATCAGATCTCTCTGCTGCTCAGATATAAATGCTGAACCATCTTTTAGGGACTCCCTAATATGATAAGGAAGCCCTGGAGGCACACTGGTTGAAAGCTACGGCGAGCTACGGCTACTAACCAAAAGGTCAGCAGTTCAAATCCACCAGCCACTCCTTGGAAACCCTGTGGGGCAGTTCTATTCTGTTCTATAGTGTTGCTATGAGTCAGAATCAATTTGACCATGATGAGTTCGGTTTTAGTTTTTTATTTTTTAATATAAGTTTCTATTCTAATCCATATCCATCTCATCCAATCTTAAAATTGTCTACATACAAATCTTTTACTTTGAACAGGGGAATTTTACCTCCTCTCTGTTGTTTTTTTTAGTTTCCATTGATCTAGGCCCTGACCTATGGTAACCCCATGTACAACTGAACAAAGTACTGCCTAGTAGTGCACCAGACTGTTGTGATCCATAAAGTTTTCATTGGCTGATTCTCTGAAGTAAGTCACCAGGATTTTCTTCCTACTATTTCAGTCCGGAAGCTCCACTGAAATCTGTTCGACATCATAGCAACATGCAAGCCTCTACTGATGTCCTGGGTTTGCTTTCCCACTTTCTCTTTTCTACATAGAGCAAAATTATCTGATGTATATCTTCTAAATTATGTTTCAGAATTTTCCTAGTGATACCCTTAAACTTTTACTACTCTTTTCTTTGCCCTATTCTCTTCCTAATATATGTAATCTCCTCTCACACCCTAATTCCGTCACATTACTCTTCCTCCAAGACTCTGAATCAAATATTTCCTCCACTATATCTTTTCCATATGCAAATCTGTTTCAGAGTTCCTTCTTTCAAATAAGGGAAAGAAAATCAATAGAATGATATCCTCCTTTAAACAATCATTTTTACTCCTTCTTGCCATAGATAATCTTTTCTTTTGCAGCAGGTTTGCTCAATGCAAGGAGTCATTTGATTTCTTGACTACTGCTTCCATGGGTGTTGATCATGGATCCAAATAAAATGAAATCCTTGACAGCTTCAATCTTTTCTCCCTTTATCCATTTATCATGATGGTGCTTATTGGTCCAGTTGGGAGGATTTTTTTTTTTCTTGTATGTTAAGGTATAATCCATACTGAAGACTGTAGTCTTTGATCGTTATCAGTAAGTGCTTCAAGTCTTCTTCACTTTCAGCAAGCAAGATTATATCATCTGCATATTGCAGGTTGTTAATGAGTCTTCCTCTATTCTTGATGCTGCTTTCCTCTTCATATAGTCTAGCTATTCAGGTTATTTTCTCAGGATACAGATTGAATAAGCATGGAGAAAAAATGCAATCTTGACACACAACTTTCTTGTTGGAAAAGCAAGCATTATCCCCTTGTTCTGTTTGAATGACTGTCTCCTGGTCTGTGTACAGGTTCTGCATGAGCACAATGAGGTGTTCTGGAATTCCCATTCTTCACAGTGTTATCCGTAATTTGTTAAGATACACACAGTTGAGTGCCTTTGCATGGTCAATAAAACAGAGGTAAACATCTTTTTGGTATTCTCTACTTTCAGCCAAGATCCATCTGACATTAGCAATGATATCTCATTCTATGGCCTCTTCTGAATCCACCTTGAATTTCTGGCAGTTCCCTGTCAATGTACTTCTGCAACTGCTTTTGAATGATCTTCAGTAAAATTTTATTTGAGTGTGTTATTAATGATGTTGTTCAATAATTTCTTTTCCTGTCGGATTCTGTTTCTTTGGAATACGCATAAATATGGACCTCTTCAGTCATTTGGACAGGTAGCTCTCCCAAATTTCTTGGTATAGAGGAGTCTGGCTTCCTGCACCGCATCCATTTGTTGAAACATCTCAATAGGTATTCTGTGTCACCTCCTGGAGTCTTGTTTTTCACCAATGTCTTCAGTGCAGCTTGGATTTCTTCCTTCAGTACCACTGGTTCTTGATCATATGCTACCTCTTGAAATGGTTTAATGTTGACCAATTATTTTTGGTACAGTGACTCTGTGCATTCCTTCCATCCTCTTTTGATGTTTCCTGTGTTGTGTAATATTTTCTTCATAGAATCCTTCAGTATTGCAACTTGAGGCTTGAATTTTCTCTTCAATTCTTTCACCTTGATAAATTCTAAGAATATTCTTCCCTTTTGGTTTTCTAACTTTGGGTCTTTGCACATTTCATTATAATACTTCACTTTGTCTTTGAGAACTGCCCTTTGAAATCTTCTGTTTAAGTCTAATAACCTCATCATTCCGTCCTTGAGCTTTAGCTACTCTAAGTTCAAGATCAAGTTTCAGAGTCTCTTCTGACATTCATTTTGGTCTTCTCTTTCTTTCCTGTCTTTTCAATGACCTCTGGGTTTTCTTCATGGATGATGTCTTTGATGTTATTCCACAATTTGTCTGGTCTTTGGTCATTATTGTTCAATGAGTCAAATTATTCTTGTAATGGTCTCTAAATTCAGGTGGGATATACTCAAGGTCATACTTTGGCTCTCATGGACATGTTCTAATTTCCTTAAGCTTCAGCTTGAACTTGCATATGAGCAATTGATGGTCTGCTTCACAGTCAGCCCCTGGCCTTGTTCTGACTGATGATATTGAGCTTTTCCATTGTCTCTTTCCACAGGTATAGTTGATTTGTTTCCTGTGTATTCTATCTGGTGAGGCCCACAAACACAGTGAACATTTATGTTGATGAAAAAATGTATTTGCAATGAATAAGTCATTGGACTTGAAAAATTCTGTCATGAGGTCTCTGACATCATTTCTATCATGAAGGCCATATTTCCCAATTACCAACCCCCCCCTTTTTTTTTCCAACTTTTGCATTCTAATCACCAGTAATTATCAATGCATCTTGACTGCATGTATGATCAATTTTAGACTGCAGAAGCTGATAAAAATGTTAAAAATGCTCATCTTTGGTATTAGTGTTTGGCATGTAAATTTGAATAATAGTCATATTAACTGGTCTTCCTTGTAGGTGTATGGATAATTTCCTGTCACTGACAACATTGTATGTCAGGATAGATCTTTAAATGTTCTCTTTGACAATAAAAGAGATACCATTCCTCTTCAATTTCTCTTCATTTTGTCATTTCTGGCATGGTAGATCATATACCATACCAGTCCATTTTAGCTCACTAACAACTAGGATATCAGTGTTTATGTGTTCCATTTCATTTTTAATGGCTTCAAATTTTTCTAGATTCATAATTCTTACATTTGACAATCCTATAATTAATGGATATTTGCAGTCTTATTATGAGTCGTGCCACATCAGCAAATGAAGATCCCGAAAGTTTGACTCCTTTCATGACATTAAGGTCGACTCTATTTTGAGGAGTCATCTCTTCCTGGTCATATTTTGACTGTCTTCCAACTTGAGGGGCTCATCTTCCCACACTATATCAAACAATGTTCATCTGCTATTCATAAGTTTTTCACTAATTTTTTTCAGAATAGACCACTAGGTCATTCTTCCTAGTCTGTCTTAGTCTGAAAGTTCAGCTGAAACCTATCCACCAGCAG
Organism: Elephas maximus indicus; assembly: GCF_024166365.1. Lineage (NCBI taxonomy): Eukaryota > Metazoa > Chordata > Mammalia > Proboscidea > Elephantidae > Elephas > Elephas maximus. The sequence continues at coordinate 129,472,751 of NC_064823.1, read as the reverse complement.
TGACCCTCATGGTATTTGAGAAACTATTGGCACAATTTCTATCAAGACAGCAAGATGCAAGCCACCTACTACTACTAAAGCCACCACAGCACAACAAATTGACAGATGCATGGAGAATTGAGTAATAGGAAGGAAATATCCCAACTTTTATTTTGATCTTGTGTCCATTTTATCCGTTTCTGTTTTTGTGTATGTGTTCTGATGTATATAATAATGTGCTAAAAAAAAAGCTAGTCCATATAAATAATTTAAAATTAATATTTATACCACTTTGAGGAAGACAGGCTACTTTCCATAGAGAAGATTGGGAGAAGCACAGAGCTCCCACTGAATCATAGAATGGCAAGTGACTTATTTTTATAATTTAGAGGGCGAAGGCTAAATGATAATTTATCTTATTCTCTATCAATTTATAAATGTATTCTGGGCCTTGCCTTCTATTTTGGTTCATGTTACTATTCTTAAAATGAATAAATGTAGCTCTAGTATTTGAAGTTCCTCTGTTTTAAATTTACATCTGTAAATTATGTCTTCGGGCAATTTTCAAACTAAACCTGTTAGATTCAGTTCTCTAATCTGTAAAATAGAATAAATTCTACTTACCACATGGATGAATTTTGAGGGTTAAAACAAATACTGCTTTTAAATCAATTAGCTTAGTTTTGGAAACCTTATTGCATAGTGGTTAAGAGCTACTGTTGCTAACCAAAAGGTCAGCAGTTTGAATCCACCAGGCACTCCTTGGAAACCCTATGGAGCAGGTCTACTCTGTCCTATAGGCTCACTATGAGTTGGAATCAACTCGATGACGGGTGGTTTTGGAGCTTAGTATTGGTATATAAAAAGGATGCTCTCTTTATATGTTGCTATTATGTGAGAAGCCCCAAGTAAAGACTGGTATTTGTCATTTAATCAAAAGGGTCATTTAAAGCAAGCAATCTTTAAAAATAATACATATATGTCTTAACATTTTTTTGTATATTTGGTCACCAATTATGTGATATAGGGCCAAGGCCATTTTTTTTTTTTTTATATTTTGTTTCTTTTTTTTTGGTCATCGTATTAAGTTTTAATCAATCTTTCTTGCAAAAACTACACACACACACATTCATTTGCTTTCTTCTATGTTAAAGACACTTGAAAATTGGCCTGATGCAAAATCCTTCTTTTTATCTCCCAAATACTTACACTGACCTCTATGAGAAATTAAAGGGCGTATTGTTAATGATGCATCCTTAATGATTCTTCACAAATATCTAACTTTGTTTTAAGACAAAATTCATTCATTTTACATCAGAATTTAACAATTTCTGTGATGATTAATTAGAGTAGAAAATTAAGAGCACAGCTACAACTCGTATAAATATGCCTGGGGAAAAGTACCAATCAATGTTGGTAAGCTCACAACTCATCCGGTGATAGATGTGTGTGGGAATTTATCCAGTACTAACTGTGAGTGATCAGCAAGCTGCTACCACTTTTAGAACATTTTCTCAAAGAAATGGAGAGAGTTCTTAATGGACTAGTTAATTGTTGATCAAAAAAGTAGTTTCAATTGCATTATTAAGAATGGTAGCAAAATATCATTCTTAATAACGATGGATTAGATGCTTTGGTGGATGTTTTACCAAGTGTTCTTTAATGTTTTTTTTTCTAGTAATATAATTGATACACCTATTCAGTCAAACAAAATTCAATAGATTATAATAAATACATTCCCATATAGCTGTTGCATAGTAAACTGATATGAAGTCAGATATCAATTTGTCTTTTTCATTATAAAATAATATTATATTGCTAATGTTTAATTGAATAGAATCAGGAATAAAAAAGGAAGGCAATTATTAATTACATTTAATAATTTGATTTGATTCAGAATTTCATGATTTTAAAACATTAGTTTCAAGAATATTAAAATATGAAGTGTATTCAACTTTCATAAAAATGTATTTTCTCTAAATGAGAGAATAAATCATTTTTGTACTTAGCTAATATTCTTTTTTTCCTGAAAAATAAGAAATAATGGAATAAAATTCATTAATAAAAGGTCCATCACCTAGTTTGGCAATCTAACTTTCCATAGAATATTTTAAAGTGAAATTAGCAGCTGTGAACCCAAAGGCTGATGGTTGAGTACATCCAGAGGCACCTCAGAAGAAAGGCCTGGAGAGGCGGGGCCAAGATGGTGGAGCAGTCAGACACTTCCAGCGATCCCTCTTACAACAAAGACCTAAAAAAAAAGGGAAACAATTATATATATGATAAGCTAGGAGCCCTGAACATCAAAGGCAAAGTTAGAAAATGGGCTGAACAGCAAGGGAAGGGAGAGACGATTCAGAAGTGGTAAGGTGATGCTGAACCTGACTGAGCAGAAACCAGCGACCCTTAGGCACGTTCCCCTGGAGTGACAGCAGTGGCGCTGGCAGTAGCATTCCAGACGCGGTATCCTCAGGGAGAGACAGCAAGCTACACAGCCCACTCACACCTCTGGAACAGGAGAAAAACAGCGCTCTCAGCAAAAGCTAAGTACTTTCATTTATTTTACCACGTCTCCAGGCCCCAAGTAGGTTTCAGTGGCTGTTGGTTTCCCTGGGCCTGATATGTAGGTCCTGTTGTGTGCCCTGAGCCATTATCCCAGCCTTGGAGAAATAAAAAATTAACAACTGGGGGAAAAGGTAATCTGCCAACTCCACTGAGCTGGGGAGCTCAGGACAGAAGTGGCTTCTGTCCAGGCACAAATGGTCCATGGACTTTGAATACCTCTCACCCCTGCATGGACCTTGTGGGCCCATTTCATGAGAATAGCTCCTTGCTGGCAGACTACAACTGTTTCATCTGTACAATGGAGAGGTGGGATTTTTAATGTTTGCCACCTCTTTGCATATTAAACAGGGTCCTCACATACCCACATGAGGGGCATAAGGACTGGTGGCTCCACCCATGACATCAAACCACCTGTGACAGGGGCCCAAGGATAAGTGGTACCTCCCAGTCCTTAAAACCAAAAGCATTGGTTGTCCATGGTCCAGCTGCAGAAAGCACCAACCTGTGCACTCTAGGGAACAGGGACATGTTTTCCTCACAGACCCTCAGGGGACGGTTGTTAGTCCCCTGCCGTGTTCAAAGTGTGACCCCCTGTTGCACCAGATACCTGTGCCTACACCAAACACACCTGCCCCTCTAAGACTGTAGGGCAGAGCCTGTACCACACACTTGATATTCAGCTACCTGAACACCTGAGCTGAATCCATACAAGAAAAGTGAAAGGACCCCTAAGCTCATGTAACTAGTAACAGCTCTAGCCATCTGGTGACAGGAGTTAAGAGCTTCAAGGGCACAAATAATCAAGCTAGCTCACTCAAGCAGTTTATCTGGGCATATCAAAACAAAACAAGCAAGGAGGTAGGATACACCAAGCAAACATAAAACAAATTAACACAATAACTTATAGATGGCTCAGACACAACAGTCAATATCAAATCACATAAAGAAGCAGACCATGCTCACTTCAACAAGCTCTCAAAACAAGGAATCAAGGAATCTTCTGGATGAAGGTATCTTTCTGGAACTACCAGATGCAGAATACAAAAGATTAACATACAGAACCCTTCAAGACATCAGGAATGAGATCAGGCAAAATGCAGAACAAGCCAAGGAACACACAAATAAAGCAGTTGAAAAAAATAAAAAGGCTATTCAAGAACATAATGAAAAATTTAATATAATGTCATTATATAAAAGATGACAATATTAAAACAATAAAGACAGTCTAAAGACTGTAGGCTTTGATCTTTCATATGAAGAGGAAGTCAAGACAGTATATAAAGAAATGTTAGGTTTAAACTTAGAAAAATAGGGGTAAATATTAAGGTGACCACAAAGAAGACTGACAATCCTACTCGACAAAATAAAATACAAGAAAAAAAGACTCATCAAAAACATAATCAACAACAATGAATAAGAGGAAAAGACAATATATAAAGATAAACTGCTAAGCACAAAAAATTAAGTGGGAAAAAAATTGTTAACAACACACAAAAAAAGACATCAAAATGACAGCAATAAACTCATACTTATCGATAATTATGATGAATGTAAATGGACTAAATGCACCAATAAAGAGACAGAGAGTGGCAGAATGGGTTTAAAAAAAACACGATCCAACTATATGCTGCCTACGAGAGACACACCTTAGACTTAAAGATACAAACAAACTAAAACTCAAAGGATGGAAAAAATAAAATATATCAAGCAAAAAGCAATTAAAAAAAAGCAGGAGTGGCAATGTTAGTCTCTGACAAAATAGAATTTAAAGTTAAATCTACCACAAAGGATAAGGAAGGACAATGATTAAAGGGGATAATATACCAGAAGCTTGTAACCATATTAAATATTTATGCACCCAATGACAGGGCTGCAAGAGACATAAAACAAACTCTAACAGCATTGAAAACTGAGATAGGCAGTTCCACAATTACAGTAGGAGAATTCAACACACCATTTTCGGTGAAGGACAGAACATCCAGAAAGAAGCTCAATAAAGATACAGAAGATCTAAATGCCACAATCAACCAACTTGATCTCATAGTCTTATACAGAACACTCCACCCAATAGCAGCCAAGTATACTTTCATTTCTAGCAAACATGGAACATTTTCTAGAATAGACCACATATTAGTTCATAAAGCCAGTTTTAACAGATTCCAACACATTGAAATATTACAAAGCATCTTCTCTGACCTTAATGTCATAAAACTAGAAAACAATAACAGAAGAAACAGGGAAAAGATATCAAACTATTGGAAACTGAACAATATCCTGCTCAAAAATGACTGGGTTATAGAAGACATTAAGGATGGAATAAAGAAATTCATAGAATTCAATGAGAATGAAAACACTTCCTATCAGAAATTTGGGATACAGATAAAGCAGTGCTTAGAGGTCAATTTATATCAATAAATACACACATGCAAAAAGAAGAAAGGGCCACAAATCAAAAAATTATCTCTATAACTTGAACAGAAAGAGAACAACAAAAGAAACCCTCAGGCACCAGAAGAAAGCAAATAATAAAAAATAAAGCAAAATTAAATGAAATAGAGAACACAAAAACAATTGAAAGAGTTAACAAAACCAAAAGCAGGTTCTTTGAAAAAAATCAACAGAATTGGTAAACTATTGGTCAAGCAGACAAAAGAAAAACAGGACAGGAAGCAAATAACCCAGATAAGAAACAATATGGGCAATATGACAATAGACCCAATTGAAATTAAAAGGATCATGTTGGATTACTACAAAATATTGTACTCTAACAAATTTGAAAACCTAGAAGAAATGGATGAGTTTCTAGAAAAACACCTTCCTACCTAAACTAACCCCCCCGCAAAAAAACCCAGTGCCGTCAAGTTGATTCTGACTCATAGTAAGCCTATAGGACAGAATAGAACTGCCCCATAAAGTTTCCAAGGAGCACCTGGTGGATTTGAACTGCCAACCCTTTGGCTAGCGGCTGTAGCACTTAAACACTATGCTACCAGGGTTTCCACCTAAACTAAAACAGAGGTAAAACAACTAAATAAACCTATAACATAGGAAGATATTGAAAAGATAATTAAAAATCTTAAACAAACAAACAAAAAAACCCTGACCTGGACTGCTTCAGTGGAGAGTTCTACCAAACCTTCAGAGAAGAGTTACCACCACTACTACTAAAGGTGTTTCAGAGCATAGAAAACAATGGAATACTCCCAAACTCATTCTATGAAGCCAGTATATCCCTGATATGAAAACCAGGTAAAGACATCACAAAAAAAAAAAAAAAAGAAAGAAAATTACAGAGCTATATACCTCATGAACTTACATGCAAAAAAAACTCAACAAAATTCTAGCCAATAGAATTCAACAACATATCAAAAAAATAATTCACCATGACCAAGTGGGATTCATGCCAAGTACGCAGGGATGGTTCAACATTAGAAAAACAATCAACGTAATCCATCACATAAATGAAAGACAAGAACCACATGATCTTATCAATTGATGCAGAAAAGGCATTTGATAAACTCCAACACCGATTCATGATAAAAACTCTCAGAACAATAGGAATGGAAGGAAAATTCCTGAACATAATAAAGGGCATTTATACAAAGCCAGTGGCCAACATCATCCGAAATGGACGGAGTCTGAAAGCATTCCCCTTGAGAACAGGAACCAGACAAGGATGCTCTGTATCACCACTCCTATTCAATATTGTGCTTGAGGTCCTAGCCAGAGCAATTAGGCTAGATAAAGAAATAAAGGGTGTCCAGATTGGCAAGGAAGAAGTAAAGTTATCTCTATTTGCAGATGACATGGTCTTATACACAGAAAACCCTAAGGAATCATCAAGAAAACTACTGAAACTAATAGAAGAGTTCATCAGAGTATCAAGACACAAGATAAACATAAAAAATCAGTTGGATTCCTTTGCACCAACAAAGAGGAAATCACCAAATCAAAACCATTTACAGTAGCCTCGAAGAAGATAAAATATTTAGGAATAAATCTAACCAGAGATGTAAAAGACCTATATAAAGAAAACTACAAAACACTTCTGCAAGAAACCAAAAGAGATCTACATAAGTGAAAAAACATGCTTTGCTCATGGATAGGAAGACTCAACATTGTTAAGATGTCTATTCTACCAAAAGCAATCTATAGATACCATGAAATTCTGATCCAAAGTCTCAGGACATTTTTTAATGAGATGGGGAAACAAATCACCAACTTCATGTGGAAGAGAAAGGGGCCCTGGATAAGTAAAGCATTACTGAAAAAGAAGAACAAAGTGGGAGGTCTCACTCTACTTGATTTTAGAACATATTATACCACCACAGTAGTCAAAACAGCCTGGTACTGGTACAACAACACATACATAGACTGACGGAACAGAATTGAGAATCCAGACATAAATCCATCCACATATGAACAGCTGGCGTTTGTCAAAGGCCCACAGTCAGTTAAATGGGGAAAAGACAGTCTTTTTAACAAACGGTGCTGGCATAACTGGATATCCATCTGCAATAAAATGAAACAAGACCTATGCCTCACACCATGCACAAAAAAACTCAAAATGAATCAAAGACCTAAATATAGAATCTAAAAAGATGAAGATCGTGAAAGAAAAAATACAGACAATTCTAGGAGCCCTAATACGTGGGATAAACAGTAAACAAAACATTACTAGCAATGCACAAACACCAGAAGAGAAACTAGATAACTGGGAGCTCCGAAAAATCGAACACGTATGCTTATCCAAAGGCTTCACCAAAAGAGTAAAAAGATTACCTACAGACTGGGAAAAAGTTTTTAGCTCTGACTTTTCTGATCAGTGTCTGATCTCTAAAATCTACATGATACTGCAAAAACTCAACCACAAAATGACAAATAATCCAATAAAAAAATGGGCAAAGGATATGAACAGGTACTTCACTAAAGAAGACACTCAGGTAGCTAACATACATGAGGAAATGCTCAGGACCATTAGCCATTAGAGAAATGCAAATCAAAGCTACAGTGAGATTCCATCTCACTCCAACAAGGCTGGCATTAATCCAAAAAACACAAAATAATAAATGCTGGAGAGGTTGTGGAGAGACTGGAACACTTATACACTGCTGGTGGCAATGTAAAATGGTACAGCCACTTTGGAAACCCATTTCACATTTCCTTAAAAAGCTAAAAATAGAACTACCATATGATCCAGCAATCTCACTCCTTGGAATATATACTAGAGAAATAAGAGCCTTTATATGAACAGATAAATGCACACCCATGTTCTTTGTAGCACTGTTTACAATAGCAAAAAGATGGAAGCAACCAAGGTACCCATTAATTGATGAATGGATAAATAAATTATGGCATCAATAAAGAACAATGATGAATCTGTGAGACATTTTATAACATGGGGAAATCTGGAAGGCGCTATGCTGGGTGAAATTAGTCAGTTGCAAAAGAACAAATATTGCATGAGACCACTATTATAAGAACTCAAGAAATAGTTTTAACAGAGAAGAAAATATTCTTTGATGGTTATAAGAGTGGGGAGGGAGGGAAAGAGATAGGTATTTACTAATTAGATATTAGACAAGAACTATTTTAGGTGAAAGGAAAGACAACACAAAATACAGGAGAAGTCAGCACAACTGGACTAAACCAAAAGCAAAGAAGTTTCCTGAATAAACCAAAAGCTTTGAAGGACAGCATAGCAGTGGCGGGGGTTTGGGGACCATGGTTTCAGGGGACATCTAGGTAAATTGGAATAATAAAATCCATTAAGAAAACATTCTGCATCCCACTTTGGTGAGTGGCGTCTGGGGTCTTAAACACTAGCAAGTGGCCATCTAAGATGCAACAATTTGTCTCAACCCACCTGGAGCAAAGGAGAATGAAGAACACCAAAGACACAGGGTAATTATGAGTCCAAGAGATAGAAAGGGCCACATAAATCAGAGACTACATCAGCCTGAGATCAGAAGAACTAGATGGTGCCTGGCTACAAGCCACGACTGCCCTGATAGGGAATGCAACAGAGAATCCCTGACAGAGCAGAAGAGCAGTTGGGTGCAGACCTCAAATTCTCATAAAAAGCCCAAACTTAATTGTCTCACTGAGACTAGAAGTACCCCGGAGGTCATGGTTTCTAGACCTTCTGTTAGTCCAAGACTGGAACCATTCCCAAAACCAACTCTTCAGCCAGGGATTGGATAGATAACGATACTGGTGAGGAGTGAGCTTCTTGGCTGAAGTAGACACCTGAGACTATGTGGGTGGCTCCTGTCTGGAGGGGAGGTAAGAAGGCAGAGTGGGACAGAAGCTCAGTGAAAGGACACGGGAATAGACAGTGAAGAGAGAGAGTATGCTGTCTTATTACTGACAGAGCAACTAGGAGTATACAGCAAGGTGTATATAAATTTTTGTATGAGAGACTAACTTGATTTGTTAACATGCACTTAAAGCACAACAAAATAAATAAAATAACGAAGGCCTGGTAATTTATTTCTGTAAGATTAGCCCCTGAAAGCCCTATGGAACAGTGTTCTACTCTTACTCACATGGGGTTTGCATGAGTCCTAAACTTTAAACTTCACAACAAAATCGTGAGGTATTCACTATTTGACAGATGAAGAAATTCAGCACAGAGGAGTTAAGTAGTTGGAAGTCAACACTGTTAAATATTAGGCTAAATTGCTTTGTTGGATCAACAGAGTCAATATCCTTTTTTTTTTTTGCAATCTAGCCTTTTATTAATTGGAGCAAAAGATTTGAGCTCATCTGGGAAACCAAAGGTTATGTAAAGTGAACCTCTTGGCCACATGTATATATTCCCATATCGTCATTTGTTATTTAGAATCATTGTTGATTACATTATCTACCTGGCGTTTTTACATGGCATTGGTTACTGGCTGTTATAGCTTCAGTATTGTTTCTCAGGCTGTGGCTTGCCTGTTTAATTAATTAATTAATTTAAACAAAAGTTATTTTTTTAATACAGTCAAGTTTATTAAAAGATACTTGCATTGATTTTTTTTTTCCCCTGTGGGGTTTATTCTACTAATTTTGGCATATATTAGGCTTATTTGTTCCATTTTATTTCAATGATGGAGCTTGATTTTTGTTTTTTTTTTATATGCAGATATTTATATATTTTAAAATTGACAAGTTTTTCAATTTTACTTAATTTAATAGCTGTATCTCAGTGCAACTGAATTTACATTCCTCTTACTAGAAGAATAGTAGATTTTTTTTTTTTCAGGTGGTTAATATCTATCATTTTAAATGCTGTTGTTGTTGTGGTTGTTAGGTGCCATTAAGTTGGTTCTGTGACCTTATGTACAACAGAATGAAACACTGCCTGGTCTTGCATCATCCTCACAGTAGTTGCCATGTTTGAGTGCACATACACTATCAATTGAATTATTTTTTCCAGATTTATGTGTTAGTTTTGTTTTGGATTTTTATCTTTTTTTTTCTTATTTATTTTTCTTATTTTGGAAAGCTTGTCATACTTTGTGATTATCCCTATTTCTCTGATACACATTACACATATTAATCCTGGCTTTTAAACATATCTTGCTATTTTTTCAATAGTTATTTTATCTTTTTTTTTTTTTGTCATGAAACCGTTTCGGTTTTTCTTCGTTGTTGAAATGGTCAGTCTTTTCTTTTTTATTGTCTCTTGTTTACAGTGTATAGCATTAAAGATTTTATTGACACCCTTTCTAAATCCACTCATACTTTCTCCATTCTTTATTTTTTAACATTTAGATCACATACATTTGAAATCATTTTTATTCTAGGATGTGATGTACATCACACTTTATTTTATATTTTTTCAAACTTTTATGTAGATATTTTTGCATCAAGAAAAGATTCTGAATTTTGTTTTTAGGCTTTTGGTCATCTATGGAGATAGATTACATCATTTTCCTCCCTAAATCTATCTAATGATCAGAAATAAACAAAACAGAATTTATATTATAAAGAAATAGTGCTAGCGTTCATTATGTAGGTAATTTTAGTAAAATGTACAAAAATAGTATAAAGTTAGAATCCAAATTGTTGTTGTTGTTGTTAAGTGCCATCAAGTCAGTTCCAACTAATAGTGACCCTATGTACAACAGAACGAAACACCCCTCGGTCCTGCACCATGCTCACAATCGTTATGCTTGAGCCCATTATTGCAGCCACTGTGTCTATCCATCTCATTGAAGGTCTTCCTCTTTTCTGCTGACCCTGTACTTAACCAAGCATGATGTCCTTCCCTGGGGGCTGTTCCCTTCTCACATGTCCAAAGTATGCAAGACATAGTTTCGTCATCCGTGTTTTTAAAGAGCATTCTGGCTGTACTTCTTCCAAGACAGATTTATTCATTCTTTTGGCAGTCCATGATATATTCAATATTCTCCAACACCACAATTCAAAGGCATCAATTCTTCTTCAGTCTTTATTCGTCATCTAGCTATCACATGCTTAGGAAGCAATTGAAACACCATGGCTTGGGTCAGGCACACCATAGTCCTCAAAGTGACATCATTGCTTTTCAACACTTTAAAGAGGTCTTTTACAGCAGATTTGCCCAATGCAATGTGTCTTTTGGTTTCTTGCCTGCTGCTTCCATGGGTGTTGGTTGTGGACCCAAGTAAAATGAAATTCTTGACAACTTCAGTATTTTCTCCGTTTATTATGATATTGCTTATTGGTCCAATTGTGAGGATTTTTGTTTTCTTTACATTGAGGTGTAATTCACATTGAAGGCTGTGGACTTTGCTCTTCATCAGTGAGTGCTTCAAGTCCTTTTCACTTTCATCAAACAAGGTTGTGTCATCTGTACAATGCAGGTTGTTAATGAGTCTTCCCCCAATTCTGATACCCCATTCTTCTTCATATAGTCTAGCTTCTCGGATTATTCACTCAGCATACAGATTGAATAGGTATGGTGAAAGGAAACAACTCTGACATACACCTTTCCTGACTTTAAACCATGCAGTATCCTCTTGCTATGTTTGAAAGACTGCCTCTTGATCTATGTACAACAAGCTCCTCATGAGCACAACGAAGTGTTCTGGAATTCCCATTCTTCACAATGTTATCCGTAATTTGTTATGATACACACAGTTGAATGCCTTTGCATAGCCAAAAAAACACAGATAAACATCTGGTATTCTCTGCTTCCAGCCAGGATCCATCTGACATTAGCAGTGATATCCCTGGTTGCATGTCCTCTTCTGAATCTGGCCTGAATTTCTGGCAGTTCCCTGTCGATACACTGCTGTCACTGCTTTTGAATGATTTTCAGCAAAATTTTACTTGTGTGTGATATTAATTATGTTGTTTGATAATTTCCACATTTGGTGGGATCACTTTTCTTGGGAATAGGATAAATATAGATCTCTTCCAGTCAGCCATGCAGCTGTCTTCCAAATTTATTGACATAGACAAGTGAATACTTCCAAATACAATTGTTCAAATATCAGAGTATTGTGAATATGCTTTGAAAAGTGTGCTAAGTACAATTTTCTTTATTTTATGGTAATCAGGAAGGACCAGTCCCTGGAGATAGAGAAGGACATCAGGGTCAGTGAAAACGAGGAAGACCCTTTATAAGATGGATTGACACAGTGGCTGGAACAATGGGCTCAACTATAGCAAAGACTGTGAGAATGCTGCAGGGCAGGGCAGTGTTTCATTCTGTTGTCCATTGGGTCATTATGAGTCTGAACTGTCTCAGTAGTACTTAGCAAAAACAACAATCAAAAAAATATTTTAATCATCATTTCTTAAATTTATATAAATTTTTATTATGTTTCAGTCATGTTACAGGAAATCTGCATTTAGGTTGACATATAATGTATAACATTTTTCTCATTTATGATAAAAGAAGATTTCCAATTGAATTTTTTTTTTTTTTTTTGCAGAGAACATCTGATTTTCAGGATAGTTGAGAGATACCTGTTTTTTTGTTTTCTTAAATTTAGAGTCATTTTCAGGATATCCCATCATTTTCATTACATCTGGGTTCAATTCATCTGCTGATGAGTGATTTTGTTGGAAGCTTTTTTGGAGATAATTTTTTAGCTAGTTGGTACAGTGACTGCTAACTGCTCCCTAAAATTCATATACTTTTCTTTATACAGATAAGTTATATTTCCCTGCCTTTTTTTCCTATTGATTGCCAAATTCTAGCCAATGAATGTAGGTTGAAGTAAATTACATTATTTACATAAAAAACTTTCAGAAACTTTCCTGTTTGATTTGTTTTTCTTTCCTCTTCTGGATGGCTGGATTTATAAGTATAGGCAGTATGAACTCCAGTGGGAACTTAGAAGTCCTATATTGAATAATATGTAATTAACAAACACTTGTCTTTAAAAATAAAATGTTGAGAAAAGACACACACATACTAATTTTCCATCATCCTTCTGGAGGATTTGAGGTTGTCTCCATTTACCATGAAAAGTGCCCTTTAGAACCATTAGGAATATTAGAAATAACAACCTTTGAAGTGTTTGGAGGCCTAGTACAGGATCTGATTGTGAAGGGTATGCTTATCTGTTTAGGACATACCCTAAGGCACAAAATGATAATACTCCAAAAATTAGCCATTGGATGCCCTATGGAGTACATTTCTACTCTGACACGCATGGGGATGCCATGAATCAAAGTTGGTTTAATAGCAACTGGTAAGGCCTATGTAGCTTATACATTTTTTGTTTAAAAAAAAATTTGGTGAAAACATATACAGCAAAGCATAGACCCTTTCATCAGTTTCTATGTGTACAATTCAGTAACAGTGGTTATATTTTTCACATTGTGTCACAATTCTTCCTCTTCTATTCATATTTTTTACCATCATTGGCTTAGACTCATTACCCCCTGAACTTCTCATCTATGTTTTAGAGTTGCTGACAATTTTATTTCATATAGATAATTCTTTAAAAGAGTGCAAAGACCCCTTTTAACATGCTTTAATAATTTAGCTCACCCATTGTTTAGTTTAAAGATAACTTAAAGGAATAATTTTGTTTTATGTTTCAAAGATTTTCTCAGAGCAATAGTTTCAAAGGTCCCACCATTCTTAATAGGACTGGTAAGTCTGAATTCCGTAAGTATTTGAAATTCTGTTCCACATTTTATCCCCTTTTGTTCAGGATTCTTCTTTTGATTCCTTGATCAGAAAGTTAAGTAATGATAGCCAGGCACCATCAAGCTCTTCTGGGTTTACAGCTAAGATTAGAGGCAGTAGTTCACAGTGGCAATTAGACCTACAGTCCAGTTCCATCTCCACTTTCTGGGTCTTCTTCTGCTGCTGCTGATTCATGAGAATAGAGACCTATTGTATCTTGGTGACCTTTTTCAAGCAGGCACTACTCACCACAATAGAGACTAGAACAGCAATTCTGAAAACAGTGTTAGGCCAATTGACTGCATAATCCCATGAAGCCATGACACTGTTTCTTTGAATCAACAGAATTTGTCTCATGAGTTGCTTGGATGTTTGGATATATTCAAGTAGTAAGGACACCTTTAGTCTTTCTCCCTTTCTTTGTGTGTGTGTGTGTTTTGTTTTGGTTGCTGTTATGGTTGTAGAATTAGAAATAATACAGTCTTTGCCATTTCACCCTTTTCCTGGGGTAGAACTTAGTGATACCAGTTACACTCATCAGGTTGTGCAACAATTCCCCTTAAGTGGCTTATACATTTTTAAAACTTTCTTTTATAAGCATAAGTCTTCTATTGTATGGTGAATCAGGTTTCATTGCTTCAATTAAATTGGGCAACTTTATTTCCCATTATCAAGTTAGAGTGACTTTTAGGCTATATCTAACTTCCTATGAATGTGAAATCCAAAAGATCTATGGCTTCAGCATCACTTAATGTTTCATACAGTATGTTTAAAAAAAAACTATATGTGCAAGACACCTTTTAAAATTAACCTTATACATTTTTTGTTTGTTCTAATCTATCACTGCTATGATTATGTCCACAAAGGGTATAACAGAGGTAGCATGGCAAAAAGTGATGACTCCCACTACCATCTGGGCCAAAAATACAATAAATATTTATTATAATGAATCTTTTTATACCTAATCTTCCTTTGTATTATTAAATATAGTAATTATGACCAATAATGAAACCCAATAGTACTATTAAAAAAAATCCAATTGCTGTTGTGAAATTAAATACTTGGAGTCTATTTTATCACTAATTAAAAGCAACGCAGTGTAGATTTTCTGTAATAAAATGCCATATTGTATGACAGATTTTAAAAACTCTTTTCAATGGCCTTCCAAAGTACAGTCAAAGCATCATTTGATAATGATTTAAGAGTGGCAGGACAGTTAATCATTCCATTTTATACATATCCAATCTTCACAATAATAAATGTAAAATTTGGTATGCAGAATCCAAATAGTACTTGATGGCATGGTAATAGTCATTTTCATTTTTGATGTTTAGTCAGATGTTTATAGGAATATAGTCACTTAATGCTTTTATTGTTTATACGGACATGTAATTTCTCCTTATTTTTACTCATTCCCTGGTCTACAGTTAAGCATAGTTAATAGCCACTGCTGTAATTCCTTTCCTTTGTATGGATTGCATTATATGCTTTAGGCACAAAGCAAGAGACAATAATGGAGCTTTCAAATAGTTATGCTTCTTGTCTGGAATGAATGTAATATAATTACGTTAAGAAAGAGAAGAAAAATGTTGTGCTTTTACCAGCAGGAAATGGTTATCATTGTCCAACAAAGAATAAAATAAACTTAGAAGAAAAAGACTCTGCCTTGATCCAACATAAATTAAGTACAACTAACACATTTATCCAAAATGTCTTTGAAAATGGATAATGAATTCCTTGTTTGAATGCGGAAGAGCTGGAAACAGGTTAAGCTCTTCAGAGCATCACAAAAAAATGCTTTCTTATTTTATAGTAGGGTAGCAGAAATAAGAATCTTTTGTCAAGAGCACAAGTTGTTCTCATCTTCTTTGAGTTCCAAAAATGTAAACACTGTGAAATAAATCTAAGAATAATAATCGCACATGGATAAAATATATATGAATTGGGTAGTGATCACCACACACTTTTATTCATATGTATAAACATAAAAATGCTTATAGAAAGCTTATTCATTTACACAAATATTTACAACATAAATGTTCTTTTAAAAGCCTTGATCTAAATTATTTACTTGCTTCATCTTTAATTCTTATTACAGCTTTATTAATTGAGACTAAGATAGTTTTACAAATAGGATGTCCAAGTTTTAAGTAACCTAAAGTCTTAGGCTGGGTTCTCTAGAGAAGCAAAACCAGTGAATATATTTCTATCTCTATCTATATATCTATCATAGAGAGAGAGGGAGAGCTTTATATCTAGGAAATTGCTCAGACAGCTGTAAAGGCTGAGAAGTCCCTGGTCTTTGGGCAGGCTGGAGGTTTCTCTTGACTCATGTAGCTACAGGAGCTATCAAACCCAAGATCTGCAGGTCAGACAGC
Source organism: Elephas maximus indicus (assembly GCF_024166365.1). Lineage (NCBI taxonomy): Eukaryota > Metazoa > Chordata > Mammalia > Proboscidea > Elephantidae > Elephas > Elephas maximus. The sequence continues at coordinate 129,456,710 of NC_064823.1, read as the reverse complement.
AAGCATCTGGCTCACAAGTTTTGGAGGCTAAGAAATTCCAATATTGGCAAGTAAGATGGAAGGCCATTGGCTCACAGGCTGCGTAGGCTAACAAATTCCAAGACTGAAGGTAAGATGTAGGCCACTGTCTCACAGGTTGTGGAGGCTGATGAATTCCAAGATCAGCAAGTAAGCTGCTAGCTCAAGTCCCAAGAACTGGAGGTCAGATGACATGCCAGATATGGATTCAGAGCCAGCAAAAGTCCATGAAAATTTGCCAGAAAGTCCACATATGTTGGATACAGGGCACACCCCCCAAGGAAACTCTTATTCAACTGATTGGCTTCTCATGACAGATCTCATCAGGGAGGTGATTATTTTATATCAGGTCTCACTACAGAGGTGATTATGTCATTACATAGCTGCCAAACTATATCATAACTGCCAAAGCACTGAGAGTCACGGCCAGCCAAGTTGACACACAACCTTAACCATCACACGTAACAAAGGCAATCAGCTAATGCAGGGCAAAAAGGAATCAACTCAAGTTTGACCATTAACCCATGCTTATAAACATTTCTGTGTAATGTGGAAGTCAAACAGCAAGAGCTGTACACATGAAAGCATATATAGGTTCTTAACAGAAGAACAGGTCTCAGCTCTCAAAATTTGTTATGTCAGTAAAAATAGTGTACAGAGAATCTGTGCAAAATCAAATTGGTGAAAATTTTAAAGTTTGATTTAGTAATTTCTTAAACATTATACTGAACGTTTAACGAGAATAGCTTTTCTTCACTTGGCTTAAAGAAAAAGTAAAAAATTGCATTGGATTGAACTTCCATTATAGATGTATATGACATAAGTTTTTATTTATAATATGATTTTCAATATTTTGAAATATTTTTTCTCTGTGCACTTACTTTCATCCCACCATACTCCTTTCAAGGAAGTAGTTTATTCTGTACTATGTTTTTTCAGACAAGGTAATAAGGCTAAAATCTAAAATATTCTACAAAATATTCCTGTTTTTATTCCCACTCCCACCACCAAAGACCCTGGAAAAATTTATTGGTATTCCAGAAGATACGAAAATTAGTGACAATTTTGTTCAAAGATGCAAAGTAGCTTGAAAGCAGGTAACAAGTTTTTTTTTTTTTTTTTATATGGAAATAAATTATTCCAGGATAAGGAAACAAGCAAAGAGGGCTGTGGAACACTTACGTTGTTTCCCTGCTCTACTTGGACATCACAGAGAGGAACAGCTGTTTGATGCATCTAAAACACGAGATTCCAAACTGTTATTTAAAAATTTTTCCCCAAAATGCATGGCAGTAGAACAGAAACAGCCAGTGGATTTCAGATAGGCTCTAGGTTAAATTTTTCACCAGCTCTATGAAATGGGAGCTAAAATCATAATTAAATTGATTTAAAAAGGGATGTAATGTTTCTTGAATACCTAAGAATTTGTTTGTGTATCCATATCCATAGTTCTACATTCATACATCCACACATACCTGTTCTTATGACAGAATTTTCTAAGAAATTCTAAATGTTGATTATGTAGATATTTTACATATACAACTTCCTAAAATCAGCAGTTATTTAGTAGATAGTTAAAGTCCTTTTTATATATGTGAATATATATATACATATATAAAAAAACTACCTGTTGCATACATATATATGTGTGTATGTATATTATCAAATAAACATGCATATATTTGAAATAGTCTCTCTGATTCATTAAAACAATTTCTCCTTATTGAAATTTCTCAAGCCTGTTTTTTAAATTGGGAACCTGGACTTAGTAAATGTGTGTATACACTATCATAACCAAAAAGAAACAAAAACAAACCCAGTGCCATCGAGTCGATCCCAACTCATAGCAACCCTATAGGACAAAGTAGAACTGCCCCATAGAGTTTCCAAGGAGCACCTGGTGGATTCAAACTGCTATAGCAGTTTGGTTAGCAGCTATAGCAGTATGTTTGATTCAATTCTTCACAAAAAAATAATTATAAACAAAAGTTATGCATTGTTTAAGCTATTGCTTTTCATGTAGTAGACATTGACTATATTACAGTATTGCTAAAAAATTACACATTATTGAACATTTTAGAAATATAAATAAAATGCTAAATATTGATCCCTGGTGGTGCAGTGATTAAGAGCTCAGACTGCTAACCAAAAAGGTTTGCAGTTCAAATCCACCAGCTGCTCCTTGGAAACCCTATAAGGGTAGTTCTACTCTGTCCATTAAGGTTGCTATGAGTTGGAATTCACTCAATGGGAATTTTTTTTAACATTGAATTAATACGATTATTTGATATTTCACACTTGTTGTATTCAACAAATATTTACACAAATTCTACATGCCTCAGAAAAAAATCTACATCTCAGGTATATATATGGTCTGGAGTGAAAGGAAAGAATAGTGCCTGTATTCATGAAGCTTAATCTCAGGGGCACGGTGGTATCTATGATTAAACAATAAACAAAACAATATTTTGTATAGTTACGAGGGTCTTGGGAAGGATTAAAGCATTGTAGGGAAAAATATGGCAGTGAGGGATGTTATTTTATACATAAAGTGTTCTGAAAAAAAAAACTCTAATAAATGTTATTTTAGCAGGACTTTTATGGAATTCAGTTCTGCTCTGCACACATGAGGGTGCCATGAGTTGGAACCGACTCAAAGGCAACTAGCAACAACAACAATGTAGTGTAGTGAAATAAATTCTGGAAGAATTATAGGCATAAAGTAAAGAGAGGTAAAAAAAAAAAAGAACTTGGGACAATTAATATTTTCATTGCCAGATTTTGGCTCGATTTTTGAAGGTTGAATGACTCATACAATTTAAAAGATTAATTCATTTTATTTGTTCGTGTCTAAAGTTGATCTGATAGTGATCAGGTCAAATGATGCACACTCCTTCCTTTACACTTTATCACAGGAAAAGTCTTTCTCAGTTAAATCATCGAAACCAAACTTTAGAGACCTTGCAAAATAAGTGGTACTTTATAGAACCAAGTTCCACATTTAAGGAAAAATAACATGACCATGTTTCTAAGATATTAGCCACTTTAATTTTTAGAACTATCTGGTCAAAGATATAAAAAAGCTGGAAAAAAATTGATCTTTATATTAATAGGTGTCTTTGGGACTTGGCGCATTAATTTGTGGTTGTATTGTATACCTTATCATTTGGTTGCTTCCACATCTAGGAGATTTAGCAACGAGTGGAAAAGTGAGAGAAACACTGGTTTTGTTATGTTTCCAGTATATAACGTAAAAATAAAAGTTTAAAATGTTTATGATATGAAGTTAAACCTTGTCCAATAGACTTACAGTGGCCTTTCTTACAGAAAGGATGGGGAAAAAAATCATTTTGGAATGAAAAAGAAGTAACATTTCCATTAAAAATGATTTTTACTCAAAATTAAGCAAAATGTCTCTGAAATAAAAAGGAACATACTGTATTATGGAATACATATTCAAACATTCTTTGAGAAAATTAAATATATTCTTATTCTTAAAATACTTTTTTATTTCTACTTTTCAGGTATTTGCTAGTGAAATAAGTTACATTTCAGAAAATTGTTTATTCACTTCACTTCAGCTTTGTACTACAAGAATACAAATATGTAAGAGAATGGACTGTTAATATTGTTAAGCTGTGGAGTTTGATGGCTAATCACATAAATTTTGGAGTCAGAATTTATTTATTCTCAACTCATCTTAATAATCTTGTTTGTAAAGAGTAAATGGTATTGCAATCATGTTCAGGTAATCATGATACCTTTAACATATAATATTTTGTAAAAACAGCATGGTACAAGACAAAAAAAAACTGGTCTAGTGGAACATTTAAGATAATAATTTCTGAAATCAGAAAGAACAGGTTCAAAACCATGCCACAAGACTGATTAGTAACGTGCTCACAGGTAGCCTAACCAGTCTAATAATCAGTTTCCACATTTACACAGTAAGAAGTTTTCAGAGTATCTGTTCATGTGACTCAATGACCAATAACTGGGATATTGTGTTCAGAGTCTTTAGCACAGTAAGAGATTCACTGTGCTTCATTATTGCTAATTTTCATCGGGAGTCCTATCATTAGCAGCAGCAGTAGGAGAAATGAAGGAATCATGATATAATGTTGATGATGATAATGACATTTATGATGATAGCAAATTTCAAATAATGAACTTTCAGGTCAAGAAGTTAGTATTATTATTATTTTTTACATGTAATCTTATAAGAAGACAAATACCTATCATTTTGTCTAAAAAAAAAAGAGGATTTTTTTTAATCTTCATATAGATAGAACTGTGAGAAATATAACAGTTCAAACAAAAAACAGTTCAAACAAAATTGCCCATGGTAGATGCTGTGCTAATCTGAAAAACGTGCATATATTGTATATAGTATATATACTACATATAACATTGTACGTACAATCTATGAATGTACATATTATATATAATATGTTCCATAGAGACCTTCCACCACCCATCTGTCAGTTTGTCATACTGTGGTGACTTGCATGTTACTATTACGTTGGAAGTTACGCCATTGGTATCTCAAACACTGGACAGGTCTCAGTGGAGATTCCAGCTTAAGAAAGACTAGAAAAAGGTCTGATGATCTGCTTCTAAAAATTAACCAACGAAGACCTTATGGATAACAACAGACCATTGTTTTGGTAAAGAAACTAGAGAATAAGTGCAAGCCATGCTGAAGGCGTTGGCAGAAAATAAGGGTGCAGGAATTAATGAAATACTGATTGAGATGTATCAACAAACAGATACAACACTAGAAATGCTTAATTGTCTAATGTGAAAAAACTTGGAAGTCGACTGCATGGCAGAGGTCCATATTTGTGCCCATTCCAAAGAAAGGCAATTGAATTTTCTGGCAGGTCCTCCTCAATATGCTGCTGCAACCATTTTTTAATTGTCTTCAGCAAAGTTTTACTTGCATGAGATATTAATGATACTGTTCAATAATTTCTTCATTCTGTTGGATCACCTTTCTTTAGAATGAGTACAGATTTGGATCTTGTCCGGTTTGTTGGCCAAGTTGCTGTCTTCCAAATTTATCGGCATAGACAAGTGAGCACTTTCAGCACTGAATTCATTTTGTTGAAATACCTCAATTGGTATTCTGTCAATTCCTGGAGCCCTGTTTTTCACCAATACCTTTAGTGGAATTGGGACTTCTCCTTTCAGTACCATCAGATCTTGAACATATTCTACCTCCAGAAATGGTTGAATGCTGACCACTTCTTTTTGGTACAGTGACTCTGTGTATTCCTTCAATCTTCTTCTGATGTTTCCTGCATCGGTCAATATTTGGCCATAGAATTCATCAATAATGCAGCTTGACACTTGAGTTTTTTCTTGAGTTCTTTCTTTCCAATTAAGAAATGTAGAGTGTGTTCTTCACTTTTGATTTTCTATCTTGAGGACTGCACTATTCGTTATAATACTTTTACTTCTCAAGCTGTCCTTTGAAACCTTTAGTTCAGCTTTTACTTCATAATTTATTTCATTAACTTTACCTGTTCTGTGTTCAAGAGCAAGTTTCAGATCTTGGCTGAAAGCAGAGAATACCAAAAAATGTTTACTTTTGTTTTATTGACTATGCAAAGATAATAAAAAACTATGAATAATATTGCAAAAAATGGGAATTCAAAAACATTTAACTGTGCTCATGCTTAACCTGTACATAGAACAAGAGGCAGTCATCTGAACAGAACAAGCGTATACTACATATTTTAAAACCAGGAAAGGCATGTGTCAGGACTGTATCCTTTCACCATACTCATTCAATCTATATACTGAGCAAATAATTTGAGAAGCAGGACTATATGAAAAATAACACAGCATCAGGATTGGAGGAAGACTCATTAACAGCCCGCAATATGCAGAAGATGCAACCTTGCTTGCTGAAATCAAAGAAAACTGAAGTGCTTCCTGATGAAGATCAAACATTCAGTATGGACTACACCCCAGTGAAGAGAAAACAAAAATCCTCACAACTGAACTAATAATGAACATCATGATAAATGGAGAAAACATTGAACTTGGCATAGATTTAATTTTACTTGATCCATAATCAACACTCATGGAAGAAGCAGCCGAGAAATCAAACAATGCATTGCATTGGGCAAGTCTGCTGCAAACACCTCTTTAATGTGTTAAAAATCAAAGATGTCACTTTGAGGACTAAGGTGCACCTAACCCAAGCCATGATATATTCAATCTCTCATACGTAAACAAAACCTGGATAATGAATAAGAAATGCCGAAGAAGAACTGATGTATTAGAATTACACTGTTTGTGAAGAATATTGAATATACCATAGACTGTGAAAAGAAGAAACAAATCTGTCTCAAAAGAATTACAACTAGAATGCTCCTTAGAAGTGAGGATGGTGACACTTCCTCTAACATACTTTGGACATGTTATCGGAAAGGACCCTTCCCTAGAGAAGGACATGATGCTTTGTAAAGTAGAGGGATAATTAAAAAGAGAAAGAGATTAATTGACACAGTGGCTGCAAAAATGGGCTCGAACATAGTAATGATTGTGGGAACGGCACAGGAGTAGGCAGTCTTCGTCTTCTTTTACATAGGGTTACTATGTGCCAAAACCAGCTCTACCCCACCTAACAACAAAAACTTGCAATCTATATGCTGAACATATAATTAAAGTATGAAGAAGAACTTGGCAAAAGGATTAGAGGAAGACTCATTAACAACCTAAGATATGCAGATGACACAACTTTGCTGAAATTGAATACTTACAGATGAAGTAAAAGACTACTGTCTTCAGTACTGAATTATACCTGAACATAAATAAACCATATATTCTTACAACTGTATTAATAAACAATGTCTTGATAAAAGGTGAAGAAGTTAAAGTTGTCTAGAATTTCATTCTTCTTGGATCAACAATCTTTGCCCATGAAAGCAGTAGTTAAGAAATCAGAGAATTTATTTCATTGGGCACATCTGCTATAAAAGAGTTCTTAAATAATTAAAAAACAGTGATGTCACTTTGATGACTAAGGTATGCCTGACTCAAGTCATGGTATTTTCAGTTGCCAAAAATGCATGAAAAAGTAGATAATGAAAAAGGAACACTGAAGGAGAACTGACAAATTTGAATTATGACCTTGACAAAGAATGTTGAATGTATACCATGGATTTCCAGAAGAACAACAAATCTACCTTTGAGAAAATATAGACAAAATAGAAGCGAGTATGGTGAGAAGTCTTCTTAATTATTTTGGACATGTCATCAGGAGAGACTAGTTGCTGTTGAAGTACATTGTGGTTGGTAAAGTAGAGGGTCGGCACAAAAGAGGGAGATCCTCAATGAGATGAATTGACACAGTGGCTGCAACAATGGGCTAAAACATTGCAACGATTGTGAGGATGATGCAGGACCAGGAAACCTTTTGTTCTATTACAAATAAGGCTGCTAAGAATCAAAGCTGACTCAATGTAACCTAACAAGAAAAATAACATGTAATATATTGTATATTAAATAGTATATATTAGTATTATATGCTATGTTCACCCACCGTCTGTCAGTTTGTGTTTTGCTATGATGCCAGAAGCTAACCCAATCATAATTCAAATGCTAACACAGTCACTCTTGGTGGTCAGGTTTAAATGAAGGTTCCAGGTTAAGACAGGCTTGTAAGAAAGGCCTGGTGATCTACTTCCAAAAATTAGCCAATGAAAACCCTATGGGTCAAAACATAATATTGTCTGATACAGTGCTGGAAGATGAGCTGTTTAGGTTGGAAGACACTCAAAATACACAGTGGTCACAATGGATTGGAACATACTAATAGTCGTGATGATGGCACAGGATTGGGCGACATTTTTTTCTGTCGTACATGGGATCATCATGAATCAGTGACAACTCAATGGCAACTAACAACAACAATATGCTATAAAGTTTATAACAGCAGTCAAGGTTGGAAATTACTCTGAATAGCATGGATTTTAGAAAGCCTTTTCACTTTAGCTACTTGACATTCAAGAGCAAGTTTCAGAGTCTCTTCTGAGATTCACTTCGGTCTTTTCTTTCCTGTCTTTTAACGACCTCTTTCTTTCTTTTTTTTTCCCCTTAAGAAACATTTTTTTTTCTTTTTTATTGTGTTTTAAGTAAAAGTTTGCAATTCAAGTCAATCTCTCATACAAAAACTTACACACATTTTTATGTTACCCTAGTTGCTCTCCCTGCAATGTGACAGCACACTCCTTCTCTGCACCCTGTATTTCCCACGTCCATTCAACCAACTCCTCACCCTCTCTGCCTTCTTATCTCACCTCCAGACAGGAGCTGCCCACATAGTCTCATGTGTCTACTTGAGCTAAAAAGCACATCCCTCTCCAGTATCATTTTATGTCTTAAAGTCCAGTCTAATCTTTGCCAGAAGAGATGGCTTTGGGAATGGTTTTAATTTTGGGCTAACAGAGAGCCCAGGGGCCATGACCTCTGCGATGCCTCTAGTCTCAGTCACACAATTAAGTCTGGTATTTTTACTGGAATTTGAGGTCTGCATCCTACTTTTCTCCCGCATCATCAAGGGATTCTCTGTTACCTTCCCTGTCAGGGCAGTCATTGGTGGTAGCCAGGCACCATCTTCCATTCTCAGGTTGATAGAGTCTCTGGTTTATGTGGCCCTTTCTTAATCTTTGTCTAGTATTTTCCTTGTATCTTTGGTGCTCTTCATTCTCCTTTACTCCAGGTGGGTTGAGACCCTTTCCACATGAAGCTAGTGATTTGTTTCTCCATCTTATTAAAAAATGCCATTGGAATTTGGATAGAGATTGCATTGTATCTGTAGATAGCTTTGGATAGAATAGACATTTTCACAGTGTTGAGTCTTCCTGTGAACAAGGTATGTTTCCCACTTACGTGGTTTTCTTTTGGTTTCTTGCAGTCGTGTTTTGTAGTTTTCTTTGTATAGCTCTTTTAATTCTCTGGTTAGGTTTATTCCTAAGTGTTTATCTTCTTGGAGTCTATTTTTAAGTGATATTGCTTTGGTGTTCCTCTTTGATATTCTGTTTGCTGGTGAAGAGGAATCCAATTGATTTTTGTATGTTTATCTTGTATCCTGATGCTTTGCTGAATTCTTCTATTAGTTCTAGTAGTTTTCTTGTGGATTCTTCAGTGTTTTCCATGTACAAGGTCATATCACCTACAAATAGAAATACTTTTACTTGTTCCTTACCAATTTGGATGCCCTTTATTTCTTTTTCTAGCCTAATTTCTCTGGCTCGGACTTCCAGCACAATGCTGAATGTAATGACCTCTTGCTCTCTTCATGTATGATGTCCTTGATGTCATTCTCCAACTAGTTTTGTCAGTAGTGTTTAATGAGTCATATCTATTGAGGTGGTCTCTAAATTCAGGTGAGATATACTCAAGGTCATACTTTGGCTCCCATGGACTTGTTCTAATTTTCTTCAGCTTCAACTTGAACTTGCATATGAACAATTGATGGCCTGTTCCGCAGTCTGCTCCTAGCCTTGTTCTGACTGATGATATTGAACTTTTCCATTGTCTCCTCCCACAAATGTAGTGGATTTGATTTCTGTGTATTCTATCTGGTGATGTCTACGTGTATTGTCGCTATTTATGTTGTTGAAAAAGGTAATTGCAAAGAAGTTGTTGGTCTTGCAAAATTCTTTCATGAAATCTCTGGCATCATTTACATCACCAAGGTCATATTTTTCAACTGCCAATCCTTCATCTTGGTTTCCAACTTTTGCAATCCAATTACCTGTATTTATCAACGCACCTTGATTGCATGTTTGATCAATTTCAGACTGCAAAAGTTGGTAAAAATCTCCAACTTCTTCATCTTTGGCCTTAGTGGTTGGTGCTTAAATTTGAATAATAGTCATATTAACTGGTCTCCCTTGTAGGCATATGGATATTATCCTGTCACTGACAGCATTGTATTTCAGGATAGGTCTTGAAATATTCTTTTTGAAGGTGAATGCAACGTCATTCCTCTTCAAGATGACATTCCCAGCACGGTATACCATATGATTATCAATTCAAAATGGCCAATACCAGTCCATGTCAGCTCACTAATGCCTAGGATATGGATTACTTTTCACTTTTGACAATTTCCAATTTTCCTAGATTCATACTTCATACATTCCATGTTGTGATTATTAATTTCTGTTTCTTCTCATTTTGAGTTGTGCCACATCAGCAAATGAGGTTCTGAAAGCTTGACTTTATCCACATGGTTAATGTCAACTCTACTTTGAGGAGGCAACTCTTCTTGATTGTATTTTGAGTGCCTTCCAATCTGAGGGGCTCATCTTCCAGCACTATATCAGACAATGTTCCACTGCTATTCATAAAGTTTTCACTAATTCTTTTCAGAAGTAGACTGCCAGGTCCTTCTTCCTAGTCTGTCTTAGCCTGGAAGCTCAGTTGAAACCTGCCAAGGTTTGTATTTGAATACCAGTGGCACAGCTTCCAGTATTAGAGCAACACAAAAGAACCCAGAGTATGACAAACTGACAGACATGTAAGGAGGTATACATACATATAAATATATACATATAAATGATCAAATAAAACAGCTGAAAAGGCAGCTCGAGAAGACAAAATAAACTATTAAAATGACATGTACAAAGACCTAGAGATAGGAAACAAAAAGAGAAAAACATGCTCAGTATTTCTCAAGCTGAAAGAACTAAAGACAAAATTCAAGCCTCAAGTTGCAATATTGAAGAATTCTATGGGGAAAATATTAGGCACTGCAGGAAGCATCCAAAGAAGATACACAGAGTCACTATACCAAAAAGAATTGGTTGATATTCAACCATTTCGGGGGGTAGCATATGACCAGTAACCAATGGTACTAAAGGAAGAAGCTGTACTGAAGACATTGGTGAAAAAAAAGTCTTCAGGAAACTACAGAATGCCAAATGAGATGTTTCAACAAACAGATGCAGCCTTGAAAGTGCTCACTGGCCTATGCCAAGAGATTTGGAAGACAGCTACCTGGCCAACCAACTGGAAGAGATACATATTTATGTCTATTCCCAAGAAAGATGATTCAGCTGAATGTGAAAATATTCAAACAATATCATTAATATAATAACATACAGAAGTAAAATCTTGCTGAAGATCATTCGAAAGGTGCTGCAGCAGTATATTGGCAGGAAACTGCCAGAAATTCAAGCCAGATTTGGAAGAGGGTATGGAACCAGGGATATCATTGCTGATGTCAGAAGGATTCTGGTGGAACGCAGAGAATACCATAAAGATGCTTAACCAGTGTTTTATTGACTATGCAAAGGCATTCGGCTCTGTGGATCATAACAAATTATGGATAACATTGCGAAGAATGGGTATTTCAGAAAGCTTAATTGTGCTCCTGAGGAACCTGTACATAGGTCAAGAGGCAGTCGTTCGAACAGAACAAGGTGATACTGCATGGTTTAAAGTTAGGAAAGGTGTGTGTCAGGGTTGTGTCCTTTCACCATACCTATTCAATCTATATGCTGAGCAAATAATCTGAGAAGCTGAATTATATGAAGAAGAACAGGGCATGAAGATTAGAGGAAGACGAATTAACAACCTGTGCCATGCAGATGACACAACCTTACTTGCTGAAATCGAAGAGGGCTTGAAGCACTTACTGATGAACATCAAAGATCACAGCCTTCAGTACGGATTATACCTCAAAATAAAACAAAAATCCTCACAACTGAACCAACATCATGATAAATGGAGAAAAGATTCAAGTTTTTAAGTATTTCATTTTATTTGGATTCACAATCAACACCTATGGGAGCAGCAGTAAAGAAATCAAAAGATGCATTGCATTGGGCAAATCTGCTACAAAAGACCTCTTTAAAGTGTTGAAAACTAAGAAGTTACCTTGAAGCCGTGATGTTTTCAGTAGCCTCATAGGCATGCAAAAACTGGACGATGAATAAGGAAGACCAAAGAAGAATTGACATCTTTGAACAGTGGAGTTGATGAAGAGTATTGAATATACCAAGGAATGCCAAAAGAATGAACACATCTATCTTGGACGAAGTAAAACCAGAATGATCCTTAGAAGCAGGGATGGCGATATTATATCAAACATACTTTGGACATGTTACCAGGAAGGACTGGTCCTTGGAGAAGAGCATCATGCCTGGTAGAAAGTCAGTGAAAAAAAGGAAAATGTTCAAAAAGATGGATCGACACAGAGGCTGCAACAATGGGCTCAAGCATCACAATGACTGTGAGGTTGGCACAGATCTGGGTAGTGTTTCATCCTGTTATACCTAGGGTAGCTGTGAGTCAGAACTGACTTGGTGACATCTAACAACAACATGGAAAGTCAGAAAAGACATGCTGCCTTACTTCACTGTGTATAATGGGTCCTATAACTAAATATTTCAAATCTTTATATGTTCCTACCTCTGGACCTCTTTTAGCTTCCAATTTTCAAAAGCTATTTTTTTTTTAATGTTTAAAATATGAATCAAGATCTTCAGAAATTGTAGACTCATAGACTAAATGCATCATTAGAACAGATAATTTATCTCTTTTGGTCTTTGCGGTTTACCTTGGCCTTAGAATTGTACTTGGCAAATAGTGCAGTCTCTGAATGTTTGCCATATGCAAATAGTATTCTTATTTTACTTCGTCCATCAATTTTTATCTCAACTTTTATTTCACCCCTACTCCAAGACTAAACTGAAAATCTGCATGTCCACTGCTAATGTTTAAGGCTTTTTGTGAATTTCTTAGAGCTTGATGTCATTTTGAGGTCAAAGACAATTCCCCCATTAAAATTTGCCAGGAAATCCCAGTTATCTCAGGTATTGAATTATTTCTTCACTCTCTGTTCTGATAAGCAGTGATAAACATAGAATGCCGCTAGGAAAAAAAAAAAAAAACTCTCATAAACTTAATAAATTCCATCCAGTGTTTTGTGAGTTTGTTTCAATGCTTTAGATAAAGCTCATAAAAAATAAAGCTCATAGAGTTGTAATATTATCCGAAAATGTGTGAAGATTTGAATAAGCATAATTAGCAATGCCGCTAACATCTAAGAAACGTAAACCATCTGTCTTTTTTCCAGTGCTTTGGTGTGCTGTTATTGTACTAGATATGAGTATTAGGAAAGACTGGCTCAGTCAGATCAGATGTTTTACAATATGCTTGTTTGATTGGACTTGCTAGAAACAATAATCCTGATATTTATTCAGAGAATGTGGCATGTATTTTTTAGCACACACTCAGTGGATAGTAGCATATATAGCAAAATACCTTAAAGTAATATAAGTTCACTAATGGGCAGGTCTTTATAACTGAATTATATATTAAAGTTGAAAAGCTATGCAATTTAAGACAATCGTTGCTGTTCACCACAATTTTATCATAAATCACAACATTAAAAATATGTTTATATTTATTAAGTAGAATCTAGCAGCCAGACCCCATTCAAGATGTCCACAATACCTAAACCAACAAAAATGTATCACTAAGCTTGTGGGGCTTACATTTCAGTGGAAGAGACAGAGTAAGACACATAATTAATAAGTAAACTATAATATTTTATAAAGGAGAAAGGAGGACCAAGATTCCTTTGGGAGTTAATGTATGAGAAGCGAGAAGCAATTTAACACTGGGCGGTCAAGGAATGTCTCAGCGAGAACATAAAAATTGTGCAAAGAATTGAACGAGGTGAAGCAGTTAGCCAGGGGAAGAAACATTATCCCAGGAAGACAGAAGAGCTGATGTGTGTCTAGCATATTCGGGGGATATACAATAGGCCAGTATATTTGGATGGAGGTACAGGGAGGGGTGGAGAGCGGGAAAGGCAAGATAAAAGCACTAAAATGATAGCCAGATTGTTCGGGTATCTGATGCCACTAAAGGACTTTGTCTCTTACACTGAATGAAATAAGGATCCCAGGATTTTGCAGAGTCATACACCCTCACAGATAAAATGATGCTCTGATTGTGGGATAGAATTTCCACAGCAACTTCTATAAGTAACATAGAGGTTATAAACATGGTCCCATTTTTTAAAATGAATTATACTTTTTCCAAATGATTATTAAAACCTAGGATATTGAAAATAAAATATTGTACCTTATTCTAATACCCAGAATGCCTGATAGCGCTGGACATATACATAGGAATTTAGGAAACACGAAATCATTAATTAAATTTAAAATAATTTATTCATCCAACCAATATTTTTAAATATTTCCATATTTAAGAAATTTGGTACGGGTGATACAGCAGCGAACAAAGCAGACAAAACTTCTTGGACTAATTATATCTACATATCAAGATAATCCATGCATTCATGAAGTTTTTGTTTAAAATCTGGATTATACAAATAATCGTTTTTATTAAATTGCACTGTCCGTAATATACTGTTTCTAGTGTTCATGAAACTACCACTGCAACCTACAGATAACTTGTTTTCTCCATATTACACATTTCAATCACAGTAATAGTGACTCACAGTTCTCTTCATTCATCTACACGTTAGGCTCAGTAGGCACTTGGGGAGTCAGCATAGAGTAAAACCTCTGGTTCTTGTTAAGTTGCTATTTGTGTTCTTTGAGTATTATTCTTGAGTTCTTAATGATGTCCTTGATACTGAGAAACAAACTTGTCTTTGAATCATTCCATTGTCTTCCTTTAGTAGCCTAGACAAAAGTGGTCCTGTGAATTGAAACTGAGTGGCTGATATATCTCAGCCCAGTAATTATTTTCACCTTACTAATTAGTCCTCCCTACACCCACCTGCCCTTTGAAATCCTTGAGTTCTCATTTAATGGACCTCTTAAGCTATCAGTATTCTTAAATTTTATATGCCTGCTCTAAACATAATGGTTTTTAATGGATTGAAAAACCTAGATTAAAATAATTCCAAAATTCTCATTTTTTTAATTTCCAACATACGTACCTTGTAGTTTTTCAGTATGCATTTTCTTCTTCTCATCTGTTTTTTTTTTTTTTGGTGATTCACTTCACCTTCCCTACATCAGTATATATAGATATTTTTTTCCCCCTTCATTCTCTACAATGTTCGGGAACACTGCATTCACACGATTAATTCCTGACTAATTTTCCTGCCTTTCCTCCAATCAACTAAAATGACAAAATCCATTTCTAGAGTTCATTTGTTGTGGCCTACATTGTTTGCACATAAAACAGATGTAGTAAATGTGATGTCACCCACCAGTCAAGAGGAGAGTGGATCAGACTCTAGCACGGAATGTGACTGCACTTAACTACCTTTGCTGTACAACACAATTACTTTCTAATGCGTTTAATGAGCATCATATAGAATATTGAATTATGGTGTTTAGATTGCAAAGATTCACCTCTGGAAATTATTTTATTTCAGTGACTGTATATCTGAATATTTCACCACATAATTTGGAGGATAATTTAAAATGCTGTATATAATAAAATATTTGCACATTAGAACACCAGTCTAGGAGCCTCAGTCTCCTCATATGAAAAGCTGACACAACAGTAAGCTACCTCAGAAAATTAATGTGAGAATTTTGAAATATAAAAATGTGGTAGTGCCTTTATAAACCTGAGTTCCCATCTTATTTTTAGTTAAAGTAATTGTAGGTAATATTATATCCCAAATCAAGATTTAAATTCTAAAAATGTTGACTGGCCTTTGTTATATAATCTACTTCCATGAACTGAATTTACCAACTTTATCAGCTTTTATATGCTTAGAATACACTGTAGAATAATGATTCTCAATCCAAATTCACAGGACCTCAGTCTACTTCGATATTCCAATGTATTTATCACAAAAGAATTCTCAAATTATGAAAATTAAAATTTAACTTAATTCACATAATTAAAATGAATATATGCATATGTACCTATGGCTCCCTGGTGGCACAATGGTTAAGCACTTGGCTGCTCGACTGCTCCATGGGAGAAAAGACCTGGCAATTTGCTTCCGTAAAGATTAAAGCCTAGAAAATTCTATGGGTCAGTGCTACTCTGTCTGTCTTATAGGGTCATTATGAGTCAGAATCAACTGTATTACACACAGCATCTGTATCTACATCTATATCTACATTCTGTATCTATATATCTATATAACCTATATTTATGCAATTCACTCTTAAAATATGTTTTCAATCAATGAGCACAAGGTGGATAAGAACAAATGAATAATATAATAAGATATCAGGGTAATTATATAATAAAATAACTTCATTATATAGAATTCTAGATGATGAAAGGGCTAGAATCAAAAATTTAAGAATTTGTTAGTATAAGGAACATCTGAAAGAAAAAAGTCCTACTTCATTGAAAATGTAAAGTGATTTGAAAAAAAATAAAGTTGAATTAATAATTAACTTTTTCCATCTAAAATGACCTCATTTGGCAGGTTCAAAAAGCAGATGGCTCGTAGAGCATTGCAGCCGCTTATTAAGATCTGAAAAAAAGTGGCTTTCTTTATTGGGTTTGTAGTGGTGCCAACAGTTTAATGCATAAGAAAAGACTAAAAAAAATTATCTTTGAGTAGATTCTGACTCATAGTAATCCTGTAGGACAGGGTGTATATGCCACATAGGGCTTCCAAGAAGTGGCTGGTGGATACAAACTGCCAACTTTTAGGCTAGTAGATGAGCTCTTAACCTCTGGGCCACCTGGGCTCCAAGAGAAGGATAGAATGTTATAAAAGGCAAGGGTAGTATTATTTATATGGAAAATGGCTTTACATTTTACTGTAATAATATAAAATTAATTTATAATGTACAATATAAACAAGGGACTCTGGTGGCACAGTGGCAAAACATTTGGCTGCTAACCAAAAGTAGGCAGTTTGAATCCACCAGCTACTCCTTGGGAACCATGTGGGATAGTTCTACTCTGTTTTATATGTTCGCTATGAGTCAGAATTAACTCAAAGGTGATTTTTTCTAAATATATTAAAAAAAGGAATATAAATTCTGCAAGGGACAAGGTCCTATCCAAAAGTGAAATAGAAAAAGAAGCTGAATATTTGGTGGGCCTTGTTGAATTTTAGAAAAATCATATTCAACATTTGAAGATATTAGTTGACTCAATCTGCAAAAAACAAGTTGAGAAAGATCCCATCATAGAACAGCCCACTTCCCAAGAAAGCTCTAATTAAGTGTAGATCATATTTTTTTTTTTTTTCATATATACAAGGTCACTATGAGTCAGATCATGATAAATGAAGAAAAATTTGGAGTTGTCAAGGATTTCATTTTACCTGGATCCACAGTCAACACCCATGGAAGCAGCAGTTAAGAAACCAAATGACCCATTGCATTGGGCAAATCTGTTGCAAAAGATCTCTTTAAAGTGCTAAAAAGCAAAGATGTCAGTTTAAGGACTAAGGTGAGCCTGACCCAAGCCGTGGTGTTTTCAATCACCTCATATGCATGCGAAAGCTGGGCAAGGAAGACTGAAAAATTGACATCTTTGAATTACAGAGCTGCCAAAGAATATTGACTATACCATGGGTTGCCAGAAGAATAAACAAGTCTGTCTCAGAAGAGGTACAGCCAAAGCGCTCCTTGAAAGGGAGGATGGCGAGACTTCATCTCAGGTATTTTGGACCTGTTATCAGGAGGGACCACTCCCTGGAGAAGTATATCATTCTCAGTAAAGTAGAGGGTCAGCGAAAAAGTGGAAAACCCTCAGTGAGATGAATTGACACAGTGGCTGTAACAATGGGCTCAAGCATAACAAGGATCACGAGGATGACACAGGACTGGGCAGTGTTTTACTCCATTGTACATAAGGTAGCTATAAGTAGAAATAGCCTGGATGGCATCTAACAAAAACATGAGTCGGAAGCAGCTCCATGGCAATGTTGAGTGTGTGTGTGTGTGTGTGTGTGTGTGTGTGTGTGGAGGAGGTTGGGTTATATATCCAGGAACATGCCAAATACAGAGAAAAGGAAAATATTTAACAAATACTTAAAAGATGGTTGTAGGATTTAAGAGTCCCAGTCATTCCCTTTTTTGATACTTTGTCCCTAACCTAATACAACAAGCTTGCCTTATGATTCTCAGAACACATACGGTCAACAGGGACCCTGGTTAGTAGCTACAGATGCTAAAAGGAGTGAAAACAATAATTTTTGAAAGCTGTTGCACAGCATTCAATTTATGGGGAAAAAAGCAGTTTTCTGGAAGATGTGGCCAAAAATCTGTGACATTAATTAGTTGAAAGAGAATGCACTGACCCATGGGTGGTGGCCAAGTGGTTATGGAGATAAACATGGGAAGGAAGAAGTGCTGCAGTATACCAGCAAGAGTTGTGGGAATTGCTGTGTGTCTAGCACATAAAGATTTTAGTGGGACACATGGACACTTAAAAATATGCTCTTTAAGGGATATATATTGGCTGATTGAAATAAAAACATGATTTTTTTTGTGAGCTACGAACACGAGAAAGGTAGTCATGGGAAGCTGATACCATGTCTAGAGGAACCCATTTGAGATAACTGCCTTAACAGTTAGTAAAGCTTATGATGATAATTTTGATTCCAAGGCTCATTTGCTACCTGGACTAAGACTAGTTACCGGTGGAATATCTAGAGGACAGCATCTTGAATTGTGTCAGGTGTACTGCTTTGGATGTGTGTCCATGGCACTAGACAATTTTAAAAGAGTTTAAGCCTTTGAGGGAGGAAGGGATAACATTATCTCTGGCTTTGACATTATGGTTCCTGTAAGTGAAATACCAGCAAAAGGCTTAGAATATATATATATATACACACACTTTTTTGGGGGCTAATTAGTGTGCTTTTCATCCAGGTGGATGATCTCTGACGAGATAATGCACTATGTAGATTCTATAGTGTAGGAATAACTGAATAACATTCTATAAACTTACTTTCCTGTCCCTTTACATTCCCAGAGCAATAGATTAATTGAAAATTGGCCTGGACAGATGAAACAATTATTGTATAAAATGAAAGAGATTTAAATGAGGCATGAAACGTAGGACCTGCTATACGCTGCACAAGAGCTTTCCAAAATTATTGCTTTTCAGTCATTTTAGCAATTGCATCTGTTAACCAGGATTGCTAATGACTATGCCTTCTCTGAGACTCGTAAGCCAATCCTGTTGCTCTTTGGAGCAAGGCATGTGTAGAGACAAGATGTGTAAAGTTCTGAAGATTCAAGGAAAGCTTAGTAATTATGCAGTGTTACAATGAGGTGTTAGAATGATGTTCAGGAAAAACATTGTATAAGATATACTATGGTCTCAACTTTTTTTTTTTTTTTTTTAATGAGAAGCCCTGGTGGTGCAGTGGTTAAGACTTATGACATGCAATGGCTACTAATGAACAAAAGGTCGGCAGTTCAAATCCACCAACCACTCCTTAGAAACCCAGTGGGGAAGTTCTACTCTGTCCTATACTGTCACTTTGTGTGTCAATCGACTTGATGACTTTTTTTTTTTTTTTTTTTACTGAATCATCAATCTGTCCTAGTAATGGCCATTCTGCTTTGTTTTACTTTACCAAATACTTGATGGGGGCTCTAGTGGTGCAGTGGTTAAGAGCTCAGGGTGCTAACCAAAAGGTTGGCAGTTTGAATCCACAAACTACTCCTTGGAAACCCTATGAGACAGTTCTACTCTGTCCTATAGGGTTGCTATGAGTTGGAATGGACTCAATGGCAATGGGTTTGTGTTTTTGAAGTATGTGATGAATTGGCAATTCTGTAAAGCGAGGGGTAAAATGTGGAAGGAACTGTACAATTAGGTAGGCTCAAAAAAGAGCATATATGATTATACTGAATATATGGTGGTTAAATGCATGAGCGTTGATGAACTCAGGACTTTGAGGAGAGCCAACAGAAAATCTAGATGATTACATAGAAAATTGCATAAAGCCTTTTTTGCTGATTTAACAGCCTATCCTCCAAGTGTAGCTTTTAAATAATGGTCTGTTGTATTTTTATTGTAAGAAGTTTAGCATAGAGAAACTCAGTTGAAATACATGGTGAGCCCTTAGCATTTGTCCAGTTTTTGTTTATTTGCTTTTATCCTTTAATGCCTACTTTCTTTTCATAATGTCCTAAGAGTGTGTGGCCCAAGAGCAAAATAATGTTGAAAATTCTATAAGGAGGAAAAAAAAATCTGGCATGTATCTGTCTTTAAAAAACTTGGAGCATTTTTTTCTGTGGTTGTTTGATGCCCTTCCCTCCCTGTTCACTGCATTTTCATTAACATCCACCACACGCTCCACAGGCGGCCATCTGTGTGACTGTCTTTAAGAAGCTCTATCCTACAAGTCTTTCCTCCTGATACTGCTGCCTAATACATAAATCACAGAGACATCCAACCCCTTGGAATGAAATCAGAAACCCACAAAGCTGACTGCTGTCAGGATTCATAAGAAGTGTAATTAATAAATGTATTATTGAGAAGCGGCGCTGTTTCCGTTTCAAAACCTCACACAAAGTCCTAGGGTTATTTAGAGTGCATATCAAAGGAACTAAGCTAAGTGTGTTTTTTTCTTCAAGTTCACCCATTTGACAGTCATGATTTTTTCTGCTTCATCTGTGCCTCTGTCTGTCATCTCCTCTGGTGTCAGAACACATTCATTCATTCATTGAATCAACAAAGATGAGTTTAGTACCAATTTTCTGGTAATGAACAAGACAAATTCCTGCCAACATGGAGCTTGAATTTTGGATATTCAAATGTTTTGTAGTGGAAACCACAAATCTAGCAGCATTTATAAAATTGTAGAGTAAGTAGATACTTATGATGTTAAGGAAAAATAAAATCTTAAACATTAAAAACAACAAAACAGGCTGTTACTACTGGCAGAAATTCTTTAAAAAAAATGGTATAATCAAAGTGAAAGTAAAGTTTTGCAAAGATTTTTCAGCAGAACTCGTGTATTTTTCACAGAAAGGAAGTTAAAAGAAGAAAACTGCAACTGTGAAGTAATATAATAGAAAGTCCATATTTGTACGTATATTGTGGACACAAGTATTACTTAATTTAGGTCAAAGTAATATTTATTGTGCATGGAGGACTGACTATAAATAATGCTGACATAACTTGGTTTTGAGGTTTAAATTTAAAATCTTTTTAAAAATACTAAATTGACCATCTGGTCTTTTAAAGATAAAGGTATTAATTGTATGAATTTATTTCACACGACTCCATAATCTAATTTCTTCAGAAAGTGTCATACAAATTTGTAACAAGGCAGGCTTGGTTAAGCTTCTTTATATCCTCCAGTGAAAGATACTGTCCTAAAAATAAATATAATAAATATCAGTTAGGATATTGATTACATCCAATCTTATTCACGATGAGATTTCTATTGAGTTATGGACTACATATACAGTCTTCCAGAGGGTAAACTAGAATGAAATATACTTCGGTAAATATGCATCTATGAAGTAGAGGGTCATCAAAAATGAGGAAGACCCTCAACGAGGTGGATTGACCCAGTGGTTGCAGCAATGGGTTCAAGCATAACTATGATCGTGAGGATGGTGCAGGAATGGGCAGTGTTTCATTCTGTTGTACTTAGGATTACTATGAGATGGAACTGACTTGACAGCACCTAAAGACAACATAGCTATTAATAGTCAACAAAGTGCCCCAAAATATGAGTAATATTAATGTTTTGAAAAATGCAATTACTAGTATTGGAATTATTATAATAGTTGCCATTTTAGCATCGAATAGAGCATCAAATGTTCTAGAGTTCATTATATCCACCCAACAGCTCTGCATAGTAAGTATTGTTATTATCATTTCATGGGTGAGAAAGCTGAGACTAAAAGCTTTTCAATAACTAGTTTTTGATTACCTAACTAGTAAAGGGCAGAACCATCACTTAAATCCAAGCTTTGTGATTCCAGAATTGTGCTCAATCCATTGCACTTGCTATTAATGCTGTAGATCTTTGGCTTGTTTTTGTTTAGTTGTTTAATTGTGTTCATGTGGAGATGGCTTAAGTCTCTATATAAAGGAAGCTGTAAAAAATCGCTTAACCATGAGCTCCACAATAATTAAAAGTGAAATATCACTAATGCAGTCATTTAGTTAATTATTTAATGGATCTGACTCTATGCCACTCTGATGAGATAATAACCACAGAGTTTTGCTAATTTTAGGCACTGGGTTGTATAATGCTTTTGTAAAACGGCATTTCCTGGGTGGTGCAAAATGTTAGTGTGCTCTGCTGCTAATCAAAATTTGGAGGCTTGACCACCCAGAGTTGCCTTGGAAGAAAGACCTCACAAATAGCTTCTAAAGAATCAGCCTTCAAAAATTCTATGGAGCACAATTCTACTCTGACATGTATAAAAGCCCCAGGAGTTGGAATTGACTAAATGCAAAGCAACTGTTGTTTTCTTTTGTTTTTGCTTTGTTTTGTAAAAATAAAATTATCTAGACCAGCTCCAGTAGAAGGATGTTATGGATGGTAAAGTAGTGGTCAGAGAAAAAGAGGAAGAGCCTCAATGAGATAGAATGACACAGTGACTATAACAACGGGCTCGAACATAGCAACAATTGTGAGACTGGTGAAGGAGTGAGCGGTGTTTTGTTCTGTTGAACATAGGGTTGCTATGAGTCAGAACCTACTCCATGGCACCTAACAACAGACAGGTAGGAGTCCCTGGGTCACACTAATGTTACAAATTCCACTGCAAGTTCAAGTCCATCCAGAGGCACCTCAAAAGAAAGGGCTGGTCATCTACTTCCAAAAAATCAGCCACTGAAAACCCTATGGAGCACAAATCTATTCTGAATCGCCTGCGGTCACCACGAGAAGGAATCGACTCGATGGTAGCTTTTCATTTTGTTCAGACAGAGGTAATCAAAATGCCAGCTCTTGAATCAGGTCACTGTAGAAAATATTAGGAAACTGAGGATGTTTCACCTGAGACTTGAACATTGAGGTATGAGATGAAAAAATTTTATTATTATTATTATTTAAAGATAATATTCAAATTCATTGGCAGGGCATAAAAAGACTCTAGATCAGATGGCCTCAGAACATCTTTTCAGTCTCCAGATACGTTATTTTAAGAAATAAGGTCAAAACTCATATAACGAACAAATTATAAGAAAATATAACCAGTACTATAAAACCCATTGCCGTTGAGTCAATTCGAACTCATAGCAACCCTATAGGACAGGGTAGAACTGCCCCATAGGGTTTCCAAAGAGCACCTGGTGGAACCGAACTCCTGGCCTTTTGGTTAGCAGCAGTAGCTCTTAACCACCAAGTCACTAGGGTTAGAAGCCCTCTTTTTTTTTTTATTATATCCTACCCCTTCCTCTTATTTGGTTAATATCCATTGCATACCACTGTATGAATATGCCATAATTTGTTGGGCTGTTGTGAATAAAACTGCTGTACCATTCTTATGTATATCCTGGTACACAAATACATTCAATTTTATGATATATTCCTGGAAGCAGTCCATAAGTTATTAGTATTGTCAAGTGTTCTAAATATTGCCAAACTGTTATCTAAATTGCTTGTATCAACGTATACTCCCACCACCAGAGTACCAGTACTCTCTTCCCTATTCTTGTTAGACATTATTATTGTTGGTCAATACGGTAGATTTGTTATGGTATCTCAGATTAAGTTTCAATTTGTATTTCCATATTTGTGTAATAAATATAAACAATTTTCATGTATGAGGGGCCGTTTGGATTTTCCTTTCTCTAAAATGCATGTTTAAATCTTATGATATTTTACTATCATATTATCTATCTTTTTATTTCTTTTTACTTTTAGGAGGTCCTCATTTTTTTTAAAGAAAATTTTAGAATTTGTGTCTTTTTTTCCTTCAAAATTTCTGCATTTGTTTTTTATGATTTGCTTTGTTTTTTGTATTCATTTTACATCTTGTGGTTCATTTTTATTCACATTTTGAGATGGATGACTCTAATTTTCACCTTTTACTCTTTTCTAATATATTAATTTAAAGTTATATATTCTGTTGTTCTATTTTGAGGAGTCCTGATGGTGCAGTGCTTAAGAGTTTGGCTGCATACCGAAAGATCAGCAGTTTAAACCCACCAGCCACTCTGTGGTAGAAAGGCCTGGCATTCTGCATCTCTAAAGATTACAGACTTGGAAACTCTATGGAGCAGTTTTACTCCATCCTATAGGTTTGCTATGAGTCAGAAGCAACCCCATGGCAATGGGTTTAGTTTTCATTTTTTTTAATTCTATGTTGCTTCAAACTCAGATTTTAATATATGGCATTATTTTTTTAATTAAAATCAGAATGTTTTGTTTTTTGAATTATGTGCTTTTTAGGTTTTAATTTTTTTTATTTTGAAAGATTTTACATTTTTTAGTTAACATTTTATTATAGATTTCTATTATAATTGCATTAAAATAACATACAAAAACCCACTCATTTCTAAATGTTACGACTTACGTTGTATCTTTAGTGTATGGTTAGTATTTACAAATGTTCTGTCTATATTTGCAAAGAATGTGTTTCCACTAGTTGTTTTGGGCAATTTTCTAGATATAGGCAACCATTTTGTTCATGTTCTCTGTATTATTCTGAATTTTTTTTTTTTTTTGTATTCTGTATATCAATACCTGAGAAATATTTCAGAAAATATCTCACAATTATTATAGGGATTTGATTGTTTCTCCTTATAATGATGTTAATGGTTATTGGCTCTGAACCATGTTATTGGGCTTCAACAAAATTAAAAGTGTGATATTTTCTTGATGAATTGCATTTTTTCCTATTTAGAACATACCTTTTTATCACTATTAATAGTGTTTTCTTTAATGTCCACTTTATCATTATTATAGCCATAAATGTATATGTTGCTTATATTTTCATGGCACATCTTTATCATTGTTTTTATTTCTACCACTAAACATTTAAGTGTACTCTTGTAAATGAACTATACTAGAATTTTATTATATAATTTGATACTAAGCTTAATCTTGTAAGTAAATCGATTTGCCCACTTACATTTAATATAATTATTCATAAATTTTTTTTTTTAACTCGGGTTTAAATATACCATCTAATCATAGTACATTTATATGTAATATAATTATTTGATATATGTGAATTTAAATAAACTATCTAATTTCTATTTCATTTTTAAAATACTCAATTTTTAGAACTTACCCTAAAAATTTACTTATCAATATCACATGCTTGTCAATATGTACTACCTTTACAGAAAACACAAGGCCTTTAGTATATTTTATGTCATGTGACCTACTCTCAAATGCTATTTTTAATATGTATTTTTATTCTCTATATTTATAACAGTACATTATATTCTTTTGCATTATATAGGATTTATTCATTTAGAATTGCCATAAATTTACCACTTTCTTTGCTTTTTCTTCCTTATGCCATTTCTTAACATCCACCTGGCTTCATGTTCCTATGCCTAAACTATACCCTTTTGTAATTCCTTAGGTAAGATTTTACTACTGTGGCTGTGTCTAAGATTTTGTTTGTTTTAAATTCCTTTTATTTTGTCTGCTTTCTTAAAGAATATTTTGCTGGATGTACAATTGTGGGATGGAAGTTATTTTATCTTAGCACGTTATGGGTATCATTCCATTATCTCTGGTTTCCATTATTACTCATGAGAAATCAATTCTCAGGCTGTCACTTTTTTTAAAGTATTGCATTTTCCTCCTCTGATTGGTCTTTTATTTATAAGTGGGGAGTGGGGGGGGGAGTGTGCCATTTTCCAGTTATTTAATTATTGAGTACCACATGTGATTTTCTTTTCATTTTTGTGACTTAATTTTTTGAGTCTATTGAGTATGTGGATTTAAATGTCTCCTTAATTTGGGAATATTCTTAGCCATTACTTATTACAATATTTATCTGCTCTTCTCCTCCCCTCCTTTTTTTTTTCCCCTTTTATAATGATTTACCATTTAAACGTGGGTTACAGCTTATTACTCTATGGTCTATATCTCCTAACCATATTGTTTCCATGTTTTAATTTAGTTTTTCGTTGCTCCATTCTACATTATATAGAGTTTCTCTTGACCTTTCTTTCATTTCATTAATTTTCGGCTCTTAAATTTATGCAAAGAATTCTTAACCTCAGCTATCAAATCTTTAAGTTCTAGAATAGTTATGTGGTGCCTACTTACTCTTGCACCTTTTTTTTTGTTTCCATTTTTCCATTAATAGCTTTACACCTTACTTTTATTTCTTGTGGTAGAGTAGCATAGTCCCTTTTATAATCTGCATCTGATCATTTTAATATCTCACTTCTGTTGTTTCTACTGGGTCTCCCTAACACTATCTTCTTTCCTGGCATGATTGGTTTTGTTTGCTTGTTTTTTGTGGTGTCCTAGACATTGTATTTGAAACTTTTTTTTTTTTTTCAGGAATGATTATGAAAAGATTTCTTTTGTACTTAGAATCTTAAAAGGCAATTGCATTCCAAGTTGAACACATGTTTTTCTCACCACACAGACAAGCTGAGCTCTATGGACTCTTTCACTTGTGCTTAAACGTTTAACCTTGTGAGGTCTGAACTTAATTTGGGTTATGTCAAGTCATTAAATTTGATTGCTGCTGGTTTTGAGTTCTGCTCCTCTAGCCTCATGAGTCTATCAAAAGTAGAGCTCAGTGTCATAGCCGAATACCCTCACAGTAAAAATGGTATTTAGTGCATATTTCTCTGGCTTCCCCTTATCTTCTTGATCTTGGCACAGCAATTTCTCAAATATTTTTATAACCATGTTGATGCTTTAATGATTAAGAAGAAAAACACTTCTAGCATGTACTTGTCCACAGAAAGAGGTTTGACTCTAATTACTTAGATCATATTAGTTTGCTCCTTTTTTAATCTTTATTTCCTATGATATTGTAGTCACTCATTGTGTTATTGTCGACAAAAATACAAGAAATAAATGGTAAAAATTACAGGAAAATACATATAGGTCCGATATTATGACGACTTTCTAAAACTGGTGCTGCTCAGAAATCAAACTTTATTTTACTGTCCTTTTCACTTTTTTTTTTTATGAGAGCAGGCTCCAATTTAAATGGAAATATCCGGATGGTGAAGTCATAGAAAATTGCAAAAGTAAATTGTTCCCCAAAGTAGAATTATATAGGGATTTCTGCTAGAAGCAAAATTTTTAAAGGTCAAACATCTAAAGTGGAAGTGAGAGTGTGAGCCCTGCGTTAATACTTTTCCTTTTGTATTTGGCAAATAGCTTCATTCACACCTTTCCAATTTTTCAACTCTTTGACAAAGCCTTCAGAGGGGCTACTGCCAATGAAAACCATAACAGGCTAACAGAATAAATTCTATAAAGAAAAGAGAGAACATTTTTTTTTCTCCGAATTGATGACAGGATAAGATAAACGGGATGGAAGGGAGGAATACACAACTAAACGTGATGAACAATATTTTATTTTAAAAATGGTTTTAAAGTTTTCAAAGGTATATGTTTGCTGAAACATAAAACAAACAAGCAAAAACAAACCAACAAGCAAGATAGGGGGCAGAGGAAAAAAATATATAATCCCAAAATGATCCATGCTTATGGGATACACATATGTGAAGTACAAATTAGAGATTCCAAGTGATAGAACAATGGTAAATACCTGATTCAGACCTCACTAATGAAATCATGAGGGGAACCTTAATCAAGCCTGTCATTGGGTGCTTCAGATGTGCTATAAAATTCTCATGGTGCTCTCTTTTTTCCTCCTGGGACGTATCATTTATTTCATTGCTTCCACCCCATGGCTGCCATACAAACGATTTGTAGTGGTAACCACTACCCTCTCCTACATCTTAACATTACACATATTGATGACTCTAACCACTCTTCCATTCCTCTTGAACTATCACCATGTTAAAATATGAAGATAGTCTGCTCACTTTTGTTGGAATCTTACTGAAAATAAGAAAATGAAACAGATAACTTTGAAAAACGTTTTGTTATTTCTGAAGATGTATGTATCACAATGTGTTCATATTTTAAGGGTTAATGATAGCAAATCTGATCTTTATGAAAAGCTTCCATTTTTGTTAGATTACCACTCATGGCAATCCCATGTGTGCAGGGTAAAACTGCTCCATAAAGTTTTTGCTGTTGTGACTGTTCTGAGCCATATCACCACGCCTGACTTCCTAGGCACCTCTGGGTGGGCACCACCCTCCAACCTATTGGTTGAATGCTCAACCTTTTGCATCACCCAGGGAGTCCAGAGTAGTAGGATGGAGGTACTGCATAATCTATTAAGGTCAGTCTCAAAAGCACAAATTGCCTTTAGTGTTTTTGTAATTCTTTCCTTACGGAATCCTCCTGTGAGACCAGGAGAACTCACAGTAGTACAGAAAGAAGATAAACTGAGGTGCAAGCACCTTTTTACACTCAAAATTATCACTTACCTATGGCTTCCTATGGCTTCTCAATTTGCTTGCTTATCTTGACTTCTCTCTCAGATCGGGTACCTGTAATGTCAATCAATTGGCCTTTTCCTGCTCTTATTGTTGAGCATCACCCAATAGTCTGACCACTGCAGCTCCTGTAAGTCTTCTTAAGTTATATGTTCATAAACCCAAATGTACTTTGCCTCCTTAGCTCCGTTCACTATGATTTCAAAAGGAACATAAAGTTATCAGTAATACCACACTCAGCAATCTATTCTACAATTACAAGTACTGGGAGCTAGAATGGGATAATAACATTCATTCCAGCAAACCTCTCTGCATTTATTATCATCAAACATGATTTCAAGAAAGACCATGCAATTTTATTCAAGTGTTTGCAATTTATGGGAATAAAACTTTCACCAGTGAGTTACTTTGTGTTCTGAGTGGTCATACTGCCACTATAAAACCAACCAGACATGTTACACATCTTACAAGCTCATCCTCGTGATATGTAGGGAACCAGGTAACATAATTGGAGCAGGGAAAAGATAAAGGCTGATATAAACATAGTTATTACAAAGGGGATATTTTAAAGCAACATTTTACGCTAGAAATAGCGTTTTATAAAATGACTAATCATTGCTGAGGATTTACAATAGACATTACAGTTAGTCATTTGCGTTCATTGTCATTTTTAATCCCAACAAAAAATCCTCTGGGTTAAAACCTATCAGTGTTCCTATTTTACTGTTGAGGATATTGAGGCTTAGAAAGGTTAGATGGCTTGTACTAAATAACAAAGCTAACAAAGCCTGAGCAAAGTTGTTGATGTGAGACACTAAACATGTTTAAACACAGCTTTAAGATGCCTCTCCAGAGCTTGAAATGTATTGTAGAGACATGTTTAAATGTCCTTTTGACCAAGTGAGAAGAAAAACAGATATTCCTCTTGCTATATCTATCTTCCTAATGGATAAATTTTAACTCATATTCTCTGATTACTTCCATGTAGTGAAACAATTTTCTGCTAGCAAGACTGCAAAATATACCTTTTTTAGATCAATTTATTTAAATAGCTGAAAAAACAACATAAACCAAAATATAAGGGAATACTCCTGAATACATAGAAAAATTACACGAGCAAGGAGTATCCTATTCAAAACACAGGAAGTAAGACAACCAATGTTCATGCAATGATAGTAAGGCAGCTGGTGAATTTTTAGGTATTGTAAACATATTCTAACCTAACTTAGGATAAACAGTATCACATTTTTATCAATACTGTCAAGAATCAAGAACATAGGTTTTTCTTTAAACTGTAGAATTATTGATTTTTTTTCCAATGTTATATGTTGCCTCATAGTTCATCAATAAGATACCATATTAAGTAATTGATCATCTTCTTTCTACTCTTCAGTACATTCTATTTAATCAACAAATAGAATGGCTATATATGTTTAAAGAATCTGAATTTGTGACAAAGTATTGTTAAACTCTGGACACTAGGAATATTATTTCAATAATCTCTCAGTTATCTGCCTTGATGGTGCTAATACATCACCCTATCCCTGACAGATATTGTATGTCAGAAATTAGGAGACATAAAAAAAAAAAAAAAAAATTGTATGTCAGAAATTAGGAGACATACCAGTTTCTAAATCACAGCTTCCTTATCTGTAAAGTGCTGATTGTCATACCACAATGCACGCTTAAATTTTTTGTGTGTGAAAATGAAATTATTTGGAATAAGCAATGTGCTTTTTCAGCTCAATTCATTATGAAAGAAGAATGTATGGCTTATGGGAGGCATCTTCTTTAATTATATAACGTTTAGAGTATTAGAAATTAAATAAATCTCTACATATTACATATTACTCTTTTAACAGGTAATGTCAATGTTTTGCTGTATTTCCCTAGCCCTCTTTATTACTTTCATTGTTCAACATATTTAAACATGTTACTAATGATGTCAGTGAATTGTTTTCCATATACATTTCTGTAAGTCGAGTCCTCACTTGAATCAGTTTTAATATCTTACTGGTCCTCTCATTAAATGGCTTGAATAAGAACCCTTGACACTAGAGTACTTCGCATTTGAATGATAATGATTTATTAAAATTTTTGAGATAAAATACACTTTAACATAACCAAGGGAAGCTGAGTGGTTGGAAATATCACCATGTTAATTACAGGAGCAGCCTTCATAGCACACTGCTGTTATCACTTTTGAAGACACTATTGTTCCACATTCTGTCCAAGACTTGAATTGATATTGCCATTCTTTTTTAGTCACTTAATTGGGTGAGTAAACCTCTGCCCCTCCACCGCCCCCCGCCAAAAAAAACCCCAAACTCTTTGCCTTCAAGTCAAATTCCTACATATAATGGCCCTTGAGGAGAGAGTAGAGCTGCCCCAAAAGGGTTCCAAGGCTGTAATCTTTATGAAAGCGGACTGCCACATCATTCTACCACAGAGCAGCTGGTGGATTCTAACCACAGACCTTTGGCTAGCAGCCAAGCTCTTAACCACTGCACCATCAGGGTTCCTTATTGGGTGAGTAGTGGTAACTAATTATGCTTTTAATTTGTATTTCCTTAATAATTAATGTACATAGAGCATATTTTCATATGCTTATTTGCCATCCATACATCTTTTTGGTGAATTTTTATATTTTACTATGTAATTTGTCCATTTTATTATTATATCAGTAATTTTTTTCTTATATTTGAGCTACACATTTTAAAATGTATCCTTTTTGAAGTTCTTTATTGGATTTACGTTTTGCAAATATTTTTCATAGTTACTGGCTTGCACTTATTTTTCTTAGCTGTATCTTTCAAATCCCATGGCTTATAGTTGATACCATTTGTACCTAAGAACTCTTCACCTAAAGCAAAATGAAAAGATTATATCCTATGTATTCTTCTAAATATTAGATACCCAGTGACCTTTATTTATTACATTTAGGGATATGATCTAATTCAAATCAATTTTTGTACATGGAGAGGTAAAATTTGAGAAATTCACTTTCGTGTTGCTAAAGAATGTCCAGACTCAAACATACCCATGATTATGGATGGCACAGGACTGGGCAACATTTCATTCTGTTTTGCAAAAGAATGCTGTGAGCTGGAGCTGACTTGAGAGCAACTAACAACAACAACAACAACAAAAGATGTTCATTTGCTTCAGAACCATTTGTTGAAAAGGTTACCTTTTCTGCATGGAAATACTTTGATACTTTTGTTGTAGATTCAATTGCTCACATAGGTTTGGGTCTATTTTTGGACTTGCTATCCTGTTCTGGAAACCCTGGTGGCATGGTGGTTAAGTGCTATAGCTGCTAATTGAAAGGTCAGCAGTTTGAATCACCAGGAGCTCCTTGGAAACTCTATGGGACTGTTCTACCCGGTCCTGTAGGGTTGCTATGAATCAGAATTGACTCGATGGCAACAGGTTTAGTTTTTTTTTGATCTTGTTCTATTGAGTGATATGTCTATGTAGGGTAATGCTATTCAGCTATATCATCCCCTCCTAATGGAGTCAGTTTTGCTCTTCCACAAAGCATGCTGGGAATGAACACGGGATGGACTTGGGCTGAGGTACAAGGCCGGGAGTGGTATGACTGGGCTGCTGGCAAAGGAATGCCTTAGAAACAAGAAGAAAAACATCTAGGCCTGGACATGAATTCCCTGGGAATGCTGACTGCCCAAGGACTTGGGAGAAAACAATAAGCCTTGGTCCTAGCTGGAATGGTATATAAGCTTGAGTGCCCTACTAGGCAGTTGCAGAGCACTAAACTGGTACAGTTGCCACTCTGGGCCACAGTCGCATAAGTAAGCTTCCCAATAAACCACATGTCATGATCGCTGGTTCCCGAATCTTTCTTCAGTCTCTTGGAGATGCAGCTGACCATGAGTTCAGGTGCCACTGGGTTGTTACACAACATTCTTTATTTACATGAATAAACAACTGTCTTGATTATTGTTTTATAGTAAGTCTTGAAATAAGATAGTATTAGTCTTTCAATGTGTTCTTTTTACTTTTTCAAAGATATTTTGCATTTTCTAAGCCTTTTGCATTTCATTGTCTACATTATATATTTTGTATATTTATTTGCTCATTCTTTATCTTATACATACTCCTAAGAATGTAAGCTCCAGACAGTCAAGGACTTCGTTTCTCTTCTATACCTCAGTATCCAAAGTACCTAACATATTGCCTGATATGCAAATAAATAAATAGAAGAAAATACTAATTTTAACTAATTTGATTGTCGATATGTCACTCAATATATTTTACTAAACTGAGCATGAAGGATGGGAGGATTTTAATAGTTCGAATTTTCAGGGCAAAATATACTTGCTCTTCTAAGTGCAGACTTTTTTGTACTCTTGAAACTCTTAAGGTACAAGGTCAAAAAAATACATGACAATCATGCAATGTTTAGTTCACTCATAAAATAATTTTTAGTTGATCAGACTATTGATTTACTTTTAAAGTAAATTGTTTTGCTTTGATTATTTATTTGTATTCTAATTCATGTGAAGTTGCAAAACTTAAAACACTGATTCCACAACACATATCTTTGTGTCATAAAATTGTACAAAGCAATTCTTTTAGGAAGAGGAACAGAGAAAAAAAAATGTCTTTAGCTTTCTCTAATCTCAATGAATACAATTTAGCCATCTGAAATTCTATTGAATTAATTTATTTTTTGAGAGATTACAAATAATTTTTAATGCTTCTGTTACATCTATAATTTCATGGATTTATATTGAAGTTTAGTTTCACTTAAGAAAAAGCTTCCATATGTTTTCTATTTGCTACATATCATGATATATTTTTATATAGAGACAATAGTTTTCATTTGCAAATAAGACAGATAAGATTCAATATAAAATGCAAGAGGATTCAGGTTTCACACTGTTTCAACTCTAGCCGCCCTGTGGCAAGAGATGTACCTGATAGAATTCTAAGTTGTCTAAATATTTTCTTCCTAAACATATGAAATTCTTTTTCCAAGATCATTTTCCTGTATAATAATTCCATTTTTTTTTTTTCGCTCTGGCCAGCCTTACGAATGAAAATTGATTGGGCTGGAAAGGGTTGCTAAAGGGTTAGGGGATTTGATGATGCAGTGAAACAAAATATGCTTGTTTGACTTAGCTAACACATTCACTTGGTATGGCTCCGGGAAGAGCTAACAGGAGGTTTAAAAAGGACACAACACGTGACCCCGTTCTTTGGCCTACCTGGAGATTCTGTGTAAGATATATTATATATGTAATATATATATAAACACTGATGGCATAGTAGTTAAGGGCTACAGCTGCTAACCAAAAAGTCAGCAGTTTGAATCCACGAGGTGCTCCTTGGAAACACCATGTGGCAGTTCTACTCTGTGCTACAGGGCCACTAGGAGTGAGAATTGACTTGATAGTAATTTTTTTTTTTTTTAAATATATATATACACATTCTGCTTAAAGTAGCTAAAGTGTATTTTTACATCTTCAACAAAGAACTCTGACTGATAAATGAAGTGATTGGATATGGACTTGTAAGATTATAAAAATAACCTTAGATGTAATGATTTAGTACAGGTAAGTGGTTTAAACACTTGGACCGAAAGAGTCTTGTTCTTTGGAAAGAAAGTGTATGCCAACAGAGGCTATACTTTTAGGAGAAATGGCAGAAAAAAAATGCAGAATACTGACATGTATTTGTTATTTCTTGTCACTTTTTGTATCATTTAAAAAGAGAAAAATAAACTTGGACCGGCACTAGAAGGCATGGAAGAAAATAAAACAGTGCTTAAATGAACACTTTCTGCCTGTGTTCTATACTCTAAGCTGACTGAGAGTCACATCAGTTGGATCCCTGTAGTTTTAGAAAATTTCTTGAGTTAAATTTGACTCCTCAGGACTTTTCCAAACATCTTTTATTAAAAATTGCTTCCTAGCAAAGACATTTTACACATTGAAATAAACTCGTCTTTTAAGATGTTAATACTCTATTTTAATTTATTTTTTTAATTGCTTTAAAGCAACATGGGCAAAACATGAGGCTCATAGCTTAAAAATAGATAGATAGATAAATGGAGGCAGAGATTCTTTAAGATTCCAGAGCTCCTCCACATAAAATCTTCAACTTTGATTAATAACACCTCAAAATTAGAAAAATAAATAAATAATTTGCAATTTTACTTTTTTTTTTTTAGAAATTAAAATTCACTCCACCATAAGTAAACACTGACTCAATAAGTAAATTCTTAAAATGATCCAGAGCCCCCAACAGTAGTGGGTTTGTGAAAATAGGGCCACCCCAAAGAAAAGTGTCGTCTCCAATACACGCCTCAGCTGCAGCATTCAAGAATAATGGGAAGAAAGAATCCCTCAGAGTCAGAGCTAGAGTTGCTATATTGTCTGGCTAATGAACATAGAATTTGTGCACTTCCTGTCCAGCAAGATTTGAAAATTGCTTTAAAACAATGACTGCTATTATTACCGGATCCTCCCATTTTTTAAATAAACATTCTTATTGTTTTCCTGTGCTTTTCCACAGTTATGCCTGGATGTATTAGTGGCAGGTTAATTATCTTCTATTTTATAGATAACCAGATCATAAAGAAGCACGTTTGGTCAACATGGAGAGAACTAAAATCTATTGTGAGTTTGTCTTGCTACAGTAACTTCAGATGTCATTGGGTGGGTTGTGAATATGTTCTTTAATGGGAAGGAGGGAGCATAGAGATGTTGGCTCTCCAAGGGGGAACTGAACTTTGTTTACTATCAGAAACCAGTAGAAGATTGGCAAAATGCAAAATGCAAGGATAATACAATAACATATATTTCCCTGTCTTCTTTGTTGTTAGAAGATGGCCATATGACACAGTGTTAATCAATGAAATACATAATTCTCTAATATCTCTCTTTTTGCCAGAAAAATGGTCTTCATGGTTGGAGTTCCACCAGCAATTTTTGCAACCATTAATAAAAGGACATGGAAATCTCCAAGTTGCTGTTTTTGAATTCCTTAAGCCTTTGAAGCAACACGTGAAATCACTCGGTCCAGTTTGATTTTTAAATGAGAAAATACAGTTAAACTACTGTACTCAGGTGCATATTACATGTGGCAAAATAAATTCTAATGGAAATAACTGTCCTCAGCTCTGCTTGGATCTCTGTATGCAGAGATTTTCAGGCTTTTAGCCAAAGAGAATAAACCACTAGCCTTCATAAATGGAAAGGAGAGGGGTACTTGGCAGTCTACTTAAGTTAAGAAAAGACAGTATGTACTATTTAACCACACTACATAAAATTTATCCACTACCTCTCTGTCAGTTTGTCCTACTGTTGTGGCTTGCCTATTGCTTTTATGCTGTGAGCTATGATGCCACAGGTATTTCAAATAACAGCAGGGTCAGCCATAGTGGACTGGTTTCAGTGGAGCTTCCAGACTAAGGCAGACAATGAGAAAGGATCTAATGATCTATGTCTAAAAAAAATTGGTCAGTGAAAAACTTACAAATAGCAGGAGTACAGTGTTGGAAAATGAGCCACTCAGGTTGAAAGGCACACAAAAAATGATGGGGAAGAGCTACCTCCTTAAAGTAGTGTTGGCCCTAATGACATGGATGGAGTCAAGCTTTTGGGATCTACATTTACTGATGTGGCACAACACAAAATTAGAAGAAACAACTTCAAACATCTGTTAATAATCAGAACATGGAATGTACAAAGCATGAGTCAAGGAAAATTGTAAGTTGCCAAAAGTTAATTGAAATGATTGAAGATAGATACCCTATCATCAGTGAGCTGAAATGGACTGGTACTGGACATCTCAAACTGGACAAATTATGTGGTTTAATATGCCAGGAATGACAAATTGAAGAGGAACAATGTCACACTCATTATCAAAAGAAATATTTCAGGATCCATCCTGAAGTACAGTGCTGTTAATGATAGGATAATATCCATATATCTACTAGGAAGACCATTTAACACTCTATTATTCAAATTTACACAAAAACAACTAATTCCAAAGAAGAAAAAAATGAAGATTTTTACAACTTCTACAGTCTGAAATCAATCAAACATGCAAATGAGATGTGTTGATAATCCCTGGTGATTGGAATATTAAAGTTGAAAACAAAGAAGAAACATCAGTGATTGGAAAATATGGCCTTGGTGATGGAAATGACACCAGAGATTACATGATAGAATTTTGCAAGGCCTTTTTATGTCTTATTCATGGTAAACACCTTTTTCAACAACAACAACATAAACGGTGACAATACATGTGGGCTATGCCAGATAGAATACACAAAAATCAAAATGACTATATCTGTGGAAGGGACCAATGGAGAAGCTCAATATCACCAGCCAGAATAAGGCTACATGCTGACTTTGGAACAGATCATCACTTGCTCATATGTAGGGTTCAAGCTGAAGCTGTAGAAAATTAAAACAAGTCCATGAAAGCCAAAGTCCAACACTGAGTATATCCCACCTGAAAACAGAGATCATCTCAACAATAAATTTGAACCATTGAACATTAATGACCAAAGACCAGACAAGTTGGAGTATGACATCAAGGACATCATACACAAAAAAAGCAAAAGGTCATTAAAAAGTCACGAAATTAAAAAAAGAGACCAAAATGGATATCGGAAGATACTCAAATTGTTCTTGAATGTAGAGTAGCTAAAGTGAATGGAAATAATGATGAACTAAAAAAACTGAACAGAAGATTTCAAGGACAACTTGAGACACAATATAAAGAATTATAATGAAATGTGCAAAGACCTGGGGTTAGAAAACCCAAAGGGAAGAATACGCTTGGCATTTCTCAAGCTGAAAGGACTGAAGAAAAAATTCAAGCCAATATGACTGTCATGGATTGAATTGTGTCCCTCCAAAATATCTGTCAACTTGGCTAGGTCGTGATCCCCTTGTATGATTGTATGGTTGTCTACCATTTTATCTTCTGATATGATTTCTCTGTATGTTGTAAATCTTATCACTGTGATGTAGTAAGATGGATTAGTGGCAGTATAGTGATGATGTCTACAAGATTGGGCAGTGTCTTAAGTCAATCTCTCTTGAGATATAGAAGGGAGAGGCGAGCAGAGAGACATGGGGACCTCATACCACCAAAAAAGCAGTTTTAGGAGCAGAGCTCATTTTTTTGGACCTGAAGTTCCTACATTGAGATGCTCCTTGAACAAGGGAAGACTGATGTCAAGGACCTTACTCCAGAGCCGGCAGAGAAAGAAAGCATTCCTCTGGAGCTGATGCCCTGAATTTGGACTTGTAGCCTACTCAACTGTGAGAGAATAAATTTCTCTTTGTTGAAGCCATCCATTTGTGGTATTTCTGTTATAGCAGCACTAGATGACTTAGACAATGACAGATTCCCCACGCTAAGAAAAATTTCACTACCTCAAGCACCTTTGCATAGGAATACTGCTTTCTTTGCCTAGCTCACCCGGTAGGTTTTTATTAAAACCCTGTTTCATTTGCTTGGCTTCCTCCCCCGCAACTTTGCATTACAGTCCTGCTTTCTTTGCTTGGAAGTTGTATATAAACCCCATTGCGACTATACAGTGTGATTAAGAGTGTTGCTGATGTAACTTGTATGAGCTATCTACTTGTAAACCCCTTAAAAGTAACCTTTCCCTTTCCCTTGCAGAGCAGTCTTGGTGGCAGCAGCTTTGACTGACTCCTTTCCTTGCCCACTGAAATAAAGGTGCCTTTCCTGCTATCTCACCTTGGTCTCTCATTTATTGGCCAATTTGAGTCACACCAAGCAGAATCTTGAGTCTCCTGTAATACCTAGAGTTAGAAATTGAAGGATTCTATGGGCAAGACATTGAAAAATTCAGGAAACATCAAATGAAGTTGGAAGGAATACACAGTGTCACTCTACCAAAAAAGACTGGTCGACATCCAAACATTTCAGGAGGTAGCATAAGATCAAGTACCAATTGTATTAAAGGAAAAATTCCAAGCTGTGCTAGAGGTGTTGGCAAGAAACAAGCTCTAGAAATTGACAGAATACCATTTGAAATATTTCAACAAATGGATGCAATGCTGGAAGC
The DNA here is from genome assembly GCF_024166365.1 of Elephas maximus indicus. NCBI lineage: Eukaryota > Metazoa > Chordata > Mammalia > Proboscidea > Elephantidae > Elephas > Elephas maximus. The sequence continues at coordinate 129,418,183 of NC_064823.1, read as the reverse complement.
ACTCACTTGTCTATGCCAAGAAATTTATAAGACACCTACCTGGCAAGCCTACCAAAAGAGATCCCTATTTGTTCCCATTCCAAAGAAAGGTGATCCAACAGAATGAGAAAATTTTCCAACCTTATCATTAATATCACACACAAGTAAAATTACGCCAGAGATAATTCAAAAATGGTTGCACCACTACATCCACAGGGAACTGCCAGAAATTCAAACCAGGTTCAGATGGATCTTGGTTAAAGCAGAGAATAACAGAGAGATGTTTACTTGTGTTTTTTTGACTATGCAAAGGCATTTGACTGTGTGGATCATAACGAATTAAGGATATAATTGCAAAGAATGGAAATACCAGGACACTTATTTGTGCTCATGGGAACCTGTATATTGACCAAAAGGCAATTCTTTGAATAGAACAAGAGGATACTGCATGTTTTAGAAGCAGAAAAGGTATGCATCAGGGTTGTATCTTTTCACTGTATTTATTCTGTCTGTATGCTGAACAAATAATCTGAGAAGCTGGACAATATGAAGAAGAATGAGGCATCAAGATTGGAGGAAGAGTCATAAACAACCTGCAATATGTAAATGACACAACCATACTTGCTGACAGTAAAGAGGGCTTGAAGCACTTACTGAGGAAAATCAAAGACTAGGGCCTTAAGTATGGATTACCCATCAACATAAAGAAAACAAAAATTCTTACAACTGGACCAATAAGCAACATTATGATAAATGGAGAAAAGACTGATGTTGTCAGCACCCACGGAAGCACCAGCCAAGAAATCAAAGGACATATTGCATTGGGAAAATCTGCTACAAAAGACCTCTTTAAGATGTTAAAAAGCAAGTTGTCACTTTGAGGACTAAGGTGTACCTGACCAAAGCCATGGTATTTTCAACTGCGTCATATGCAAGTGAAAGCTGGACAATGATTAAGAAAGATGGAAGAAAGACTTGATTGGTTTGAAATATGGTGTTGGCCAAGAATATTGAATACACCATGGACTGCTAGAAAAATGAGCAAAACTGTCTTGGAAGAAGAGTCAGAATGCTCCTTAGAAGTGAGGATGGCAAAAAAACATACCTTGGATATGTTTTCAGGTGGGACCAGTCCCTGGAGAATGACATCATACGTGGTAAATTAGAGGGTCAGCAAAAAGAGGAAGTCCCTCAAAGAGACAGACTGACACAGTGGCTGCCACAATTGGTTCAAATATATCAAAGACTGTGAAGATGACACAGGACTCGGTAGTGATTTGTTCTGCATAGGGTGCTATCATTCAGAACTTAATTGAGGGGACCTAAGAACAACTTTTTTTTTTTTTTTTAAGAACAACAGGAGCCCTGGAGGCCCAGTGGTTAAGAGCTTAGCTCTTGGCTGTGAACCAAAAGGTCAGCAATTCAAATGCACCATCTGATCCTTGGAAACCATATGAGTCAGTTCTTCTCCACCTTACATGGTCACTATGAGTTGGAATTGACTGGATGGCAATGGGTCTGTATGTTTTAAGAACAACAAATATAAAATTTATCATGCAATCTTTTTCCGACCCACTATCTTACCTGATGCACCACCCATTTCCATTCCCTCCCCTCCAGTCCTCTACTCCCCACAACCCCCCCCCAAGTTCTTTTTTTTTTTTTTTCACCATGGGTCCATATCATGATTTGCCATAAGTTTATTCCATTCTCTCTGAGCTAATATTTTATTCTTTTTTTATCTGGGATGTGTAAAATTACCTTACTGAAAAAGCAATTCAACCTTTAGTCCTGGTTCTGAAGCTACACTAAGTAACTGACATTTGCCTGTCTTAGTTGGGGAGCCCCATCTAGTAGCTGACCTTAAGTAAGATTTGCTGATACCCCTCTTGTCCAATCTCTACAGGAATTGGCTGAGGGACTGACTTGGTGACTGATAATATCCCTAGAACACAGAGGCTCACATGGGGCCTCCTGACTGAAAGGAGTCAGGAGAGGAGCATGTCCTTTGGACAAGGGAGCCCTGCGCTATGATCCTCCTAGACCAAGAAAACCAGCTATGGCAATGGAGGCAGCAGCTGTGATGGTACCAGAAGAGGCAGAGACAAGAACAGACCCAGATGGTAACTACAGAGTGTAATGACTGAACCCTGGTCAAGAGCTGTAACACTCTGAGAACAAGGGACCACTCACAGAACAGGGGCCACCTACAGACCAGGAACCTTATAAGTGCTAGCTGTGAGGAACCAAGAGGCAGCTGAGTGGAGGTGCTGATAACAGAGCCCACTGAATAATGTCACAGAACAGTTCCTCTTAAGTTTCCTGATGGATGAGAATGAATATTGATTTTAAGTCAGGGTAAGCGATTCCCCTTTGAGATGTAAGTATCTCCCCTTGACTTGTTGAGTCCCGATGCTAGGACCTTTCCCAAACCTCACCCTATGCATGTCCTCATTTCTATTTATGCCCTTCTTTGTTAGAACAAAGTTGTTATTACACATATGGTGTTTCTGTAGGTTCTTTGTGGTCATTGCAATGAATTATAGAACCAATTAGAAAAAGAATCTGTTTGGGGACTGGCAGGTGTCAGAAATGGTGTGAAGTTGGAGAATGGGTATAATACTTGACCTACACCTCATAGGAACCAGCTTTGTGCTGATTCTTATGGTAAGTATTATTTCAGTCGGTGTTCAAGAAAGTTCTCCTTTTTCACTGTTTCAAATGTTAATAACCACTTCTTAATCTAAATTCCATTTTCTTCAGATATGTTGACACAATCTTTTTCTCTCTCATGCTCTGTGCCCTTATGCGTTTGTACTTTGCCCACCCACCTTTACTGTCACTATATAATCAGATCTAATAGTCTCTTAGAAAAAGTTTGAAATTCCTGAGTAAGAATCAGTGCAACTGGCTGATTCTTTAGCACATTTTTGAAGATGTTCAGTTATACAATCATTAAAAAAAGTTTCTACCTAAGACCCAGTTCTACTTCTTAAACTTTTTTAAATGACCATATAGTCTTCATTAGCTCTAAAAACTGTCAAAGAATTATTTGTTTCACACTTTTTTCTTATATTTAAATATTAAATCAATTGATACATTTTGTACATTTGCAATAAAACATGTAAGCAATTTTTTAAGTTTTTATTCAGATTAATATATTTATAGTTAAAATTTCATCTTTTGATGAACTTAAAATGATGCCACCATAAACACCTATGATGCCACATCTCCTTCACCCAACCTCTGATTTTAGGCACAGGTAGACAGTTCTGTGGGAGCAGTCAATACTGACAGCATCTCGTCTCTCTTTCTTATGTTAGAACTCTAACACAACTCACATGAGTTTGCTCAGGGTGAACATATGCACTGTCTAGAAATGCAAGGGAGCTAACATCTGAGGACAACTCTTAGTTAACACAGAATAGGAATCATGGGTATATGTTTCAGTTTCCCAATCTTCTTGCATGCAACTCTGGAAGGCTTCAATGTGTATTACAATGGGAACAAGTCCTCATGGTTTACAGCAATGGTCTCAATTATGTATCATTACGTTAGATTTGGAGTCTGTGAGTGATGCAAATGTATTCAGCTGCTAACCAAAAATTTAGAGGTTCTAGCTCACCTAGAGGTACCTTTGAAAAAAGCCCAAGTGTTCTACTTTCAAAAAATCAGCAATTGAAAATCTTATGAAGGAGGGTTCTACTCTGACATACATGAGTTTGCCATGAGTCAGAGTAAACTGGATGGCAAATTGTATGTTAGATTTGCTTCTTCTCTGTCTCACTCTTCCAAGTTCCTCACTTCTTATCCCTTGGATGAACTTCTATATAAACAATCTTTACCAAAATTCTTGATTCAGTCTTTGCTGCCAGAGGAAACCAAACCAAGAGAAATACCAATAGCCTTGATCTGTTCGTAGAGCCATTTCTGCTGTTGATTATCAGCACCATCACGTGTCTGTCAGATTGTTGTACTGTGACGTGGTGGTTTGCATGTTGCTGTGGTGCTGGAGGCTATGCCACTGGTATTTCAAATACCAGCAGGGTCACCTATGTACAGTGACTCTATGTATAACAGAATGAAACACTGCCAGGTCCTACAAAATTTACACTATCCTTGCTATGTTTGAGCCTATTGTTGCAGTCACTGTGTCAATCCATCTCCTTGAGGGACTTCCTCATTTTCATTGAGCTTGTCCTTTACCAAACATGATGTTCTTCTCTAGGGTCTGGTCCCTTCTGATTACATGGCCAAAGTACATGAGACAAAGTCTCACCATCCTCACTTCCAAGGAGCATTCTGGCAGTACTTCTTCTAAGACAGATCTGCTTGTTTTTCTGGCAGCCCATTGTATATTCAATATTCTTTGCCAACACCATAATTCATATGTTTCAATTTTCCTTTGGTCTTCCTTACTCATTTTCCAGCTTTCACATGCATGTGAGGTGATTGAAAAGACCATGACTTCAGTCAGGGCCGCCTTAGTCCTCTAAGTAACATTTTTGCTTTTTAACGTTTTAAAAAGATCTTTTGTAGCAGATTTGTGCAATGCAATACAATACACCTTTTGATTTCTTGACTGCTGCTTCCGTGAGTGTTGATTGTGGATTCAAGTAAAAAGAAATCTTTGACAATTTCAACCTTTTCTCCTGATATTGTTTATCGGTCCATTTGTGAGGATTTCTGTTTTCTTTATGTGGAGGCGTAATCCATTCTGAAAGCTGTAGTCTTTGACCTTCGTCAGCAAGTGCTTCAAGTCTTCACGTTCAGTAAGGAAGTGAATCCTCCAATCCCAATGCTGCATTCTTCTTCATATAGTCCAGCTTCTTGGACTATTTGCTCAGGATACATATTGAATAAGTATGGTGAACGGATACAATCCTGACACATACCTTTCCTGATTTTAAGTCAATGGACTATAATAGTATATTATATTCCCAAATGGTACTGTAGAGAACCTAAAAACATAATTAATTGATCCTTAAATCCTCAAAAAGCTAAAGGATCAGGTAGTGGCTTGTTCTGAACCAACAGCACTGTAATAAACCACTTAATGTGTGTGGCTAATGGATATTTCCGTGAATATTTGCTAGTTAGTCATCCATTACAGAGCAATATTAGCTAAGGCAATTCCTTACAGTTGTGTTTAATAAAATGAGAGAGAATTGCCAAATGACACTAATAATAATAATCCTATAGCAGGATAAATAATTCAGCAATAATTGCAAGTATTAATCTATCTTGCCTGATTATGAATGTTCTGTCTTGATCCTTTTATCATAAAGGGGAAGGCAGATTGTCTGCAATAAATGGTATAGATTCAACAGTGACATGGGCAGTGAAGACCTCCCATTAATTTTGATAGGTTAAACTGATTGCAATTAACTGTTGTTCTTGAGTAAATGTGTCAAGTATTTGTTCTTCCATATGTATCATAAAATAAAGGAGCAATAGCATATTATTGTTACTATTCCACTGAGTCAATAAAATCAGATTGTCAACAAGGGACATTTGATACCTGAGGTGTAGTTAACTATCTTCAAATACTAGATATCGAAATAAAATACCCATATATCACATAGCTTCCTTTATTGATAGGAAAGATTTAAATAGTATTACTTACATGGTAGAATCCTATTATCATGTAGCAGTTTTGAACATGTGTATTGTAAGTTAAAAGAGCTAATATAAAGGAGGAAGAATATTTCTTAATATAGAAAATTTAAGCCTTACCAAAATGTGTATTCACTAAAATACTCTGACTCCAATTGTACAGAAAGAAATTTTGAAATGAAGTTATCATTCAGTATAAGTGTGCCTGGCCATTTTTCAAATTATCAGTGAATCTCTCTAGAGTGAAATGTATGTTTTGACAATCTGGTACAGTTCATTATGCCAAGTCACCTGTATATTTTTATTACCATATTAATAACAGAGCACGGCTCGAAGTCAAGACATTTTAGGATAGAGTTATAGAGAACATATTTCAACCACAGGCATAGGTGAAGCCATGGTGTCAGAAAGTAATAGATAATAGACTAATAGACTAAACAAATAGATACGTATATCCAGAGCTTTGAATGAGGGCTCCAAACATTGTATAGGTCTAGGCCAACCTGTGATTTCTGATATGAATAAAGTGTTCTCAAATTAGAATTAAAATAATCTTTGATGAGTACAGTGAAATATAAAATAGACAGATGACTTTTAGCTGGCTTCATTCTTTGAACAATATGCGCTAATTTTTAGTTTGATCAGAATATGACAGGCCTAACCATTTTACAGAAACCCTGGTGGTGAAGTGGTTAAGAACTACGGCTGCTAACTAAAAGTTCAGCATTTCAAATTCACCAGGTGGTGCTCCTTGGAAATCCTATGAGGCAGTTCTACTCTGTCCCTTAGAGTCGCTATGAGTTGGTATCTACTCCACGGCACTGGGTTTGTTTTTTTTTTTTTTTTTTTGATACGAGTCAGAATTGAATTGACAGCAATGGGTTTATTTTTTTGTTTTGTTTCACCATTTTACTTTAGAGAGAAACCTGCTAAAACCAGGGTTCTTGAACAGGTGAACCCTTTGACACAAAGTTTTGAGAAATAATTGTTTGGAGATGTTGTTTATCATTTAGCATATCTATTCTAAATGTTACATGGTAAGGATGCTAGTAATATGTAAATCGTACAAATTCTAACCCATCTATTTACATGTATATGTATATAAATATTATACATACAATGTTTACAGAACAATTTTGTATCTTAATCATAATATTTCAAAAGTTACAGACTATTTAAAATTCATCCTTTTTTCTACACTATGTATTGTTTTGAGAAAATTTATCAGAATCATTTAGTGTGATAATAATTGTCATTTAGTTTAAATTTCAGGACTTATATTCAGTACTGCAGTCTTACCCCTGAATGACAAAAATAAATAAATAAGCAGGCCAAGGATTATGATAAAACATACTCATTGCTGTCGAGTTGATTCCAACTCATGGTGACCCTACAGGACAGAGTAGAGCGGCCCCATAGGGTTTCCAAGGATAGGCTGATGGATTTGAACTGCTGACCTCTTGGTTAGCAGCTGAATGCTTAATCCCTGGACCACCAGGGCTCTGGAATTATGATAGGGCATATCCTTATTTCAGTGAAAAAATAGACCTTCTCAGATGACAATAATATTCAGTAAGCTTATAAGAAGGTTTAAAGCCTAGATTTTATAAACTGTAGGCATTGGACAAAATTACTCTTCTAGGGTTTTTAGATTCATTCCATACTCATTTTATTTTTTTCTATCCTTCTGTGTCAAAAATAACAAATAGGCACTCAGCCTTAACAGAGCCTAAGAAAACCAAGAGTGGGTTTGATGAATTTTCAAAGGTTACATGGGTAACCTAACCAGTACTTGTGCTAAGGAGTACCATTTCAGGTACTTCCTTTGACCCAGGCTTCAGACATCCTCTTTTCAAGATAAATTTAACTTGTCCTAGGCTCAACTATAGCTCAGTCTTGTTTTCAACTTTGTGAAAATAAATACCTTCGGGTGAAACTAATCAGATAAACAACTTAATTTAATTTATTAAGCAGTTAATATGGTTTTAAAAAAAAAATAAAATAAAACATAACCGTCTAATCGATTCCAACACCTAGTGACCCTAATAGGACAGTGTGGAAGAGCCCCATAGAGTCTCCAAAGAGTGGCTGGTAGATTCGAACTGCCCACCTTTTGTTAGCAGCTGAGCTCTTAATCACTGTGCCACCAGAGCTCCTGTTAATATGGTACTTCTTCTAAAATAAAACAAACCAAACAAGCTGTACCATTAACAAGTTAAACACAGATTACCTAGGACAATGGTTGTCAAACAAGTAGGAATAGACCCGACAGTATATCAAAATTTTTGAAACATGGAGTGTATCAATAGTTTTAAATGAATTGCATTCTTTAGAGTCTACTTTCCTGTTTGTTGCATCCATATTTACTGATACTTTTTTCCTACTCCCTCTTTTCCAAAATTACTTCTACACCTTAAAAAAAACAAGGCATTCCCCTCCCCTGACATGACTCTTATTGTGATATATTATTTTTATTATTAGGTGCCCTTGAGTTGGTTCAGATTCACAGTGACCCTTTGTACAACAAAACAAAACACTGCCTGGTTCTGTACCATCCTCACAGTCTTTGCTATGTTTAAGCCCGTTGTTACAGCCACTGTGTCAATCTATCTCATTGAGAGTCTTCCTCTTTTTTGTTGACCCTCTATTTTACCAAGCATGATGTTCTTCTCCAGGGATTGGTCCCTCCTGATAGCATGTTCAAAGTATGTCTCACCATCCTCACTTCTAAGGAGCATTCTCGTCATACTTCTTCACCAGGACCAAAAATCAAAGGCATCAATTCTCCTTTGGTCTTTCTTGTTCATTGTCCAGCTTTTGCACCCAGTTGAGGTGATTAAAAATACCAAGGCAAGGGTCAGGCACACCTTAGTCTTTAAAGTGATATGTTTGCTTTGTAACACTTAAACTCTTTCGTGACAAATTTTTATTTTTTTTTAATACTTTTTTTGATGCTATATATTTTTACTAATTATGGCATGGTGATTCATAGACCAATCAGAATTTTTTATATGAGTTATGGATTTTAAGATATATGATCTGGTAATACAAGCAGCCAATAAGGCAAGTGGCACTGTGGCACCAGTGATCTGTGGTATGACAATGTACCAATAAGGACTAGTTTATTGCGAGTGCCTTTCCATCAGGTTACATGGGGTATTTCTGGTTTTCCAAATATGACACAGAAAAATCTAAACAAACCCATCAGGGCTCCAGAACTATCACATAAAAAAAAAAAAGTAGGAAACCCATAATCATATGTGCAAGGCTTATCTCACAGAAATAAAGGAAAAAGGACAAAAGTTTAGAAAAGTTTACAAAACGAACACATCCATGAATTATCAGCTAATAGAATGTTCAAAATACAAACAGTGAGGCTACAGCTCCTGTCAGCTAAGGTTCACACATTTCAAAAGGGACTGTCTTTATGGTAAAAGCTTTAGGACCCGAATAACTTATTAACTTTGAGGTCCAGAGTCAAAAAAGTGGCTGGTATACTGTTAATCCAATAGTAATGAAAGATTTAAAAAGGTCTTTTGCAGCAGATTTGCCCAGTGTAGCACATCCTTTGATTTCTTGACCGTTGCTTCCAAGGGCATTGGTTGTTGTTCCAAGTAAAATGAAATCCTTGGCAGTTTCAATCTTTTCTCCACTTATCATGATGTTGCTTATTGGTCCAGTTGTGAGGATTTTTGTTTTCTTTACACTGAAATGTAATCCATACGGAAGGCTATACTCTTTGATCTTTGTCAGTAAGTACTCCACGCACTCTTCACATTCAGCAAGCAAAATTGTTATCTGCATATAGGTGGTTGTTAATGAGTGTTCCAGCAAACCTCATGCCAAATTCTTCTTTATATAGTCCTGTTTCTCAAAAAATTTGCTTAGCATAGAGATTAAGTATGGTGAAAGATACAATACTAATGAATGCCTTTCCTAACTTTAAATCGTACAATAACCCCTTGTTCTGTTCAAACAGCTTCCTCTTGGTCTATACAGGTTACCCATGAGCACAATTAAGTGTTCTGGAATTCCCATTATTCACAATGTTATCTTCGTTAGCCTTTGCATAGTCAATAAAACACAAGTAAACATATTTCTGGTATACTCTGCTTTTGGCCAAGATCCATCTGACATCAGCAAGAACATCCCTCCATCCATGTCTTCTTCTCAATCAAGCTTGAATTTCCGGCAGTTCCCTGTTGAAGCACTGCTGCAACCATTCTCGAATTATCTTCAGAAAATTTTACTTGTATGTGATATTAATGGTATTGATCAAAAACTTCCACATTCTGTTAGATCACCTGTCTTTTGAATGGGCATAAGTATGAATCTCTTCCAGTCAGTTGGCCAGGTAGCTCTATTCCACATTTTGGCACAGAGAAGTGAGCCCTTCCAGCGCTGCATAAGTTTGTTGGAACATTTCAGTTGGTACTATGTCAATTCCTGGAGCCAATGCCTCCAGTGCAGCTTGCATTTTTTCCTTCAATACCATCAGTTCTTGATCATATGCTATCTCTTGAAATGGTTGAACATAGACCAATTATTTTTGTTATGGTGTCTCTGTATTTCTTCTATTTTCTTTTGATGTTTCATGCATCATTCAATAATGCGCCCATAGAATCCTTCAATATTGCAACTCAAGGCTTAATTTTTTTTTTTTTTTTTGCAGTTATTTCAGCTTGAGAAATGAAAAACATGTTCTTCCTTTTTGGTTTTCTACATCCAGGTCTTTGCACATTTCATTATAATACTTTGTTTTGTCTTCTAGAGCTTCCCGTTTAAATCTTCTGTTCAGCTCTCTTATTTCATCACTTCTTCCATTTGCTTTTAGCTACTCTATGTTCAAGAGCAAGTTTCAGAGTCTCCTCTGACATCCATTTTGGTCTTTCTTTCTTTTCTGTCTTTTTAACCATCTTTTGGTTTCTTCTTGTATGATGTCCCTGATGTCACCCCACAACTGGTCGGGTCTTTGGTCATTAGTGTTCAGTGCATCAAACATACTTTTGAGGTGGTCTCTAAATTCAGATGGAATGTACTCAAGTTCGTGCTTTGGCTTTCTTGGACTTCTTTTAGTTTTCTTCAGCTTCAACTTGAACTTGCATATGAACAAATGATGATCTGTTCTGCTGTCGGTCTCTGGCCTCCTTCTGAATGATGATATTGAGCTCCTCCATCTTCTCTTTCCAAAGAGATAGTTGATTTGATGCCTGTGTATTCTATCTGGTGAGGTCCAAATACATAGTCACTATTTGTGTTGTTGAAAAAAATATTTGCAGTGAAGAATTGGTTCATCTTGCAAAATTCTGTAAAGTGGTCTCTGGGGTCGTCTCTATCACGAAGGCCTTATTTTGCAACTACTGATCCTTCTTTGTTTACAAGTTTCATATTCCAATCACCAGTAATTATCAAAGAATCTTGGTTGCATGTTTGATCAATTTCAGACTGCAGAAGTTGGAAAAAATCTGCAATGAGAGGCAGAGCCAAGATGGAGAAATAGACAGATACTTCCAGTGAGCCATCTTTATAACAAAGACCCAAAAACACAAGTGAAATGAGTATATTTGTGACAAGATAGGAGCCCTGAGCTTCACAGGCAAGCTTAGAAAATGAACTGAGGGGCATGGGAAGGAAGAGCCCGTTCAGAAGTGGAGAGGAGTTACCCAACCTGAACAACGGGGAGCCCTCAGGCACCATTCCTAGAGTGGTGGTTGCAGGCTGGTACTAGCGTTTGGCCGCAGTTTCCTCGGGGAGAAGCATCCAGCCACATAGGCTACTCACACCTCCGGAACCAGAGAAGAGCAGTGCTCTCAGAAAAAGCTAAGCACTTGCGTATATTTTAATATGCCCCACCACCTCCAAGCCAGCTTCAACGGCTGAATTCCCTGGGCCTGAGATAGGCCCTGTTGATCACCTAGAGTCATCCTCCTGGCCTCAGAGAAGGAAAAAAATTGCAATTGGGGGAAAAGGTCATTTGCTAGCTGCACTAACCAGAGGAGCTCAGGACAGAAGCGGCTCCTGTCCAGGCATAAACCTTCCATGGACTTTGGGCACCTTCCCCTTCTCCATGGACCTGTGTGGGCCTATTTTGGGAGAATAAGCCCTTGTTGGCAGGCTCCAACTGTCAGCTGTGTGGTGGAGAGGTGGGTGTTTGATGTTCGACATTGCTTTGCCTGTTAAACAAGGTCCTCGCCTATCCACATCAGGGACCTAAGGGTTGGTAGCTCCACTCAGGTCATCCAGCCACCCGTGACAGGGGTCCAAAGATAACTGGTACCTCCCAGTCCTTACAACCAAAAACTTTTGGTGCCCATGGTCCATCTGCAGAACCCGCCCACCTGCACGCTCAAGGGAACAGGGACATGCTTTCCTCAGAGACACTTGGGGGGCGGTTCTCAGCCCCCTACCTTGTTCAGAGCATGACCCCCCTGCTGCAATCAGATACCGGTATATACGCCAATCACCCTTGCTCCTCTAAGACTGTAGGACAGAGCGTGTACCACACACTTGATAATCAGCTACCTGGAAACCTGAGGTGAATTCATACAAGAAAACTGAGTTTACTCCTAGACTGATATACCCGATAACAGCTCTAGCCATCTGGGGAGAGGACATCAGAGCTCCAAGGGTGAAAATAATCAAGCTAGCTCATTCAAGCAACGCACTGGGATATTCCAAAACAAAACAAAGCAAGAAGCTACAACACAGTAAGCAAGAATAAACTAATACAATGACTTGTAGATGGCTTGGAGGTAAGAGTCAATATCAACTCACATAAAGCAACAGATCATGATCACCTCAATAGGCTCTGAAAACAAAGAATCCAGGGATCTTCTAGATGAAAGTGTATTCCTGGAATTACCAGAGGCAGAATACAGAAGTTTAATATACTGAACCCTTCAAGGCATCAGAAAGGAAATGAGGCAATACGCAGAACAAGCCAAGGAACACACAGATAAAGCAGTTGAAGAAATTAGAAAGATTATTCAGGAACATAATGAAAAGTTTAATACACTGGAAAAATCCATAGACAGACAGTAATAAGAAATTCAGAAGATTAACAATAAAATTACAAAAGTAGACAACTTGATAGAAAGTGAGAGGAGCAGAATTGAACAAGTAGAAGCTAGAATTTCTGAACTTGAAGATAAATCATTGGCAATAATATATTTGAAGAAAAATCAGATAAAAGAATTTTAAAAAATGAAGAAAGCTTAAAAATTATGTGGGACTGTATCAAGAGAAATAACCTACGAGTGATTGGAGTACCAGAACAGGGAAGGATAACAGAAAATACAGAGAGAATTGTTGAAGATTTGTTGGCAGGAAACATCCCTGATATCGTGAAAGACGAGAAGATATCTATCCAAGATGTTCATTGAACTCCACATAAGGTAGATCTTAAAAGAAAGTCACCAAGACATATTATAATCAAACTTGCCAAAACCAAAGATAAAGAATTACAAGAGCAGTGAGGGATAAAAGAAAAGTCACCTACAAACGGAGCCAAAAAGAATAAGCTCGGACTACTTGGCAGAAAACATGCAGTCAAGAAGGCAATGGAATGGCATATTTAAAAAATTGAAGGAAAAAAATTGCCTGCCAAGAATCATATATCCAGCAAAACTGCCTCTTAAATATGAAGGTGAAATTAAGACATTTCCAGATAAGCACAAGTTTAGGGAATTCATAAAAACCAAACTAAGACTACAAGAAATACTAAAGGGAGTTCTTTGGCTAGAAAATCAATAATATCAGGTATTAACCCAAGACTAGAACACTGGGCAGAGCAACCAGAAGTCAACCCAGACAGGGAAATCCAAAAAAAAAACAAAGCAAGATTATAAAAAAAAAAGCTCAAAACAGGTAAACAGTAATGTCATTGCATAAAAGAAGACAACATTAAAATAATAAAGAGGGACTAAGAAATGTAATAATACACCTTCCATATGGAGAGGAAGATAAAGCAATACAAACAAATAAAAGTTAGGTTTAAATTTAGAAAAATAGGGGTAAATAATAAGGTAACCACAAAGGAGACAAACTATCTTACTCATCAGAATATAGTACAAGAAAAAAATAGAGACTCAGCAGAAACAAAATCAACAACAACAAATATGAGGAAAGGACAATATATAAGATAATCTACTCAGCACATAAAATTAAGTGGGAAAAACAAACTGTCAACAACACACACAAAAAAAGACATCAAAATGATAGCACTAAATTCATTCTTGTTGTTAGCTGTCGTCGAGTTGGCTCAGACTCATAGCGACCCTATGCACAACAGAACAAAACATTGCCCAGTCGTGCACCATCCTTACAATCCTTGTTATGCTTGAGCCCATTGTTGCAGCCACTTTGCCAGTCCACCTCCTTGAGGGTCTTCCTCTTTTCTGCTGACCCTGCACTTTGCCAATCATGATGTCCTTCTCCAGAGACTGATCCCTTCTGAAAACATGTTCAAAGTATGTAAGATGCAGTCTCGCCATCCTTGCTTCTAAGGAGCATTCTGGTTGTACTTCTTTCAAGACAGATTTCTTCCTTCTTCTGGCAGTCCATGGTATATTCAATATTCTTTGCCAACACCACGATTCAAAGGCATCAACTCTTCTTCGGTCTTCCTTATTCATTGCCCAGCTTTCACATGCATATGATGCGATTGAAAATACCATGGCTTCGGTGAGGCGCACCTTAGTTTTCAAGGTGGTATCTTTGTGCTTCAACACTTTAAAGAAGTCCTTTGCAGCAGATTTACCCAGTGCAATGTGTCTTTTGATTTCGTGATCGCTGCTTCCATGGCTGTTGATTGTGGATCCAAGTAAAATGAAATCTTTGACAACTTCAATCTTTTCTCCGTTTATCATGCTGTTGCTCATTGGTCCAGTTGTGAGGATTTTTTTGTTTTCTTTATGTTGAGGTGCAATCCGTACTGAAGGCTGTGGTCTTTGATCTTCATTAGTAAATGCTTCAAGTCCTTTTCACTTTCAGCAAGCAAGGTTGTGTCATCTGCATAATGCAGGTTGTTAATGACTCTTCCTCCAATCCTGATGCCCTGTTCTTCTTCATATAGTCCAGCTTCTCGTATTATCTGCTCAGCATACAGATTGAATACGTATGGTGAAAGAATACAACCCTGATGCACACCTTTCCTGACTTTAAACCAATCAGTATCCCCTTGTTCTGTCTGAACTGCCTCTTGATCTATGTAAACGCTCTTCATGAGCACAATTAAGTGTTCTGGAATTCCCATTCTTCACAACATTATCCATAATTTGTTATGATTCACTCAGTTGAATGCCTTTGCACAGTCAATAAAACACAGGTAAACAACCTTCTGGTATTCTCTGCTTTCAGCCAGGATCCATCTGACATCATCAATGATATCCCAGGTTCCACGTCCTCTTCTGAAACCGGCCTGAATTTCTGGCAGTTCCCTGTCAATACACTACTGCAGCCGTTTTTGAACGATCTTTAGCAAAATTTTGCTTGCCTGTGATATTAAAGATATTGTCCTTTAATTTTGGTTGGATCACCTTTCTTGGGAATAGGCATAAATATGGGTCTCTTCCAGTCAGTTGACCAGAAAGCTGTCTTCCATATTTTTTGGCATAGCCGAGTGAGCACCTCCAGCACTGCATCTGTTTGTTGAAACATCTCAATTGATATTCCATCAATTCCTGGAGCCTTGTTTTTCGCCAATGACTTCAGAGCAGCTTGGACTTCTTCCTTCAGTACCATCAGTTCCTGATTATATGCTACTTCTTGAAATGGCTGAACATTGACTAATTATTTTTGGTATGATGACTCTGTGTATTCCTTCCATTTTCTTCTGATGCTTCCTGTGTCACTTAGTATTTTCCCCATAGGATCCTTCACTATTGCAACTCGAGGCTTGAATTTTTTCTTCAGTTCTTTCAGCTTGAGACACACTGAGCATGTTTTGGTTTTCCATTTCCATTCCCTTTTTGTTTTCCATTTCCAGCTCTTTGCACAGTCATTATAATACTTTACTTTGTCTTATGGAGCTGCTCTTTGAAATCTTCTGTTCGGTTCTTTTACTTCATAAATTCTTCGTTTTGCTTTAGCTGCTTGACATTTGAGAGCAAGTTTCAGAGTCTCCTCTGACATCCATCTTGGTCTTTTCTTTCTTTCCTGTCTTTTCAATGACCTCTTGCTTTCTTCATGGAAGATGTCCTTCATTTCATTGCACAACTCCTTCGGTCTTCGGTCACCAGTGTTCAATACATCAAATCTATTCTTCAGATGATCTCTACATTCAGGTGGGATATACTCAAGGTCATATTTTGACTCTCGTGGACTTGCTCTGAGTTTCTTCAATTTCAGCCTGAACTTTCAAATGAGCAATTCATGGTCTGTTCCACAGTCAGCCCCTTGCCTCGTTCTGACTGATGATATTGAACTATTCCATCGTCTCTTTCCACACATGTAGTCTATTTGATTTCTGTGTGCTCCATCTGGTGATGTCCATGTGTATAGTCATCGTTCATGTTGGTGAAAGAAGGTATTTGCAATGAAGAAGTTGTTAGTCTTGCAAAATTCTATCTTTCAATTTCTGGCATTGTTTCTATCACCAAGGCCATATTTTCCAAATACTGATCCTTCTTTTTTTTTTCATCTTTCACATTAAAATCACCAGTAATTATCAATATATCTTGATTGCATGTTTCCTCAATTTCAGACTGCAGCAGCTGATAAAAATCTTCTATTTCTTCATCTTTGGCCCTAGTGGTTCGTGCGTATATTTGAATAATAGTTGTATTAACTGGTCTTCCTTGTAGGCATATGGATATTATCCTATCACTGACAGCATTGTACTTCAGGATAGATCTTGAAATGCTCTTTTTGACAATGAAAGCAACACTACTTCTCTTTGAGCTGTCATTCCCAGCGTAGTAGACTATATGCTTGTCCAATTCAAAATGGTCAATGCCAGTCCATTTCAGCTCACTAATGCCTAGGAAATCGATGTTTATGTGTTCCATTTCATTTTTCACGATTTCTAATTTTCCAAGATTCATACTTCGTACATTCCTGGTTCCAATTATTAACGGATGTTTGCAGCTTTTTCTTCTCATTTTGAGTTGTGCCACATCAGCAAGTGAAGGTCCCGAAAGCTTTACTCCATCCACGTCATTAAGGTCAACTCTACTTTGAGGATGCAGCTCTTCTCCAGTCTTCTTTTGAGTGCCTTCCAAACTGGGGGGCTCATATTCTAGCACTATGTCAGACAATGTTCCACTGCCATTCATAAGGTTATCACTGTCTAATACTTTTCAGAAGTAGACTGCCAGGTCCTTTTTCCTAGTCTGTCTTAAACTGGAATCTCAGCTGAAACGTGTCCTCCATGGGTGACCCTGCTAGTATCTGAATACTGGTGGCATAGCTTCCAACATCACAGCAACACACAAGCCCCTACAGTACGACAAACTGACAGACACCTGGGGGACTAAATGCATACCTATCCATAATTACCCTGAATGTAAATGGACTAAATTCACCAAGAAAGAGACAGAGAGTGGCAGAATGGGTTTAAAAAAACAGATCCGTCTATATGCTGCCTATGAGAGACACAACTTTGACTTAAGACACAAACAAACTATAACTCAAAGGATGGAAAAAAAAAAAAAAACATATCAAGCAAACAATAATCAAAAAAGACCAAGAGTGGCAGTATTAATTCCTGACAAAATTGACTTTAAAGTTAAATCCATCAAAAAGGATAAGGAAGGACACTATATAATGATTAAGGGGACAATACACCAAGAAGATACAACCATGTTAAATATTTATGCACCCAATGGCAGAGCTGCAAGATTCATAAAACAAACTCTATCAGCATTGAAAAGTGAGATAGACAGCTCCACAGTAGTAGTAGGAGACTTCAAGACACCACTTTCGGTGAAGGACAGGACATCCAGAAAGAAGCTCAATAAAGACACGGAAGATATAAATGCCACAATCAACCAACTTGACTTCATAGACGTATATGGAACACTCCACCCAACAGCAACCAGGTATACTTTCTTTCCTAGTGCACATGGAACATTTTCTAGAATAGACCACATCTTAGGTCGTAAAGCAAGTCTTAGCAGAATCCAAAACACTGAAATATTACAAAGAATCTTCTCTGACCATAAGGCCGTAGAAGTGGAACTCAATAACAGGAAAACCAAGGAAAAGCAATCAAACACTTGGAAACTGAACAATACCCTGCTCAAAAAAGACTGGATTATAGAAGACATTAAGGATGGAATAAAGAAATTCAGAGAATCCAATGAGAATGAAAACACTTCCTATCAGAACCTTTGCGACACAGCAAATGCAGTGCTCGGAGCCAATTTATATCAATAAATGCACACATACAAAAAGAAGAAAGGGCCAAAATCAAAAAACTATCCCTACAACTTGAACAAATAGAAAAAGACTAACAAAAGAAACCCACAGGCACCAGAAGAGAGCGAATAATAAAAATTAGAGCTGAACTAAATGAAATAGAAAACAGAAAAACAATTGAAAGAATTAACAAGACCAAAATTTGATTTTTAAAAAAAAAAAAAATCAACAAAATTGATAAACCAGTGGCCCTACTGACAAAAGAAAAACAGGAGAGGAAGCAAATAACCCAAATAAGAACTGAGATGGGCAATATTACAACAGATCCAACTGAAATTAAAAGAATCATATCAGATTACTATAAAAAACTGTACCGTAACAAATTTGAAAACCTAGAAGAAATGGATGAATTCCTAGAAACACACTACCTACCTAAACTAACACAAACAGAGGTAGAACAACTAAATAGGCCCATAACAAAAGAAGAGATTGGAAAGATAATCAAAAAACTCCCAACAAAAAACAGCCCTGGTCCAGAAGGCTTCATTGCAGAGTTCTAGCAAACATGCAGAAAAGAGTTAACACCATTACTATTAAAGGTATTTCAGAGCATAGAAAAGGACGGAATACTACCAAACTCATCCTATGAAGCCACCATATCCCTGATACCAAAACCAGGTAAAGACACCACAAGAAAAGAAAATTATAGACCTCTATCCCTCATGAACGTAGATGCAAAAATCCTCAACACAATTCTGGCCAATAGAATTCAACAACATATCAAAAAAATAATTCACCATGACCAAGTGGGATTCATACCAGGGGTGCAGGGATGGATCAACATTAGAAAAACAATTAGTGTAATCCATCACATAAATAAAACAAAAGACAAGAATCACATGATTTTATCAATTGATGCAGAAAAGGCATTTGACAAAGTTCAACACCCATTCATGATAAAAAGTCTCAGCAAAATACGAATAGAAGGAAAATTCCTCAACATAATAAAGGGCATTTATATAAAGCCAATAGCCAACATCACCCTAAATGGAGACAGCCTTGAAATCATTCCTCTTGAGATCAACAACCAGGCAAGGATGCCCTTTATCACCACTCTTATTCAACATTGTGCTGGAGGTCCTAGCCAGAGCAATTAGGCTAGACAAAGAAATACAGGGCATCCAGATTGGCAAGGAAGAAGTAAAAGTATCTCTATTTGCAGATGACATGATCTTATACACAGAAAACCCTAAGGAATCCTCAAGAAAACTACAGAAACTAATAGAAGAGTTAAGCAGAGTATCGGGATACAAGATAAACATACAAAAATCATTTGGATTCCTCTACACCAACAAAAAGAACATTGAAGAGGAAATCACCAAATCAATGCCATTTACAGTAGCTCCCAAGAAGATAAAATACTTGGGAATAAATCTTACCAGAGAAATAAAAGACTTATGCAAAGAAAACTACAGTACACTTCTGCAAGAAACCAAAAGAGACTTACATAAGTGGAAAAACATTCCTTGCTCATGGATAGGAAGACTTAACATCATAGAAATGTCTATTCTACCAAAAGCGATGTATACATTTAATGCAATTCTGATCCAAATCCCAGTGACATTCTTTAATGAGCTGGAGAAACAAATCGCCAACTTCACATGGAAGTGAAAGAGGCCCCGGACAAATAAGGCATTACTGAAAAAGAAGAACAAAGTGGGAGGCCTTACTTTACCTGATTTTAGAAGCGATTTTACGGCCACAGTATTCCAAACAGCCTGTACTGGTACAATAACAGATACATAGACCAATGGAACAGAATTGAGAATCCAGACATAAATCCATCCACATATGAGCAGTTGATATTTGACAAAGGACCCAAAACAGTTAAATGGGGAAAAGACAGTCTTTTTAACAAATGGTACTGGCATAACTGGATATCCATCTGCAAAAAAATGAAACAAGACCCATACCTCACTCCATGTGCAAAAACGAGCTCAAAATGGATCAAAGATCTAAATAGAAAATCTAAAACAATAAAGATCATGGAAGAAAAAATAGGGACAATGTTAGGAGCCCTAATATATGGTACAAACAGTATACAAAACATTGTTAAGAGTGCAGAAGAAAAACTAGATAACTGGGAGCTCCAAAAAATCAAACACTTATGCTCATCCAAGGACTTCACCAAAAGAGTAAAAGGACTACCTATAGACTGGGAAAAAGTTTTTAGCTATGACGTTTCTGATCAACGCCTGATCTCTAAAAGCTACATGATACTGCAAAAACTCAACTACAAAAAGACAAATAACCCAATTAAAAAATGGGCAAAAGATATGAGTAGATACTTCACTGAAGAAGGCATTCAGGTAGCTAACAGATACATGAGGAAATGTTAACGATCATTAGCCATTAGAAAAATGCAGATCAAAACTACAATGAGATTTCATCTCAGTCCAACAAGGGTGGCATTAATCCAAAAAACACAAAATAATAAATGTTGGAGAAGTTGTGGAGAGACTGGAACACTCATACACTGTTGGTGGCGAAGTGAAATGGTACAACCACTTTGGAAATCCATTTGACATTTCCTTAAAATTCTAGAAATAGAACTACCATACGATTCAGCAATCCTACTCCTTGGAATATATCCTAGAGAAATAAGAGCCTTTACAAGAAAACAGAGATGTACACCCATGTTCTTTGTAGCACTGTTTACAATAGCAAAAAGGTGGAAGCAACCAAGGTGCCCATCAACAGCGAATGGATAAAGAAATTATGGTATATTCACACAATGGAATACTACACATCGATAAAGAACAGTGAGGGATCTGTGAAACATTTGATAACGTGGAGGAACCTGGAAGGCATTATGCTGAGTGAAATTATTTGCAAAAAGACAAATATTGTGTAAGACCACTATTATTAGAATTTGAGAAATAGTTTAAACTGAGAAGAAAACATTCTTTTGTGGTTACGAGATGGGGGAGGGAGGGAGGGTAGGAGAGGGGTATTCACTAATTAGATAGATAAGAACTACTTTAGGTGAAGGGAAAGACAACACACAATACAAGGGAGGTCAGCACAACTAGACTAAACTAAAAGCAGAGAAGTTTCCTAAATAAACTGATTCCTTCAAAGGCCAGTGTAGCAGTGGTTGGGGTTTGGGGACCATGGTTTCAGGGGACATCTAAGTCAATTGGCATAATAAAATCTATTAAGAAAACATTCTGCATCCCACTTTGAAGAGCGGTATCTGCGGTCTTAAACGCTAGGAAGCAGCCATCTAAGATGCATCAATTGGTCTCAACCCAACTGGATCAAAGAAGAATGAAGAACACCAAGGACCCAAGGGAACTACGAGCCCAAGAGACAGAAAGGGCCACATGAACCAGAGACTACATGATCCTGAGACCAGAAGAACCAGATGGTGCCCCACTACAACCGATGACTGCCCTGACAGGGAATACAACAGAGAACCCCTGAGGGAGCAGGACAACAGTGGGATGCAGACTCCAAATTACCATAAAAAGAACAGACTTAATGGTCTGATTGAGACTAGAAGGACCCTGGTGGTCATGGCCCCCAGGCTCTCTTTTGGCCCAGGACAGGAACCATTCCCGAAGCCAACTCTTCAGACAGGGATTGGACTGGACAATAGGTTGGAGAGGGATGCTGGTGAGGAGTGAGCTTCTTGGATCAAGTGGACACTTGAGACTATGTTGGCATCTCCTTCCTGGTGGAGAGATGAGAGCGTAGAGAGGGTTGGAAGCTGCCAAAATGTACAAGAAAAGAGAGAGTGGAGGGAGGGTGTGGGCTGTCTCATTAGGGGGAGAGTAATTGGGAGTATGTAGCAAGGTGTATGTAAGTTTTTATTTGAGAGACTGACTTGATTTGTAAACTTTTGCTTAAAGCACAATAAAAACTATTAAAAAAAAATCTGCAATGTATTCACCTTTGGCATTGGTGGTTAGTACATAAATCTGAATAATAACTGGCCTTCCTTGTAAACGTATAGATATTATGCTATTGCTGACAGAGTTGTGCTTCCTGATAGACCCTGATATGTTCTTTTTTAAGATGAATGTGACAGGCATTCCTCTTCAATTTGTCCTTGCTGGCGTAGTAGGCCTTGTGATTGTCCATTTAAAAATGCCAGTATCTGTCTATTTCAGCTCATTAATGCCTAGGATATCGATCTTTATATGTTCCATTTCATTTTTAAGACTTCCAGTTTTCTTAGATTCATACTTCATACATTCCATGTTCCAATTATTAACTGTTGTTTGCAGCTGTTTCTTCTCATTTTGAGTCGCGCCACATCTGTTAATGAATGTCCCAAAACCTTTACACCGTCCATGTCATTAAGATTCAATCTACTTTGAGGGATAATTCTCCCCCAGTCTTATTTTGAGTGCCTTCCCACTTGAGGGGCTCATTTTCCGGCATTGTATCTGACAATGTCCTGTTGTTATTCATAAGGTTTTCACTGGTCATTTTTTTTTTTTTAAGAATTAGATCGTCAAGCTCTTCTTCATATTCTGTGTTTGTCTGAAAGCTCTGCTGAAACCTGTCCACCATGGGTGACCATACTGGTATTTGAAATACTAGTGGCATAGCTTCCAGCATCACAGCAAAAAGTAAGCTACCACAATACAACAAATGGACAGATGAGTGTTGGATTGTGGTGTATTACTCAGTGTATAAAAACCTCCAGGGAACTAAACAACGGGGCAACAGGTAATACTATTTTCAAGAAAGAGTCATTTTGTGATTAATCAAAGTACAGAAAATCTCTTTGGGGTTTCCAATCTTGTCTATATAAGCATAGTGTTATTTTAACTTGTTTGTTTGTTGTTAAATTCAATATTGTACAAAATATGGGCAATGGAAGACTTTAATCTTCCATTTTCTTTATATTGCCAAGTGATATATGGCCATTATGAGAGAGCGTTCTGAGAGCAAAGCAAAGAAGGAATTGATAAGAAACATTAACTGCTACATTTTCTACCAATTTAAATGCAGGTAATTCTTCTTAGCTATTCTTTTCTCAGTATCACCCTGCTGAAATGGAAAGTATCTTCAAGTGCAATAGCAATTCAATTTAGTGACTCCGACATACTTAAATATAAGTGAATGTTTTCAAAGCTATCATTTCAAGTATAAAGATACTTATAACCTATCTAACTAAATCAAATCATGAAATATTTTTCCAATTACAATTTATTCTTATCTTCATCTTTAAATATATAATATATTCTAACTTCTAATCCACCAGCCGCTCCTTGGAAATCCAAGTGACAGTTCTACCCTGTCTTATGGGATCATTATAAGTCAGGATCAGCTCAATGGCAACTTTTTTTTTTAACTTCTATTGAAAAACAATAAAGTTAAATGCTAATTCTGAAAACTACCAATTTTTAAATAGTATAGATCTTCATCTTTCATTAACTTCATGGAAAAAATTAGATCATGATGTTTAATGAAACATGGAGTTATAAGTGAATATTTATATAAGATTGTTAAATATTTTTAAAGCAGAATATCAGAGTGCAACATGCTCATTTCTATAAATTTACTAAAGGAATAAAATGTCTTCTGCTCTAATTCTTCCTTCATAAGTACTGTATGATTTTAGCTTTGCATTATATTATGATTTTAAAAATTAAATTATGAACCGTAACAGATTTATTGGCTTTTATAAAACATGTTACTATATTGGATTTACTTTTTGACTGCTTTTTAGTAATGCACTTTACACAATATATTTTGGAATATATTTTTCATTGTATGTTATAATATTTCCTCCATATATACAAACAGCTTTTTCTATTTCAAAAATGAAGTCCTTCTTTTTCTGACAGAAAGTAAATCAGATTTAGCTGATACGTGCAAAAATGAGCATTGTTTCTGTTAATTAGGCAATATGGTGGGCATATTCATTAAACACACTGGTTGAGGTAATTATACACACCCATGTTTTCACAAAATATAAACACATTTTGCCCAAAAATATTGTGTTGGCATCCAAAACTGAACCAAACTCATGCAGTCAATCCTGACTCATACTAAAATTAATTTTTAAAAATTTTCCTAACTTCATTGATCAAAGGATGCAAACAAATTAACATGGAATGAAACTAACAAGCATAATAATTATTAGATTTCTTAGAGCTTTTTTTTGGCATAAAATAAGCATAGCCATGGACCTACCAAATGAGTACAAGTACTTTTGTAAGTCAAAAGATAAAGGAAAAACTAAGAGAATTTTCAGTTTTATGTCACTGAAAGTTATTTTTGATGACATATTCCTGCTGTAATTGTGAATTATAGATTTTGATGAGTTTAAAGAATTGGTCAACCCTATTTCATTTTAACAATAAATAGTATTCACCCATGAATTAAAACAAACGTTTTCACTAATCCTATTGAGATTGAATTCCAGTAAATTGTACACATTGTTAAAAATTATCAGTATTTAATGTATTTTTAAATTAATTCTTTATAATAGTAATAATTTAATCAAGATGACTACTTGTTTTTACTATTTAGAGCTTTGCTGTCATAATTTCTTTAAATGTCAATATGTTGTTAATACAAGACTATTTTCATTGCAAAGCTATTACTGTCATTAATGAAAGTTTTCTTAGCACAAAATACATTACAAAAAATTATCACAGATGTGAAATGGACATATATGTTCAAAATAAAATGAATATATAGAATTACCTATTGTTAAAGACAGAAGTCCTTGTGGTTCAGTGGTTAAAGCACTCAGCTGCTAATAGAAAGGTCAATGGTTCAAACTCACCAGCTGCTCTGCGGGAAAAAGTTGTGGCAATCTGCTTCCTTAAAGATTTACAACCCTAGAAACACTATGAGGCTGCTTTACTCTATCTTATAGTGTGGCTATGAGTCAGAATCAACTAGATGGCAATGGGTTCAAAGTGTATTATTGTTAAAGAAGAATCTATTTTCATATATTTTTAAATGAATAATATTGCATCTCAAATCACTACTGTGAAATAATGATTTAACAGACTTTTTTAATATCAAAATTTACAATACCCTGCTAACTACATTCTTTGTTATAAATATTGAAAATCTGCCTTATGCTGGCACTGGACTGAGAACAAAGTCATAGTAAATAAAAAACAAAATGCATATTCTCAATAACCTTTCGCTGTAGTGAGAGATACGGTAAATATTTCTAAGACTGAATTATTATAATAAAACCAGAAACCAAACACACTGCCCTCGAGTCAAGTCCGACTCATAGTGACCCCATAGAATAGAATAGAACGGTCCCATAGAGTTCCAAGGAGCAGCTGGTGAATTCGAACTGCCGACCTTTTTGCTATCAGCTAAGGTCTTAGCCACTGTGCCACCAGGTTTCCAAGAATTATAATACAGTGATGTAAAAATGCTATACCAGCAGGGAGGAAAAAAGGAATAATACTGCCACAAATCATTACAGCTATATTGTTGCTATAGTGAACAATTTCTTTTACATATGTTATGGCCATATATGGTGTTTTTTTTTTTTTTTTAATTAACTTTTATTGAGCTTTTTCTTTTTTAATGGTATCTTTGCTGGTGGTGCAGCAGTTAAGAGCTATGGCTGCTAACCAAAAGGTCATTAGTTTGAATCCGTCAGCCATTCCTTGGAAACCCTATGGGGCAGTTCTATTCTGTCCTGTAGTGTCTCTATGCATCATAATCGAATAGATGGCAACCCTTTTTTTTTTTAAAATGTGTTGTCTGGTTTTGGTATCAGGATTATGCTCTCTTCATAGAAAAAATTCAGGATATTTCTTCCTTTTCTATGTTCTAGAATACTTTGAATAAATAGTATTGGTGTCAACTCTTCTCTGAAAGTTTAATAGAATTCTTCAAGGAAGCCACCTGGGCCAGGGCTTTTTTTTTTTTTTCCAATGACTTCTTCAATTTCTTCATTTGTTATGACTGTTCAAATTTTCTACCTCAGTTTGTGTTAATTAGGGTAGGTAATGTGTTTCCAGAAATTTGTCTGATTTTTCTAGGTTTTCAAATTTGTTGGAGTATAATTTTTCATAATATTTTCTTATGTTTCTTTTTATTTCATTTGGTTCTTTTTATTTTACCTGTCTCATTTCTTATTTGAGTAATTTGCATTTTGTTCTTTTCTTTGTCAATTCGGTGAGTAGTTTGTTGCTTTTATAGCTATTTTCAAAGAACCATCTTCTCGTCTTGATTCTTTTGATTGTTTTTCTGTTGTATGATTCATTTATTTTGATTCTGATATTTATTATTTGCTTTCTTCCTGTGGCTGTGGGCTTGTTTTGCTGCTCTTTCTCTATTTGTTCATGTTGTAGGGATAAGTCATTAATTTTGGAACTTTCTTCTTTTAGGATGTGTGCATTTATGCTACAAATTGATCTCTGAGCCCTGCTTTTGCTGTGTCTCAAAGGTTTTGGTATGTCGTGTTTTTGTTCTGCTTTGATTCTAGGAAATGTTTTGGTTTCATTTATTATTTATTCCGCTACCCAGTGGTTTTTAAGCAAGGTATTACCCCATACATTTTATTTTATTTTTCCCTGTTATTTATTTTTAAGTGTATAGCTTTATGGCAGTGTTTTTTTATTTTTATTATTATTATTTTTTTTAACTTTTATTGAGCTTCAAGTGAACCTTTACAAATCAAGATAGTCACATATGAGTTTACATACACCTTACTCCATACTCCCACTTGCTCTCCCCCTAATGAGTCAGCCCTTCCAGTCTCTCCTTTCTCGACAATTTTGCCAGCTTCCAACTCTCTCTATCCTCCCATCCCCCCTCCAGACAGGAGATGCCAACACAGTCTCAAGTATCCACCTGATATAAATAGCTCACTCTTCATCAACATCTCTCTCCTACGAACTGTCTAGTCCCTTTCATGTCTGATGAGTTGTCTTCAGGAATGGTTCCTGTCCTGGGCCAACAGAAGGTTTGGGGACCATGACCGCCAGGATTCCTCTAGTCTCAGTCAGACCATTAAGTATGATCTTTTTGCAAGAATTTGGGGTCTGCATCCCACTGATCTCCTGCTCCCTCAGGGGTTCTCTGTTATGCTCCCTGTCAGGGCAGTCATCGGTTGTGGTCAGGCACCAACTAGTTCTTCTGGTCTCAGGATGATGTAGGTCTCTGGTTCATGTGGCCCTTTCTGTCTCTTGGGCTCTTAGTTATCGTGTGATCTTGGTGTTCTTCATTCTCCTTTGATCCAGGTGGGTTGAGACCAATTGATGCATCTTAGATGGCTGCTTGTTAGCATTTAAGACCCCAGACGCCACATTTCAAAGTGGGATGCAGAATGTTTTCATAATAGAATTATTTTGCCAATTGACTTAGAAGTCCCCTTAATCCATGGTCCCCAAACCCCTGCCCTTGCTCCGCTGACCTTTGAAGCATTCATTTTATCCCGGAAACTTCTTTGCTTTTGGTCCAGTCCAGTTGAGCTGACCTTCCATGTGTTGATTACTGTCATTCCCTTCACCTAAAGCAGTTCTTATCTACTAATTAATCAGTAAAAAACCCTCTCCCACCCTCCCTCCCTCTCCCCCTCATAACCACAAAAGTATGTGTTCTTCTCAGTTTATACTATTTCTCAAGATCTTATAATAGTGGTCTTATACAATATTTGTCCCTTTGCCTCTGACTCATTTCCCTCGGCATAATGCCTTCCAGATTCCTCCATGTTATGAAATGTTTCACAGATTCCTCACTGTTCTTTATCCATGCGTAGTATTCCATTGTGTGAATATACCATAATTTATTTAACCATTCATCCGTTGATGGACACCTTGGTTCCTTCCAGCTTTTTGCTGTTGTAAACAGAGCTGCAATAAACATGGGTGTGCATATATCTGTTCCTGTGAAGGCTCTTATTTCTCTAGGGTATATTCCAAGGAGTAGGATTTCTGGGTTGTATGGTAGTTCTATTTCTAACTTTTTAAGATAATGCCAGAGAGATTTCCAAAGTGGTTGTACCATTTTACATTCCTACCAGCAGTGTATAAGAGTTCCAATCTCTCCGCAGCCTCTCCAACATTTATTATTTTGTGTTTTTTGGATTAATGCCAGCCTCGATGGAGTGAGATGGAATCTCATCGTAGTTTTAATTTGCATTTTTCTAATGGCTAATGATCGAGAGCATTTTCTCATGTATCTGTTAGCTACCTGAATATCTTCTTTAATGAAGTGTGTGTTCATATCCTTTCCCACTTCTTGATTGGGTTGTTTGTCTTTTTGTGGTAGAGTTTTGACAGAATCATATAGATTTTAGAGATCAGGCACTGGTCGGAGATGTCATAGCTGAAAATTCTTTCCCAGTCTGTAGGTGGTCTTTTTACTCTTTTGGTGAAGTCTTTAGATGAGCATAGGTGTTTGATTTTTAGGAGCTCCCAGTTCTCTGGTTTCTCTTCATCATTTTTGGTCATGTTTTGTATTCTGTTTATGCCTTGTATTAGGGCTCCTAAGGTTGTCCCTATTTTTTTCTTCCGTGATCTTTATCGTTTTAGTCTTTATGTTTAGGTCTTTGATCCACTTGGAGTTAGTTTTTGTGCATGGTGTGAGGTATGGGTCCTGTTTCATTTTTTTGCAAATGGATATCCAGTTATGCCAGCACCATTTGTTAAAAAGACTATCTTTTCCCCAATTAACTGACACTGGGCCTTTGTCAAATCTCAGCTGCTCATATGTGGATGGATTTATATTTGGGTTCTCAATTCTGTTCCATTGGTCTATGTGTCTGTTGTTGTAGCAGTACCAGGCTGTTTTGACTAGTGTGGCTGTAAAATACGTTCTGAAATCAGATAGAGTGAGGCCTCCCACTTTCTTCTTCTTTTTCAGTAATGCTTTGCTTATCCGAGGCTTCTTTCCCCTCCATATGAAGCTGGTGATTTGTTTCTCTATCACATTAAAAAATGACATTGAATTTTGGATCGGAAGTGTGTTGTATGTATAGATGGCTTTTGGTAGAATAGACACTTTTACTATGTTAAGTCTTCCTATCCATGAGCAAGGTATGTTTTTCCACTTAAGTGTGTCCTTTTTAATTTCTTGTAGTAGTGCTTTGTAGTTTTCTTTGTATAGGACTTTTACATCTTTGGTAAGATTTATTCCTAAGTATTTTATCTTCTTGGGGGCTACTGTGAATGGTATTGATTTGGTGATTTCCTCTTCTATGTTCTTTTTGTTGATGTAGAGGAATCCAAGTGATTTTTGTATGTTTGTCTTGTAATCTGAGACTCTGCCAAACTCTTGTATTAGTTTCAGTAGTTTTCTGGAGGATTCCTTAGGGTTTTCTGTGTATAAGATCATGTCATCTGCAAATAGAGATAATTTTACTTCCTCTTTGCCAATCCGGATGCCCTTTATTTCTTTGTCTAGCCTAATTTCTCTGGCTAGGACTTCTAGCACAATGTTGAATAAGAGTGGCGATAAAGGGCATCCTTGTCTGGTTCCCGTTTTCAAGGGAAATGCTTTCAAGCTCTCTCCTTTTAGAGTGATGTTGGCTGTTGGCTTTGTATAGATGCCCTTTTTAATGTTGAAGAATTTTTCTTCAATTCCTATTTTGTGAGAGTTTTTATCATAAATAGGTGTTGGACTTTGTCAAATGCCTTTTCTGCATCAATTGATAAGATCATGTGGTTTTTGTCTTTTGTTTTATATTTATGGTGGATTACATTAACGGTTTTTCTGATATTAAACCAGCTTTGCATACCTGGTATAAATCCCACTTGATCGTGGTGAATTATTTTTTTTGATATGTTGTTGAATTCTATTGGCTAGAATTTTGTTGAGGATTTTTGCATCTATGTTCATGATGGGTATAGGTCTGTAATTTTCTTTTTTTGTGATGTCTTTACCTGGTTTTGGTATCAGAGATATGGTGGCTTCATAGAATGAGTTAGGTAGTATTCCGTCATTTTCTATGCTTTGAAATACCTTCAGTAGTAGTGGTGTTAACTCTTCTCTGAAAGTTTGGTAGAACTCTGCAGTATAGCCATCTGGGCCAGGGCTTTTTTTTTTGTTGTTGTTGGGAGTTTTTTGATTACCGTTTCAATCTCTTTTTTTGTTATGGGTCTATTTAGTTGTTCTACTTCTGAATGTGTTAGTTTAGGTAGGTAGCGTTTTTCCAGGAATTCATCCATTTCTTCTAGGTTTGCAAATTTGTTAGAGTACAATTTTTTATAATATTCTCATATGATTCTTTTAATTTCAGTTGGGTCTGTTGTGATGTGGCCCTTCTCGTCTCTTATTCGGGTTGTTTCCTTTCCTGTATTTCTTTAGTCAGTCTGGCCAATGGTTTATCAATTTTGTTAATTTTTTCAAAGACCCAGCTTTTGGCTTTGTTAATTCTTTCAATTGTTTTTCTGTTCTCTAATTCATTTAGTTCAGCTCTAATTTTTATTATTTGTTTTCTTCTGGTGCCTGATGGATTCTTTTGTTGCTCGCTTTCTATTTGTTCAAGTTGTAGGGACAGTTCTCTGATTTTGGCTCTTTTTCTTTTTGTATGTGTGCATTTATTGATATAAGTTGGCCTCTGAGCACTGCTTTTGCTGTGTCCCAGAGGTTTGATAGGAAGTATTTTCATTCTCATTGCATTGTATGAATTTCCTTATTCCCTCCTTAATGTCTTCTATAACCCAGTCTTTTTTCAGGAGAGTATTGTTCAGTTTCCAAGTATTTGATTTCTTTTCCCTAATTTTTCTGTTATTGATTTCCACTTTTATGGCCTTGTGGTCTGAGAAGATGCTTTGTAATATTTCGATGTTTTGGATTCTGCAAAGGTTTGCTTTATGACCTAACATGTAGTCTACTCTAGAGAATGTTCCATGTGCACTAGAAAAAAAAGTAAACTTTGCAGCAGTTGGGTGGAGTGTTCTGTATAAGTCAGTGAGGTCAGGTTGGTTGATTTTTGTAATTAGGTCTTCCGTGTCTCTATTGAGCTTCTTACTGGATGTCCTGTCCTTCTCAGAAAGTGGTGTGTTGAAGTCTCCTACTATAATTGTGGAGGTGTCTATCTCACTTTTCAGTTTTGTTAAAATTCAATTTATGTATCTTGCAGCCCTGTCATTGGGTACATAAATATTTAATATGGTTATGTCTTCCTGATCAATTGTCCCTTTAATCATTATGTAGTGTCCTTCTTTATCCTTTGTGGTGGATTTAAGTCTAAAGTCTATTTTGTCAGAAATTAATATTGCTACTCCTCTTCTTTTTTGCTTATTGTTTGCTTGATATATTTTTTTCCATCCTTTGAGTTTTAGTTTGTTTGTGTTTCTAAGTCTAAGGTGTGTCTCTTGTAGGCAGCATATAGACGGATCGTGTTTCTTTATCCAGTCCGAGACTCTCTGTCTCTTTATTGGTGCATTTAGTCCATTTACACTCAGCGTAATTGTAGATAAGTAAGTGTTTAGTGTTGTCATTTTGGTGCCTTTTTATGTGTGTTGTTGACAATTTCATTTTTCCACTTACTTTTTTGTGCTGAGATGTTTATCTTGGTAAATTGTGTGATCCTCATTTTCATAGTATTTGACTTTCTGTTTGCTGAGTCGTTATGTTTTTCTTGGTTTTTATTTTGAGTTACAGAGTTGTTATACCTCTTTGTGGTTACCTTAATATTTACCCCTATTTTTCTAAGTAAAAACCTAACTTGTATTGTCCTATATCGCCTTGTTTTCCTCTCCATATGGCGGTTCCATGCCACCTGTATTTAGTCCCTCTTTTTGATTATTGTGATCTTTTACATATTGACTTCCATGATTCCCTGTTTTGAGCATTTTTTTTTCAATTAATCTTAATTTGTTTTTGTGATTTCCCTATTTGAGTTAATATTAGGATGTTCTGTTCTGTGACATTGTGTTGTGCTGATATCTGATATTACTGGTTTTCTGACCAAACAATTTCCTTTGGTATTTCTTGTAGCTTTGGTTTGCAAATTCTCTAAGCTTGTGTTTATCTGTAAATATCTTAATTTTGTCTTCATATTTCAGAGAGAGTTTTGCTGGATATATGATCCTTGGCTGGCAGTTTTTCTCCTTCAATGCTCTGTATATGTCATCCCATTGCCTCCTTGCCTGCATGGTTTCTGCTGAGTAGTCTGAACTTATTTTTATTGATTCTCCCTTGAAGGAGACCTTTCTTTTCTCACTGGCTTTTAAAATTTTCTCTTTATCTTTGGTTTTGGCAAGTTTGATAATAATATGTCTTGGTGTTTTTCTTTTTGGATCAATCTTAAATGGGGTTCGATGAGCATCTTGGATAGATATCCTTTTGTCTTTCATGATGTCAGGGAAGTTTTCTGTCAGCAGATCTTCAAGTATTCTCTCTGTGTTTTCTGTCCTCCCTCCCTGTTCTGGGACTCCAATCACCCACAAGTTATCCTTCTTGATAGAGTCCCACATGATTCTTAGGGTTTCTTCATTTTTTTAATTCTTTTATCTGATTTTTTTTCAGCTATGTTGGTGTTAATGCCCTGGTCCTCCAGATTTCCCACTCTGCATTCTAATTGCTCAAGTCTGCTCCTCTGACTTCCTATTGCATTGCCTAATTCTGTAATTTTATTGTTAATCTTTTGGATTTCTGCATGCTGTCTCTCTATGGATTCTTGCAATTTATTAATTTTTCCACTATGTTCTTGAATAATCGTTTTGAGTTCTTCAAGTGTTTTATCAGTGTGTTCCTTGGCTTTTTCTGCAGTTTGCCTTATTTCATTTCTGAAGTCGTCCCTGATGTCTTGAAGCATTCTGTAAATTAGTTTTTTATACTCTGTATCTGATAATTCCAGGATTGTATCTTCGTTTGGGAAATATTTTGATTCTTTTGTTTGGGGGGTTGTAGAAGCAATCATGGTCTGCTTCTTCATGTTTGATATCAACTGCTGTCTCCGAGCCATCACTGAGATATTGTAGTGATTTATTCTATGTTTGCTCACTGAGTCTTATCTTGTTTTGTTTTCTTTCAATATACGTGGATGGGCTACTAGATTGTGCTGTCTTGTTTGTTGTAGACCTTGACTTACTTATGACCTATTACCAGCTGGTTTGGGCCGTTGCCAGATATATATGTCTGAGTCTATTCACTATTCTTGAGTAGAATCTGATTTTGGGTCATCAAGTGTGTGCTGCACCCTAACACCCATCCACCTTGAGAAGTAGTAGTGATAGTTGTGTGCACCAGATTCTAGTAGCAGCTGGGGTTCACACTCCGGGGGGGCAGGATGCTGACAGGCTTCCCCCAAGTGTCAGTGAGGTGGGTGCATCTCTATTCCTAAAGCACCTTGGTGGGAGGGCTCTGCAGCTGTGCCTTAGGCCCCCAGTGCAAGTACCTCTACAGATTGGTAGGTATCACCCTCCTTAGACCCCTAAGGCAGGAGGCTAGGTGGTCTGGAGAGAGCTTCAGCCCTCATTTCCCTGTTGTGGGTCAGTTAGGGCTCTGTTGAATACACAGAGATATCAGACCTGGGAAACTTGTTTTTCCGGTAAATCGGCTAAAAAAAAATGCAGTCAGATCCCTATCAGAAATGCCTTTGCATTATAATAGCCACTTTGTTCCCTGTAGGGATGAAAGCCCGAGATATGGATCACATATTCTTGGCTGGAGCTGGTTCTGTGTTTTTAGTCCAATTAGGGAAGGATTTTTTGTCCCTGGGTTTTTTGTGGTTGCTTCTCTCAGGCCGGAAGAATGGGTTACGAAAAGACCAAAAAAAAGGGGGGGGAAGAAAAGCCGAGGAGCCGTTCTCCCTCTGGCTCAGGAAATTCCAATGTTAATGAAGCCGCCGGGGAAGCGGAGGGGAGGGTTCAGAAAACAGAAGAGAGTAGCACCCCAGAATATAGACAAAGTTGCTTATCTTGCTTGGGATGACTATTTTATCTGAGAGTCCCGAGGGGCGTGTCACCTATGTGTGCTGGCTGGGTAGAGATTGCCCCCGAGCGTCTGGCCCACAGAAGCCCCGGTCAGTTCCTCAGCTGCCAGTCCAAAGCCCAGCGTCAAGGTTCCCTGGCTAGGACGCTGCACTCCCGGCTCCAAAACCAGTTACTGCCTCCCGGGGACTTCTCTTCCCGCCAGCCGCATCGCCGTGCCTCCCGCGCAGACCAGTTGGGCCCCCTCCTGATGTCAGTTCGGGGGGGTAGGGCTGCCCCCCATGTTTGCACTTTCACAGGATGTCCTGCTCAGCTCTCCTGTGCCCAGTCCAAAGCCCCGCGCCAAGGTTCCCCAGCTGGGACGCTGCACTCCCGGCTCCAAAACCTGTTGCTGGCTCCCAGCGACTTCTCCTTCCACCAGCCGTCTCGCTGCGCCACCCACGTGGACCGGCTGGGGCCCCTCCCTAGGTCAGTTCAGGGGGGTAGGGCTGCGCCACGTGTTTACGCCGTCACAGGATGTTGTGTTCAGCTCCCCTGCACCCAGTCCTAAGCCCGGCACCAAAGTTACCTGACTGGGACGCTAGCTCCAAAAAAAAAAAAGCTCCGAAAACAGTCTCTGCTTCCCCGTAGTTGTTCGTTTTCCATCTCTGTCACTCAGGTCAACTCTTTAAATCTGTGTTTGTTGTTCAGGGTTTATAGATTGTCATGTATATGATTGATTCACTTGTTTTTCTGAGTCTTTGTTGCAAGAAGGATCCGTGGTAGCGTCTACCTAGTCAGCCATCTTGGCCCCCTCTCCTCTGTTTTTTTTTTTTTGTACAATATATTGTGTAATGATGAATGTGATAGGTGGTATTGAACAACATTCAGACTGACTATCTGTTAATAACTGTTATCTGTCTTGGTGTTTGATGATAATTTTATATATCATTCCAAGTGTCGTTGATACATTTACTTACTAAACAGATATTTATCTAAAGAATAGGGTGCATGAGTTATTTAACACATTACGTCAGGTAGGATAGTCTCTCTGGTGTGAATTTCTGTATCACTTTTTTCAAAGGAAGCTGCTTGCTGTTTCCACTTTTTCTTTTCCCCTTCCCCTGGCCTGGAGACGGTATACTCTGGTGGTGAGACAGTTTTATTTAGTAAACAAAAACCATACCCTAGGGTATAAACAGGAACAGCAATTTAGAAATAATCTGGATGCAGAATAACCTTACAGAGTAGAATTACCTCTGAGAAATAAACGTCTGTTTTTTGTTGTTTAAGCCATTATATTTTTGGTCTCTTCGTTAGAATAACACAGCTGGTGACAGACTCTTTTCAATTTATTGGTATAAGAAGACAAGCAAGTCTGCTTTTGGTTAGTAGAACAAGAGAAATTTCAATTTAGATTGAGTGGAAAAATTCAGATTAATCAATGAGAGAGAATGTCACAGCAAGAAAGCCCCGTGGATGTTGCATGGCAAAATTCACTTTCCCTCAAAAGAATTATATGTTATTTCTTTTTTAAAAAAGTATTTTTGGCCACAGACTAGTGAAGGTGGGTGGCGTATTTATAAACTTTTCAGGAATGAAGTTACAAAACATTTCTTCAAGAGATACGACTTTTGTCATTACTACTTCACTCAGAAGTTCTACATCATCAAAGCCTCAACATTTTATTGATATATGATACTAATAAAGCATCATGATGACCATAATGATGTATATGTGAGTCATAATATATCATCAAAATAGTATCTCTGAAATGATTTATCAGGACGGTACATCACTACAGTGATGTTGCATTGATGTTGAAGTATCAGCAATAATGCATCCCTGAGGCTTAAAATCCTTATTTTAATAATGAATGTTTTATTTTTCATGAATTTTGTTTTTAGAAATGAATTATATAGTATATAGTTATAACGTATCAGGCTGGGGAAAAAAAGAATGTTCGCAAATTTGAAATTCTGAATCTCTGTATTTGACAAACATGGAAAAGGTACTATTTTTATTAGTAAAGATTGAAATGCAGAAATTGGATGAGCTATTTTATTATTTCTAAGACTACTTTTAAAAAACCCATAGCCTAATTAAGTATAAATAGTTAAAATTTTGTCTGAGACTTTCAGTTTTCTTTTTCCTCATATGTATTAGATTGAATTTATATTAGTTCCTAATGATGATGTGAAAATTTGTCCCTGATAACTATAGAAAAAGTTATAATCGAATACCAAACTGCAGATGTCTGACCATACTGGGGAAACAAGCACAGCTTGTGCAAAGCAAGGTCATGGAAGCTCCATAGATACATCCAGACTTCCTGAGGGACCAAATTGCTGGGCTGAGGGCTGTGGGGACCATGGTCTTAGGGAATATCTAGCTCAATTTGCATAACATAATATATAAAGAAAATGTTCTACACTCTACTTTGGTGGATAG
The DNA here is from genome assembly GCF_024166365.1 of Elephas maximus indicus. Classification (NCBI taxonomy): domain Eukaryota; kingdom Metazoa; phylum Chordata; class Mammalia; order Proboscidea; family Elephantidae; genus Elephas; species Elephas maximus. Next base: position 129,381,914 of record NC_064823.1, on the reverse strand, counting down.
TGTCTGGGGTGTTAAAAACCTGTGAGCAGCCATCTAAGATACTTTACTGGTCTCACTACTTTGGGAGCAAGAGAGAATGAAGAAAATTAAAGACACAAGGGAAATATTAGTCCGAAGGACTAATGGACCATGGCTACCACGGCTTTCACCAGACTGAGTCCAGTAAAACTGAGTCCAACTACCACAACTGTCTGCTCTGACAGGGATCGCAATAGAGGGTTCCTGACAGAGCTAGAGAAAAATGTGAACCAAAATTCTAACTTACAAAAAAAGACCAGACTTAATGGCCTGACAGAGATTGGAGAAACTCCAAAGGTATGGCCCCCTTTTAGCTCAGAAATGAAGTCACTCCTGAGATTCACTCTTCAGACAAAGATTAGTCAGGCCCATAAAACAAAACAAAACTAAAGGGACACACCAGCCCAGGGGTGAGGACTGGGAGGCAGAAAAGCTGGTAATAGGGACCCCAAAACTTAGAAAGCTTTGACATGTCATGGGGTTGTTAACCAATGTCATAAAATAATATGTGTACAGTTTAATGAGAAGTTAGTTTGTTCTGCAAACTTTCATTTAAAGTACGATTAAAAAAAGAAAAAAAACAACGCAGATATGTGAAATAGTATTACCAGTCACAAAGAATAGCTATATATTCTCCTTATTCTCTGAGACCTTAGAAACAAGTAAAAACAAATGAAGTTAAACAGAAAGCAGAAAATTGTTATTATTAGTTAATTTAGAAGAGAGTGGGTGCCTTTCTCTGAGTGTCTGGAGTCCCTAGGTGGTATAAAATATTAACATGCTCAGATGTTAACTGACAGGTTGGAGGTTCGAGTCCACCCAGAGGGTGCAAGAACAGTTTGGTCAGGTTCTCTTGACTAGCTTTCAGCTCACATACGGCCTCATAGGTGGGGTTTCATATGACCAGCTGACAGTGGGGGAAGAAAAAAAAACAAAAATGCTAATCGTGTCTTATGGATGGGTCAGACAAGTATGAATGCCAGCTGAAAATTTACTTGCTACACTACAGCCTGAATGACAGTAGTGAGTGGGAATTTTCCCATTGACCAGAGCTTCAGGTCGCTTCTAGTCATCAACTCTAATTGGAAAGAAAAAAATTACTCAAGCAGCATAAACTTAGACTTTTGGTAACTACCTTGGCTTGTTGTGCAGGAGCCTGAAAAAAGGAAAGCTGGGGTGAAGAAGAGCTGGGGAAAAGGCTTATTAGTGGACAGACTGGATTGGGCACACATTAATGCCCATCAAAAAAAAAAAAGTATTCACTAATAAGAAGCATGAAAATGTGATTCAGCCAGTAGATGTCAGCCACCTTTTGACACCAATGTTTGCATATTGAGCATATTAAAAGAGTAGTGTCAGAAATTGAGACTAATTTGGACCCAACAGTAAGCTCCCTCTCAACTCTCATCTCATTACTATTACTGTTGAGTGTCCAATCTGCTATCAACAAAGATTAACACTGAGCCTAAGATATGATGTGATGTATTGAAATTAACAAGCCACTCAATGACAAGTTCATCTTGGAAAAGACAATGCTTTGTTCTATTCATGATCTTAGCCAAAAGACCCAGAAGTAAAGGCAATGCTTCACTCTCATTAAAACCAATACACATTTCAGGGAGACTTTCACCAGAGTGAGATTAAGCAATGCCACTAAGCATAAAGCTACAACTACCACCTGGCCACTTAGGTCTCCACATGTCAATAGACCAACAGTCACAGAAAGGATTGCCATATGGTTAGGAATAACAAACTCTGGGTAAAATGAAGAAGTAGGACTACCATTACATAATGCAGGAGGGAGAAATTGATTTGGTACTCATATGATCAACCCTGTTACTCGTTAGTATCCCCATAACCAGTTTTAATTTCTCTTCCTTCTTTCCTTTCTTTCTTCCTTATTTCCTTCCTTCCAGGGCCTGATAGAGGCATGGAAACCAGTAGCTGATATTCCTTAGGGTTAAGGATCTAAGTCATATATCAAGCAAACCATCTGGAACAGCAGAAGTATAAGCCAACCTGGAGGGGAATCTAGAAGGAAAGGTGAGTGTCTGGGCTTCAGAACAGCTACAGCATTGGGGGATATAGCTTTTCCTACTAACCTTTCTCTTGTAAGCATTTCCCAAAATTGTGACATACTAGAATGCTGAATAAGATTGACCTGGATGGAGTGAACACAAGTGTCTCTCAGGGGTGTAATATAGGGCATATTGTTGGTGTTCTACTCAGACATCCTTCATCAGTCTGGTTATTCATTTTTTATCTCTCCCTTTTCTGGAGAATATCTCTCATCAAACAGGGGTCAACTCGCCCAGGAAATTAACTCCTCTCTGAGGGTGCAGCAAGTGGCAATGAGTGGAAGATACAGTGGTACAGCGACTACCCTCTTTGCTTCCATGTGGCAAGCATTCTATGTTGCTAGTGATTCTCCAAAGCTCAGCCAAGAGGCTATTGTTGATTAGCTGCCACCCCTAACTCTATCCTGCATCCCTGTCTTCCTTCTTCTGAATTCATTCCTTCAGTGTGTGACTTTCAAAAGAATCATCATCTCAGGAAATGCTTTTAGGGGATGTGACCTAAAACACTTCTATTTAACAAATTTCAAGTATTGTTTATAACACCTACTTCGCTGCCAAAGCCTTCATTCATTTAACAAATTCTTATAACAAATATTTGCTGAACACTTGTCAATGCCACCTAACTTCTAAATAAAATGGAAGTGAAGCAGAAAAAATGCTAGTACTCACGAAACTTACAGTCCTTGGGGAGGTTGACAAAAAAAAAAAAGCCTACATAAGTAAGCTTTATAAAATAAATGAAGTAAAGAGATACATTGTGATATAGGTGTCATGTTAACGGAGAGTGGGAGGCAGAGAGCTTTCTGGAGGTGTTGCCCAGTGGACGGGTTCAGTAATTACAAAAGCATTAAGGTGAATGCGTTCTTTTGACATATGAGAAATAACAAATTGACCTTGATGGCTGAAGTAGAATGAGGGAGGGAGGATGAAGAATGACATAGCAAACTTTTTTTACATGTGTTTAGTGAAAAAAAAAAATTATTTTTTTTAGTGAGCAATACATGGCTACGACCAACATGCATCATGAACTTTAAGTCCATTTCTTGAATACTCTGTGAGAGTTGCTATAAAATTTACCAATAAATCTAAATTTTATCTACTGATTCAAAAGTTGGAGACACTTTTAATCTACTAACTTTATTTGTGACAATGAGTTTGATGTGATTCAAAACATGTGTGTGTGTTCTCTACAGATATGACTATCAGATTCAAACCAATATGTCAGAAGATATTCAAGGAATCTTTGCCTTTGTCCTGATGAAAATCTTCAACATCTAGAGGATTCTGTTGTGAATGAACTAACATTAATAAACTAGCAAAAAATGATCAAGTTTTAAGATATAACATGAGGCGCTTGGTTTGGAACAACTTGAGGTATCCGAACATTTTCAATTTGAAAATATCCAGCAGGCTTATAGAAAGAAACATGGGTTGGTTTTTCAAAAGAAAGATTGAGGTAGCAATAAATGTATTTGAAATTCTTTTGGATAGATCTGTTCTCCATTCAGAAGACAATCTTATCTATGTAGGTGACATGTACAAATAGAGATTTGAGCATGGAAACCATTTCAAACTAGCAAAAGTTATCGTGAAAGCAAAGAAAGTACTTAGTGGAGAAGTTTGTCTTCAGAATAGAAGCTATAAGAATGTAAGGGTACCCTTAAAATTCATGTGGTTTCCCTGGAACTTAAATACTTAAAAAGCTTGTTTATATTTAAGCAATTTTAACTGAAAAAGCTAAAGCCAGAGGGACTGGGAAGAAAGATGTCTAAAAGTATTATCTTTAATAGTATGCAACAGGTATGGAGGCAACCACTGGAAGATTAATAGTGCCTCTTTATACGTCTTTATATGTCCTTGTCAAAGGATCTCAGATGTAGAAGACAAAGAGCCTCAGGTTGAATATATATTTGTATGAGCATGTCATATTAAATAGTTATGTAATATTAATTCATTCAAGAAAAAGTCAGTGAATATCTTCTAAATTGACAAAGGCTGGGATCTTGTCCTCAGGGGACTTTTAGACTGCAACCCTGTAAGGAAACAAGTGGATTAGGAAGACAATTCAAGAGAAGAATATATTAGAATTGTTCTTTCCATATTAAGATCAAGTTGAAGAAAATGAAAAATATAGAAAATTTATACAAGCATAATCTGAGGTAAACAAAGTAGAGAAAATCTGTGATTCTATTGGACAATGAGTGAATTAATCAATGAACTTTTTTTTTTTTTTTTGTAGATTGTTCCTAACATTACAAATGATGGACACTGATTTAGTTTGTCTGTAAAAGTATAATTGACACATAATATTTCACACCATACACAGTTTATTTTGCCTTCTATTTTGGGACTTTGGCCAGTTGTAGAAGAAAACCCCATCAAATATTATGATTAAATACTCAAGTAGAGACGCTTCTGAAAACACATCGAAATCCTATTTTTCTTTTTGGAATTTCTTCTTTGCAAATATTCAGCCTTATATAGCTTTTTTTTTTATTTCAGAATAATTTTAAAATTCAATCCACTTTATTGTTAGGAATTAACTGAAAAAAATAATAACTTGAGTAACCTATTATTTTAATGACTTCCATTATGGCAGTGTTACCAGCAATTCTGAGAAAGTGTTATTTAATTTTTCCGAGACTAATAATTGTAATGCTATTTTGTATTAAATTACGTTGAAGGTAGTATCATATTAGAAATATACTCTAAATGTGGTTACAGCATTTATATAAAGGGAACAGATGAGAACCTCAAGGTCAAAAATCAGATGTTAATAAGAACACAGTTTTCCAAAGCTTTCTTAGCTCTTCAGTTGAATCCCCAGATGTTCCAGCCTTGTAATGGCAGCAAAAAGGGCAAAAAGAGGTTATTGCTTTCGGAGTTTATATGCATATTTAGGATCGTTTTATTGCTGATACTATCTTTAGTGATTTTTATATAAGTCTAAGATTTTGGTGCCTTTTATTCACCTTTATTTTGATAATAAGAACTATATATTCATACATATATATAGTTACATGAGTATATGTTTTTTTTGTGAGTACAGTTTTCAATTATATGAATTATGCATTTTAAACTAAATAATGAGGAATTACATCTTATGTTCAAGATTTTGAAGTCACATCCAGAAATGGCTGATGGGAATATATAAAAATAGTATTTCAAGCTGAGCATAGCATCACATTTGAATATCAAACAAATAAATTGACATTGCTATATAAATTACAGTGAATCTAAATTGCTTTACCAAGTATAGATGACACTGTCACCTGGGTAACACGCTTGTAAGTTATATATAAGGAATTCACGTTAGACTTTAGAATCTTTATTTCTCAGTATTCCCAGTTGCACAAAAGAAAATGATCAAATTAATTATTTTATTTAAATACACAATTTTGCAGTGTTCTTTGTGTGTCTGTGTGTATATATATATATACATATAATCTCCTATAAACACTGGATTTCTAATCTAAGGAAAAAAATTTAAAACCATTTAAAAATAATTTTAAAAAGTACTCAGCCTCTGTAAGTTCCCTTGTTGGCATAGCTAGTCAGAGACTATTTCATCAGGCACTAAATGAAAACTAGCAACCTGTGCATTTGTGATTAAAGACTTATAATCTTGTTTCTTTTTAGAAGGAAGAAAACATATAAAGTGAGGTTAATGATTTAAGCATTCTTTTTTTTTCAAAAAAAACTTTATATTCTCACTTTAGAGAACATAATATCAATAATACATTATGTCCCTAAACCTATGTCTTTCAAGCTTGAAAAACCAAAGTTGTCATTTTATTCTGAAAATCATGAGTTGAGGGGGAATGGAACAGTCTTCTGGTAAAAAGCTGCAAATGAAAAAGAATAGAAGAATGAAAGAAGGAGGGAGAGAAGAGGAGAAGGAGGAAATTAAAAACACATAAATAAAAAAATCCGAGTTAATGTAGTAGAAATGGTAGTATATTTGGAATAAATTCTAATCAATGATTCTGCTTTGTATACCAAAGTGAAAAACGATTGGCCCACAAATTTTCTTTTATAGTTTTTTTAATAAGATATTAATGAATAGAACGTACATTTAACATGATATAGAGAAACAAGCAAATATCATTTCTGCATTGTGTTACATTAATTAGCTAAAATTTTATTTTGCTTCCTAGCAAAAGGATTGATAAATTGGAGACTTTTAATATTTAAACAAAATGTTTATTTAGCACCTAAAATCTCTAAGAGGTGTGGTCCCCCAAGGAGAAAAGGTGTGTTCAGTATGAGGCAATTTCTCATGTCTGAATTCAGATCCCCTCCCCTTGCAAAAAATGTGTTTTCTTAGAAAAAAAGAATATTAATGATTAGAGCAAGAATATTTTAGGAACTGTCAAAAGGTTATTTTGTCAAAAAACGGGGATTTTCTTACATGTTTTCTGCAACTTGCATATATAATAATGAAGAAAATAAATACTAATGTGATAGGTGCCTCTAAAGCATGAAATGAGCATCCCATACTGAATATGACAATGATGCTTCTTAGAATTTTCTATTAAACTCTATTATGCAATAACAGTTACCTTGTGCCTATAGTATTGGCCGAATCAAATAAAACAGGAAATTGTATGTAAAGTCACTAGTTTGCTCAGAAAATATATTCATTTTAAAAGGATATTCTTGAAAATGACAGGTAGTTTCAGACTTTAATTGCAAATAATGACCATGTAGCCTAAAATTTCTTTCTAAACTCACTCCTTTTTTTTCCATTTTTTAAGAAGAGCTAAATGTACTCTAGTTACAACATATTTAAATCATGATTTGATTTAAAATGAATTATAATAAGGGTTTTCAGAAAATATATTTCACCAGTTTGACATAATACTCCTGCTTTAATCCTTGCCCTTAATTTTTTTGTCCTTGGTTTCTGTGTCACAAAGTTGAGAGGATGTAGACAGTGATTAATATAATCTGGATTCTAATTCCTCCTGGATAGCACAGCTTCTGACTCATTGTATTAACTCTTCTCAGAAACACGCAGGTGCTTATTGTCTTCCAAAAATGCAGACAAGGTCAATGAAAGCCCGGTATATATATAGATTCCATTTCTGATATATTATTCACTTGCACAGCATAGAACCTGTATTACACATAGAAGAGATACAGATATCCATAGCCAGCCATGGAAACTTTCTTTTTTATATGAAAAATAAATAGCTACAGTCCAGTGGGTCAAACTCCTTTAATTTTAGAGGTAGTTTACAGTAAATTATGGCATAAAACAGAGTCTCCAGGTTTATTCTTCCACCTTAAATGCCTGTTCCCTGATATTACAGTTTGGATTAGTTAGGCAAGTCGAATATGTCACCTTTATAATACAAGTGGACAACGAGGACCCTGTGGTAAAGATCGTTGTTTTTATGATGCAAGAGCTTAATTTCACATGCATATTATTAGAATCATTACATAAAATATAATATAGTTCAATTTAAAAGATGAATTTCTCTGAATTAAGTTAAAATGCAATCTATATTCCCTATAGAAGGCTTATTAAGAAAAATGCTTCATTAAAATTTGGTTTTATTTCTTATTGACAGACTTAAAATTACTGTAAAGTTATCAAATATATCTCATAAAATTATTATTCCTTTTCATCAGAAATAATAATATGTACCATTTATTAAGTCTTGGGTACTGTTCTAAGTATTTTTAGATATATTTATTAATTAAATCTTTCTAACAGTGCTGAGGTAAAAACTTGTTTCCTCAATTTTTTATATGAGAAACTGAAACACAGAAAAGTTGAGTAATGTGTTCAAGATTACACAGCTACCACATGGAGAAGCAGTTTTCAATATCTGAATCTGCATGCTTCATCACCATTCTGTGTGGTCTTGGGGATAGCTTTGTATTCTTTGTAATAGTATAATCAACTCTTGGCTGGCAATGACCATGGCATGTAAATAGATAATGAATGAATTATACTCTCTGTGTTCAACATGAGACCTACTTAGCATAGTCTTTTAACTTTCTCCATCTTTCAGGCTCACTTGTATTTCTCTGACCCCGTAGGCATTATCTGCCCCCTGTCCTATGTAAGGCAGGACTGTTATTAGCCTGTACCCACTGGTTAGCTCAAATGTTTGTAGAGGTGTCTGATTTTTCAGTGGGTCGCTATAGGGTCATTATGAGTCGGAATAAACTTGACGGCACTGGGTTTGGTTTTTTGGGTTTTGGAAGTCTCATGAAGACTTTTTCATTCTTCAACCAATGTGGAAATTATAGAACAATATCATTAATATCACACGCAGGCAAAATTTTGCTGAAGATCATTCAAAAACTGCTGCAGCAGTATATCAACAGGGAGCTGCCAGAAATTCAGGCTGGCTTCAGAAGATGACCTGGAACCCGGGATATCATTGCTGATGTCAGATGGATCCTGGCTGAAAGCAGAGAATACCAGAAGGATGTTTACCTGTGTTTTATTGACTATGCAAAGGCATTCAACTGTGTGGGCCATAACAAACTATGGATAGCATTGTGAACAATGGGAATTCCCGAACACTTAATTGTGCTCATGAGGAAACTTTACATATATCAAGAGGCAGTTGTTCGGACAGAACAAGGGGACACTGATTGGTTTAAAGTCAGGAAAGGTGCGCGTCACTGTAGTATTCTTTCACCATACCTATTTAATCTGTATGCTGAACAAATAATACGAGAAGCTGGACTGTATAAAGAAGAACAGGGCATCAGGATTGGAGGAAGACTCATTAACAACCTGCATTATGCAGACCACACAACCTTACTTTCTGAAATTGAAGAGGACTTGAAGCACTTACTAATGAAGATCAAAGACCACAGCCTTCAGTATGGATTGCACCTCAACATAAAGAAAACAAAAATCCTCACAACTGGACCAATGAGCAACATCATGATAAACAGAGAAAAGATTGAAGTTGTCAAGGATTTCATTTTACTTGGATCCACAATCAACAGCCATGGAAGCACCAGTCAAGAAATCAAAAGACACATTGCATTGGGCAAATCTGCTGCAAAGGACCTCTTTAAAGTGTTGAAGAGCAAAGATGTCACCTTGAAGACTAAGGTGCGCCTGATCCAAGCCATGGTATTTTCACTTGCATCATATGCATGTGAAAGCTGGATGATGAATAAGGAAGACCAAAGAAGAGTTGACGCTTTTGAATTGTGGTGTTGGCGAAGAATATTGAACATACCATAGACTGTCAAAATAATGAACAAATCTTTCTTGGAAGAAGTGCAGCCAGAATGCTCCTTAGAGGCAAGGATGGCAGGACTCCATCTTACATACTTTGGACATGTTGTCAGAAGGAATCAGTCCCTGGAGAAGGGCATCATGCTTGGCAGAGTACAGGGTCAGCGGAAAAGAGGAAGACCCTCAAAGAGGTGGATTGACACAGTGGCTGCAGCAATGAGCTCAAGCATAACGATTGCGAGGGAGGTGCAGGACCGGGCAGTGTTTCGTTCTGTTGTGCATAGGGTTGCTATGAGTCGGAACCGACTCTACGGCACCTAACAACAACAGCAATAACAAGTCTCATGATAGCTGACAAACATTTTGAATATCATTTTTAGTATCAGGCATCAGAATTTAAATCTCCTTTATATTCCCTTTGGAGTCAGGAGATAAGGTAAATAATCAAAGAAAATATTTTTCTTTAAATGCTAACCAGAAATTTAATTCAATATATCTTTTTATAAATCTGCTTTAAAGAAAATCCTTATTAGTTATTGTTAATCACTTTTATTACTATGGACAGCGATGAGTATAAAATATATAAGATCTTTAATTCTATATATATATGAATTTATTTAATATAATTTTCTCTGTAATAATAAAAATTACTACCCATATATATGTGTATATAAATTATCTCATAAAATCTGCCACTATAGACACACACGACTTATTTTTTATTTCTAGATATTTTCACTGATATAAGTTTGATATTTAAGGGCTATTGTTAGTAGCATTATTATTTAAAATAACCTAATACTTCTCATGCTGGGAGAGTTAGAGAATTATTAATTTATTTAATGACATATTGGCAGATATGTCCTCTTTTTCTCATCTGTTTGCCTCTTAGTTTCTGTCCTCTGTTCATAACACAAGGCCTTAGGGAATTGCTTGTACTTCAGGGGAAGGTTCTGCATTCAAATTGAAGCTTTTTTTTTTAAAAAACCATTTAACATTTACCATAGTTCCATTTGAATGAGCACACATTAAAAATACTTCATTGAAAGAAAGTTTGTTTAGTTTTGTTTTTTTTCTGTGATAGATATTTGAAACAAACCACACCAGGAAATACAACTAGGACATGTTGTTTGAGAACGTAGTTTTTGAAATGGGGACTGTGTCAGAAAATTTAGGATGAATACCCAACAAACTAAGAATAACAGATACATAAAAGTGAATCCAATATAAAGCAGAGACACTCATAACGCACACACACACTCACACACACAACCTTCTGCATCTTTTTGTCTCAGTGCTGTAACTTAAAGCATTTCTTTTCTGCTGGCTTATTTCAAGAGTTTATTACTTAATGTTGTTGATTGTCTGACTCAGTTTTTTTTTTTCTCTCTCAACTTGCAAAACATCATGAGAAGAAGTTTTGTGACATACAGATTCAGGGTATATTTTATCTTACTATAATTCCTTTCAATATTCACAAGCTTCTAATACCTGTTTTTCTGTCTTGCTCAAAAGTATAACTAGACTCAAAATTTACAGACATTACTAAATATTACCCATAACCCATTGCCGTCAAGTTGATTCCCAGTCATAGTGACCCATTGGACAGAGAAGAGCTGCTTCATAGAATTTCGAAGGAGTGCCTGGTAGATTTGAACTGCCAACCTTTTGGTTAGCAGCCATAGCACTTAACACCACCAGGGTTTCCTACTAAATATTAGGAGCAGCAATATACTAATATGTATTTTTCTCAAATTGAGATTCATGGACACCTGGGAGTCAGCAGAAATTGTCTTGGAGTCCAGGAATTCTTGAATATTTCTTTATTTTTTAATATTTTAGTTTGTCACACATATCTATATATGTGTCTTTGAATATCTGGCTGACTAGCACCAAATATTATAGTGAGATTTTCTTTACTTTTTTTTTTTAATTTTGTACTCTCAATCACTTTTTTGTGTTTTCTTTCTTTTTTTCCCTAATCATTTGCCACAGAGCACTACTGAAATTATTGTTGAGTAAACAGTATGTGTTAAAAGTTTATTTCTACTTTTGTGTTCACACATTTAAGTAATATTTTAGTAAATGCTTCCTGCCTGAGCATCTCAAAAATGTGTTTTACTTTAAAAGTTAATACATAACATGCAAGTGTGAGAAAAAATATTTTATATATCAGTAGGAATGGGGAAACAAAACATTTTAATGTAATCTAAGCATTTGCTATGACATATATATTTATATATTAAATATTACATATATTGCGTTTCTATAACAAATATAGAAATGACGATGCTTAAAGAGTTATTGTAGGCTTAATTTTATACATATGAAAATTAAACAATTTGTTCCAGAACTCTTTCCTACTAACATTTCTACAAAAATAAATCAATTCTAATCACCAATCTGAGTATGCATTTTTATTCTCTAAAGTGATCTGCAGGATTTCACAGTAAGAATATATGAAGGATAGGGCTAAAAAAAAAAAAAAAAAGTAAGCATTTTAAAAATAATGACCTCATATTTAACCCTATGTTAAACAGGTGGTTTTAAAAATGAAGTCTTTATGAATTCTGAATAATACTGCTGACTCTGGAGTTTAATTTGTTCATACACTTCATTTCAGTTGTCAATGAAAAATAACCAGAGGCAGAGAAGATAGACAATACTGAGATTCAACTAAAAATTTTCCTGACTCCTGGCAAATAGAGGAGCTTATTTCAATGAAATTAATTCAATGAAAATGGAATAGATATTTCTGTTTTGCAGGAAGAGCTACAAAATTAATATGGTTTCCCAAGCCTGATAAAATTCTTATGGATGGAAAAGGACTGCAAATCACACTACTACTCCTTTAAGCAGTACTGGAAAGTTCAAAGTGAAAGACCCCCCCGCATAACTTCTGTATTAAATCAATGTGTATAATTTTTGCTTTTCTACAATTCAGAATAAATGAATTAGTTGAGTATAGAGGAGAAGAAAGGGTAAAAAAATAATTTAGGACAGATTCGAAGAATTATACAGGTTAATGATGAAGGGGGTTTAAAAATGTCTCCAATGTAAATGCTTTTAAATGGCATGAAGTTACGTAGAAACCTGATTTTTTTTCTGACAATTAAGAAAACCAAACAAGTTACATCTTTCAATACAAAGAAAAGAAGAAATCTCATACCTATTTAATGCCTGTTATGTGCCAGGAATGGTGCACGCGTTAATACATATCTAATAGGAGTCTAGTTGGGTTAAATGATTTGAAACATGTAAATCCCTGGAATACCTGTACCAAGAACAGAGTTAGCTCTCAGTAAGTGCTGGCACAATCACCTCCTCTTCTCTCATTCTCCTCCTTCTCCTCCTCCAGCCTGATATTTTTATGTCAGTTTCAGAAAGAAGACTTTTTCCCATGAACTGGCAAATTATTCTGTTTAGTATCATTACATACCAGCAATACAGCTGCTATATGAAGAGAATATTTTCCAAATGCACGAGTTGCAAAATCCAGAAACACTGGGTTACCCAAAATCCTGAACAAAAATATACACCATAATGGTGAAAAATTGTATGCAATGGTTTACCCTTAGAGACAGCAAAGTCATCATAAATTGCTTTTCAAAAGATTGGGAGTGATTTCTCAGAGCTGAGAATTCTTGCATGACATAAAAAAATTGTACTGATGAGAATGTGGAGCACATGTGAATGGTGAGGAAGTGGTTAAAAAAATATATTAGACTTGAAAAAGAAACCAGTTAGGTTTGACAAGAAGACACTCTAAAAAGAAGGAAGGTTATGAACAGCTCAATAAGGCAGTAAAGTACCAGTTATTAAGAGTATAGGAAAGAAGTGCCTGATTATATGTAAGGCCTTAGTAGTGCTAAAAAAAGGTAAGTCATAGACATTTTGTTGAGGATCCTGTCTTGATGAACAGATCTTATATCAGCATGCTTTATGTCCTCCTTTCCTTTTTTCAGTAATTTCTTTTCCTGACTTCTCATTCAACTCATAGATCATTCATTATGTATATTTCAGATTTACTGGGAAGTACACTACAGCACACAGCAAGGAACAAAGTTGCACATAACCTAATGAAGATCATAAACCAGTTACCTGTGAGTCAACTCGAATTCATGGCGACCCCATAGAGTTTTCAGTGGCTAATTTTTCTGAAGTAGATCAACAGGACTTTCTGGACAAGTCTTGGTAGACTTCAACTTACAGTCTTTCTGTTAGCCAATTAACCAGTTTACTTCAACTAGGGCCTCCAGCGAAGAGCATGGATATGACAATACCTAATCGCAAAATAGCATGTCAACAACAGGTGAGGAAAAATAACTATGAATGTCCAAGCCAGGTAATGAAGGTGGTTAGTTTAGAAGGTCAAAACATCGTAAAGGGGATTAAAAAAAAAAAAAAAAAAAAAACCCAGGCGAGGCCAACCTGGCAGAATAGAAAGACACTTCCGGCAAGCACTCTTACAACAAAGGTCTGAAAAAACAAGTGAAACAAGTATATTTATGACAAGCTAGGAGCCCTGAACATCAAAGGCAAGCTTAGAAAATGAACAGAGGGGCAGGGGAAGGAAGAGATGGTTCAGAAGCGGTGAGGAGTTACCAGACCTGAATCGCAGGGAGCCCTCAGGCACCATTCCCTAAGGGGCGGTGGTGGGTTGGTACTAGCATTGACCGCAGTTTCCTCAGAGAGGAGTAGCCAGCCACACAGTCTATTCACACCTCCGGAACCAGAGAAGAATGGCTTTCTGGGCAAAAGCTAAGTACTTGAGTATATTTTACCCCGTCCCCAGCCCTCAACCCAACGTCAGTGGCTGTTCATTTCCCTGGGCCTGAGTTAGGCCAGTTTGAGCACCTAGAGCCATCCTCCAGGCCCTGGAGAAGGAGTAAATTCACGAATAGGGGAAAAGATAATTTGCCAGCTCCACTAGCTCTACCAACCGGAGCAGCTCAGGACAGAAGCAGCTCCTGTCCAGGCATAAATAGTCCATGGACTTTCAGTACGTCTCCCCCCTGCATGGACCTGTGTGGGCCTATCTCAGGAGAATAGGCCCTTGCTGGCAGACCACAAATGTTTCAGCTGTGCAATGGAGAGGTGGGTGTTTGATGTTTGACATTGCTTTGCTTATTAAATGGGGTCCTCGCCTACGCACATAAGGGGCCTAAGGACTGGTGGCTTCACTCAGGTCACCCAGCCACCCATGATAGGGGGTGGATAACTGGTACCTCCCAGTCCTTACAACCAAAAACATTGGGTGCCCATGGTCCGTCTGTAGAGCCCACCCACCTGCACTCTCTAGGGAACAGGGTCACACTTTCCTCAGACACTCTGGGGATGATCTCAGAACCCTGCCTTGTTCAGAATGTGACCCCCTGTTGCAATCAGATACCGGTACCTACATCAATCACCCCTGCCCCTCTAAGACTGTAGGACAGAGCCTGTACCACACACTTGATGATCACCTACTTGGACACTTGAGCTGAATTCATACAAGAAAAGTGAATGGACTCCTGGACTGATACACCTGATAACAGCTCTAGCCATCTGGGGACAGGACATCAGAGCTCGAAAGGTGAAAATAATCAAGCTAGATCACTCAAGTAACCCATGTGGGCATGTCAAAACAAAACAAAGCAAGAAGCTACGATACAGTCTAGAAACTCATTTTACTTGGATCCACATTCAAACCCATGGAAGCAACAGTCATGAAATTGAAGGACATATTGCACTGGGAAAATCTGCCACAGAAGATTTCTTTCTGGCATTAAAAAGCAAAGATGTCACTTTGAGGACTAAGGTGGGCCTGACCCAAGCCAGGGTATTTTCAATTGTCTCAAATGTATGCAAAAGCTGGACAATGAATAAAGAGGACTGCAGAATTGATAACTTTGAATTAAGGTGTTGGCAAAGAATATTAAAGATATGATGGATTGCCAGGAGAATGAACAAACCTGTCTTGGAAGAAGCATAGCCAGAATGTTCCTTTGAAGTAAGGTTGGAAAGGCTCCATTTGAAGGACTTTGGACACGTCATCAGGAGGGACCGATCCTTGATGAAGGACCCCATGCTTGGAAAATTAGAGGGTCAATGAAAAAGAGAAAGACCCTCAACAAGATGGATTGACTAAATGTCAGCAAAGAAGTGCTCCAACATAGCAAAGGTTGTGAGGATAGCTCAGATCAAGGCAGTGTTTTATTCTGTTGTACAGCTGGTAGGTATGAGTTGAAACTGACATGATGGTACCTAACAACCACAACAACAACAAAATATTTCAAATGTATCCTGTCAAATACTGAGGAGAATGATCCTTTATTTCACTCTCATTTTTGAATGCTCACTCAATTTTATTTACACACCACTTACCATTGGTGTGTAAATAACTACCACAAATTTAACAGCTTAAAAAAACAACTATTTTTTTGTGTTCAGGAATTCTGTGGGTCAGAAATTTGAGAAAGCCTCAGATGAGTACTTTTCACTTGGAGACTCTCAGGCAGTTTTTAGTCAGGTGAAAGCTGACCCTGCCAAATTTATGCAATAGTCATCTGAGTTTGTTAATCTCACATAGTATTCATATATGCTGGGTTTATATCTTTAATTATTTTGTAGATGTTTTCAGGTCTATCTCATTTTCTGAGAGTTTCTAGAAGCTTAGATTAGGTCTTATTCACTTTTTAATTCTCAAAGACCTAGCAAAATATAAGGAACTGCAAAGTAAAACACCTACAAGGACAAAGCTCAGAACAGAGGTGATGGCCCAGATATAGCACAATAAGCAGTGAATGATAGAGTACCTGGTGTTGGAGAATGTGAAAGAGAAACTTTTTAATTCACTTTTCTGCACAGTAATAAACATATCTTGATAAATATGCTTAACACAGATTTCTACTTTGTTAATAACTGAGAAAAACAACCAACCAACCAGCAAAACAAACAAATATTTAAAACCATTTCTGAAATAACTATTTGATCTGAAGTAACCAGCAAGGACAAAGATGAGGAAACTGAAGATTTTTACCAACTTCTGCAGTCTGAAATTGATCAAACATACAATCGAAATGAATTGATAATTACTGGTGATTGGAATGCAAAAGCTGGAAACAAACAAGAAGGATCAGTAGTTGGAAAATATAGCCTTGGTGATAGAAATGACACCCGAGATCACATGTAGAATTTTGCAAGACCAATGACTTCATTGCAAATACCTTTTTTCCGCAACATAAATGGTGACTATACACGTGGATCTCACATGTGGATCTCACCAGACGGAATTCACAGGAATCAAATCAACTACATCTATAGAAAGAGAAGATGGAAAAGCTAAAAATCATCAGTCAGAACAAGGCAAGGGGGTGACAGTGGAACAGACAATCAATTGCTCATATGCAAGTTCAAGTTGAAGCTAAAGAATACTAGTACAAGTCCATGAGAGCCAAAATTCAACCTTCAGTATATTCCACCTGAATTTAGGGATCTCGAGAGTAGATTTGATATATTGAACACTAATGGCTAAAGACCAGACAAGTTGTGGAATGACATCAAAGATATCATACATAAAGAAAGCAAAAGATCATTAAAAAGACAGGAAAGAAAGAAAAGACAAATAGATGTTAGAAGGGACTTTGAAATGTGCTCTCAAATGTAGAGTAGTGAAACAAAAAGGAAGAAATGATAAAATAAAAGAGCTGAACAGATTTAAAAGGGGGGGGCTAGAGAAGACAAAGTGAAATATTATAATGAAAGGTGCAAATACCTGGAGTTAGAAAACCAAAAGGAAAGAACATGTTCAGCATATTTCAGGCTGAAAGAACTGAAGAAAATATCCAAGCCATTGGTTGCAATATTGAAGGATTCTACAGGGAAAATATTGAAAGGCAATGGAAACATCAAAAGAAGATGGAATGCACAGAGTCACTGTACCAAAAACAATTGGTTGAAGTACAACTATTTCAGAAAAAGCATATGATCAAGAATCAATGGTACAAAAGGAAGAAGTACAAGCTGTGCTAAAAGAAAGGAGGAAAAACAAGGCTACAGGAATTGACTCAATACCAATTGAGATGTTTTAACGGAAGGATGCAGTGCTGGAGATGCTCACTAATCTATGTCAAGAATATGGAAGACAGATTCTTTGCTGATCAACAGGAAGCGATCCACATTTGTGCTCATTCCATAGAAAAGTTATCCAACAGAATGTGGAAATTATGGATCAAGATCATTAATATCACACTCAAGTAAGATTTTGCTGAAGATCATTCAAAAGGACTTGCAACAGTAGTTTCACAAGGAACTGCCAAAAGTTCAAGGAGAATTCAGAAGAGATCAAGGAACAAGGGATATTAGTGTTGATGTCTTATGGATCTTGGCAACATCGTGAAAAATGGAGAAAATATTGAAGTTGTTAAGAATTACATTTTATTTGGATCCACAATCAACACCCATGGAAGCAGCAATCAAGATATTAAATGACTTATTGCATTGGACAAATTTGCTGCAAAAGACCTCTTCCAAGTGTTAAAAAGCAAAGATGTCACTTTTAGGACTAAGGTGAGGCTGACACAAGCCATGGTGTTTTCAGTCACCTCATATGCATGTGATACATATGTGGAGGACAGCTACCTGACCAACTGACTGGAAGTGATCCAAGTTTATGCCAATTCCCAAGAAAGGTGATCCAACAGAAGGTGAAAATTATCAAACAATATCACTAATATCACGCTCAAGTAAAATTTTGCTGAAGATCATTTAGAGGCTGCGGCATTATATCGACAGGGAACTGCCAGAAAGTCAAACTCGGTTCAGAAGAGGATGTGGAACCAGGAATATCATCGTTGATGTCAGAAAGATCCTGGCTGAAAGTAGAGAATACCAGAGAGATGTTTACCTGTGTTTTATTGACTATGTAAAGGCATTCAACTGTGTGGATTATAACAAATTATTGATAACATTGCAAAGAAAGGGAATTCCAGAACACTTAATTGTACTCACAAGGAACCTGTACATAGATCAAAAGGCAGTCGTCAGAACAGAACAAGAGGGTACTGTGTGGTTTAAAGTAAGGAAAGTTGTGTGTCAGGGTTGTATCCTTTCACGATCCTTATTTGGTCTGTACCCTGAGCAAATAATCCGAGAAGCTAGACTATATGAAGAAGATTCTGGCATCAGGATAGGAGGAAGACTTATTAACAACCTGCCTTATGAAGGTGACACAACCTTGCTTGCTGAAAGAGAAGAGAATTGAAGCACTTACTGATGACGATCAAAGAAAACAGCCTTCAGTATGGATTACACCTCAACGTAAAGAAAACAAAAATCCTCACAACTGGATCGATAAGCAACATCCTGATAAGTAGAGAAAAGGTTGAAGTTGTGAAGAATTTCATTTTACTGGGATCCACAATCAACAGCTATGCATTGCACTGGACAAATAGACTGGAAAAGATGTCTTTAAATTTTTGAAAAGTAAACATGGCACCTTGAAGATTAAGGTGCACCTGACTCAAGCCATCGTGTTTTCAATCACCTCATATGCATGTGAAAGCTGGGCTGTGAATAAGGAAAACCAAAGAAGACTTGACGCCTTTGAATTGTGGTGTTGGTGAAGAACATTGAATATACCAAGAACTGCCAAAAGAACGAACAAACTTGTCTTGGAAGAAGTACAACCAGAATGCTTCTTAGAAGCAAGGATGGCAAGGTTATACCTCACATACTTTGGACATGTTATCAGGAGGGATCAGTCCCCGAAGTAGGATATCATGCTTTGTAAGGTGGAGGGTCATTGAAAAAGAGGAAGACCCTTCATGAGATGGATTGACACAGTGGCTGCAACAATGGGCTTGAGCATAGAAACAATGGTGAGTATGGCACAGGACTGGGCAGTGATTCATTCTATTGTACATGGGATTACTAGGAGTGGGAACCAACTTGATGGCACTGAACAACAAACAACATATGCATGTGAAAGCTGTATAATGAATAAGAAAGACTGAAGAAATGTTGTTGCCTTTGAACTATGGTGTTGGCTAAGAATATAGAATATACCATAGTCTGTTTGTCATAAGAACGAACAAATCTGTCCTGGAAGAGGTACAGTAAGAATGCTCCTTGGAAGCAAGGATAGTGAGACTTTTTCTCACTTACTTTGGGTGTGTTATCAGAAGGGATCATTTGCTGGAGAAGGCCATCATGCTTAGTTAAATCGAGGGTAAGGGAAAAAGAAGAAGACTCTCAAGAAGAATTGACACAGTGGCTTCAACAATCAGCTCAAACATAGCAACAAATTTGATGATGCAACAGGGCTGGGCAGTGTTTTGTTCTGTTGTGCCAGGGTCGATATGAGTCGGAACTGACTAGATGGCACCTAACAACAACAACAACCTATTTTTTCACAGTAGAATGGAAGTAAATAAAAAACATGGTTATTTAAGAGATGGTTCTAGTTCTCAGATCCAGTTAGCCCCCATCCCATGCTATCTGGTGATTTTACTGCAGGTCCAGTGCCAAAAGACCTCTAAACCCAGGAAAAAGGATATAAGATGTGGACATAATATTGAAAGGCATATTTCTGTATGCATATTTTATTAGAAGTTTTCAAATTACTTTTTACATTATAAACTACTAAATTGAGGAACAATGAATATCAAGCATAAAATGTTCTATTTTCCCATATAATCTGGCAAGACATTGGTAATAATTGGGCCTAAATAGGAAAATGTGGCAATTTTGATCACAAAAAATGGCAGACATTTACTAGCATCCGATGGTGACCAAGGGAGGAAAAAAGAGATTGTTTGAATTGTTTTCAATCTTCCACTATGATTGCTTCCAAATCCCTTCTTTTATGTGAAATAAAATATCCTCGGTTTGAAATTCTATTATTTTTTAATGTCTCTGTGTAAATACAATACAGCTAATCACACATAGGTATTCATGCACATACATGTGCACGTTGGATTGAGCTTGCTAGGTTGCTATTTATAACTTTTTGCCTAGCACAGAGCATGGGTTCAATAATCATGTGTATGAGCAACGCTACTTAAAATGGATTGTGTCTTTACACATTTCAAATTAAATAATAAAATAAATTATTATTTCAGAAATATGTCATCATCCTAGTCATTCTTCTTATTTCATAATTTTAGAATGTTGTATATCCTTTCTTTCCAGTTGAAGTTAAAAAAAAAAGAAAGAAAGAAACATGAAAGACAAATGATAACTTCCTCTTGTATGTATATAGGGCTTTCCTTCAGCTCTGTGAGAAAAGCAATCTCTAGTGATGCCACAAATGTCTTTTTAAAAGGTGGCTGACACTGCCAGGTATTGTTGTGGTTGCTGTTAGGTATCATCGAATTGGTTCCAACTCTTACCAAGCCTATGTATAGCAAAATGACACAAAGCCTGGTCCTGTGCCATCCTTGTAATTGCTGCTATGTTTGAGCCCATTGTTGCAGCCACTGTGTCAATCTATCTCATTGAGGGGCTTCCTCATTTTTGCTGACCCTCTACATTACCAAGCATGATGCCCTTCTCCAGGGAATGGCTCTACTTCATAACATGTCCATAGTATGTGAGATGATACTCTTCGTCCTTGCTTCTAATGAGCATTCTGGCTGTACTTCTTCCAAGACAGATTTGTTTGTTCTTTTGGCAGTCCATGGCATATTCAATATTCTTCACCAGCATTATAATTCAAAGGCATCAATTCTTCTTTGGTCTTCCTTATTCATTGTCCAACTTTCACATGCATATGAGGTGATTGAAAAGGCTACAGCTTGGGTCAGGTGCACCTTGGTTCTCAAAGTGATATCTTTGCTGTTTAATAGTTGGAAGAGGTCTTTTGCAGCAGATTTGCACCATGCAATATGTCATTTGGTTACTTTACTGCCTCTTCTGTAGGTGTTGATTGTGCATCCAAGTAAAATGAAATTCTTGGCAACCTCAATATTTTCTGCTTATTGTGATATTGCTTATTCATCCAGTTGTGAGGATTTTTGTTTTCCTTATATTGAGGTGTGATCCATACTGAAGGCTATAGTCTTTGATCTTCTTCAGTAAGTGTTTCAAGTCCTCTTCATTTTCAGCAAGCAAGGTTGATTTATCTGTCAGGTGTAGTGGCTGAGAAATCTACGTAATCTTGTTTGATATTGAATCCAAGGGCAAGCACCACCATTATTGCCCAGAGCAGACCTGTTATGTGAATAGGGGATTCTATTTCTATATCTGTCCTCAGGGAATTTTTGAAAGAATGCTCAAAGATGATAAAAAGGAAAAAAAAAAAAAAAAACTATTTAAATAAAGAAATTTTTTTTTAAGTTAATCGTTTTAGATACAGGAAATAAAAATTAATTAGCATTTATAAATTTACTAAATTTAAACAGAGTTGGAGAATTATAAACTAATTAAGGCATGAAAAAATAGCAATATTTGAGGGTATAACAAAGTATAACATCTGTGTCTGCCAACTATAAATATTAAATACAGGGGAAAAAAGGACAAATAAAGTTAATGTAAGCATCAAGCCATCTTGCAAATTCATAAAGAGTCAAAAAAATTCAAAGAATCATTATAGCCTCTAATAGATTCTAAGGGTAACTGTTGATAAAAGAAGTTGGCACCATTTCATAATTCACAAAGAAAAACAGAAGACAGATGTCAGAGCAGATGTACATTTTCCAGAAAGGGGAGCAAAGAATACTGAAGCAAATCAGAATCATTTCCAAAATACAGGTCAAATAAACTGGGAAAAAAATGAAAACTGAAAAAGCTTAATTTGACAGAGTTGGAAAGAGGAAGTCTTCCATTCATCAGTTCAATCATCCATCCATCCATTGATTCGTTGATGGGTACACTCATATGCAAATGTTTTAGTGTATATTCTAATTATACCCTCGGGCACAATATTGTTGAGGGTATTTTAGCGGTCAACCAGACAAAATGATAAAAATAATAAGAATAATAATTTTGAATTAAAGTTCTTAATTGGATTTAAACAAATATTAGTTTGAGTTATTCTTTATATAAATGTGTGGGTGCAAATTACTCTTGTCTGATTATATCCTAAAAGTATTTCAATTTTTTTTTTGGTATTTCCTTGGAGTCTCAGTCTCCATCCATCCATCCATCCATCCATCCATCCATCCATCCATCCATCCATCCATCCATCCATCCATCCATCCATCATCTATCTATGTCTATCATCTATCTATCTATCATCTATCTATCTATCTATCTATCATCTATCTATCTATCTATCTATCATCTATCTATCTATCTATCTATCTATCTATCTATCTATCTATCTATCTATCTATCTATCTATCTATCTCTCTCTCTATCTATCTATCTATCTATCATCTATCTATCTATCTATCATCTATCTATCTATCATCTATCTATCTATCTATCATCTATCTATCTATCTATCATCTATCTATCTATCATCTATCTATCTATCATCAACCTAAGTGCATATATATTTACCTATTCATTATCATATGAACTACTATGCTAGGAATGACAAATTAAAGAGGAATGACATCACATTCATTGTCAAAAAGAATACCTCAATTTCTAATCTGAAATATAACACTGTGACAGGATAATATCCGTATGCCTACAAATAAAAGCAGTTAATACAATTATTATTTAAATTTACACACCAACCACTGATGTTAAAGATGAAGAAATTGGAGATTTTTGCAAAAACTTCTGCAGTCTGAAACTGATCAAACATGAAATCAAGATGCATTGATAATTCTGGTGATTGGAATGCAAGAGTTGGAGACAAAGAAGATGGAACAGTAATTGGAAAATATGGTCTTGGTGATAGAAACTGCACCAGAGATCACATGACAGAATTTTGCAAGACCAAAGACTTCTTAATTGCAAATGTCTTTCTCAACAATATAAATGAGAACTATAAACATGGGCCTCACCTGTTGGAATATACAAGAATCAAATCAACTTCATCTGTGGAAAAATATGATGGAGAAGCTCAATATTATCAGTCTCAAAAACCCCAAGAACTGACTGTGGAACAGACCATCAATTGCTCATACGCAAGTCAAGTTGAAGCTGAAGAAAAATAAAACAAGCCTATGAAAGCCAAAGTTCAACCTGTAGTTTATCCCCCATGAATTTAGAGACCACCTCCAAAATAGATTGGACGCATTGAACACTAATGACCAAAGACCAGACAAGTTGTGACATGACATGAGTAATATACATGAAGAAAACAAAACGTCATTGAAAAGGCAGGGAAGAAAGAAAAGACCAAAATGGGGGTCAAAAGAGACTCTGAAACTTGCTCTTGAATGCAGAGTAACTTAAGCAAATGGGAGAAATGATGAAGTAAAAGAACGGAACAGAAGATTACAAAGGGTGGCTCAAGAAGACAAAATAATATGTTATAATGAAA
Organism: Elephas maximus indicus; assembly: GCF_024166365.1. Taxonomy (NCBI): domain Eukaryota; kingdom Metazoa; phylum Chordata; class Mammalia; order Proboscidea; family Elephantidae; genus Elephas; species Elephas maximus. The sequence continues at coordinate 129,358,180 of NC_064823.1, read as the reverse complement.
TATGAAAAGACCTGGAGCTAGAAAACCAAAAGGGAAGAACATGCTCAGCATTTCTCAAGATGAAAGAACTGAAGTTTCAATATTAAAGGATTCTATGGGTAAAATGTTGAATGATGCAGGAAGTACAGAAAGAAGATGGAAGAAATACACAGAGTCACTGGATCAGAAGTAATTGGCTGATGTTCAACTATTCAGGAAGTAACATATGTTCAAGAACCAATGGCACTGAAGGAAAAGTCTAAGCTGCAATGAAAGCATTGATGAAAAACAAGGCTCCAAGAATTCACAGCCCTGGAAGTTCTCATTAATTTATGTGAAGACATTTGAAAGACAGGTACCTGGACAACAGGCTAGAAGAGATTCATATTTTTGCCCATACCAAAGAAAAGTTTCTAACAGAATGCTGAAATTATCGAACAATATCATTAACATCACACACATCGTAAAATTTTGCTGAAGATAATTCAAAAACAGTTGCAGCAGTACATCGACAGGGAACTGCTAGAAATTCAAGCCTGGTTCAGAACAGAACATGGAACTAGGGATATCATTGCTGATGTCAGATGGATCTTGGCTGAAAGCAGAGAATACCAGAAAGATGTTTACCTGTGTTTTATTGACTATAAAAAGGCATTTGACTGATTGGATCATAACAAACTATGTATAATATTGAGACGAATGGGGATTCCAGAATTCTTAATTATGCTCACGAGGAGCCTGTATATAGACTGAGAGGCAGTCATTCAAACAGAATGAGGGGACATCATGTGATTTAAAAGCAGGAAAGGTGTGTGTCAAAGTTGTATCTTTTCACCATACATATTCAATCTGTATGCTGAGCAAATAATCCAAGAAGGTGGACTATATGAAGAAAAATATGTCATCAGGTTTAGAAAGTCTTATTAACAACCTGTGATACACAGATGACAGGTCCTTGCTTGCTGAAAGTGAAGAGGACTTGAAGCACTTACTGATCAATATCATAGTCTACAGTCTTCAATGTGAATGGCACCTCAACATAAAGAAAACAAAAATTCTCACAGCTGGACCAATAAGCAGCAGCATTATAAACGGAGGACATATTGAAATTGTTCAGGATTTCGATTTACTTGGATCCACAATCTACATCCATGAAAGCAGCAGTCAAGAAATCAAAGAACATTTTGCATTGGGAAAATCTGCTGCAAAAGACCTCTTTAAAATTTGAAAAGTGAAGATTTCACTTTGAGGACTAAGGGGTGCCTAGCCCAAGCTGGGTATTTTCGACGGCTTCATATGCATGCAAAAGCTGAACAATGAATAAGGAATACCAAAGAGTTGATGTCTTTAAATTATGATGTTGGTAAAGAATATTGAATAGACCATGGACTGCCAGAAGAACGAAGAAATCTGTCTTGGGACGAATACAGCCGGAATGCTCCTTAGAAACAGGGATGGTGAAACCTTGTCTTACGTACTCTGAACATCTTATCAGGAGGACCAATCCCTGCAGAAGGACATGCATGGCAAAGTCAAGGGTCAGGGAAAAAGAGGAAGTCCATTAAGAAAGTGTATTGACACAGTGGCTGCAACAATGGCTTCACATACGGCAATGATTTTGAGGATGGTGTTGGACAGGGCAGTGTTTTGTTTTGTTTTACATAGGGTTGCTATGAGTCGAAACCAACTCAAAGGCACCTAACAACAACATAACTTCTTCAACCATATGTCATACATTTCTCCAGAAAATTTTTGATTATACTTTATATGTTATATCTAGGTAATCTTTGGCTGTTTTTGGTTTGCATTTTGTTTGGCTTATTCTTATTTCTAATCTTATTTTTGACTTTTTATTGAGTATTAATTTGAGTTTTTATTATTTTCTTTTTTGTTCTTGAATTTTATCTATCTACTGTTTTGTATTACGTTTTTGAGAGGCATGCATTCTTATAATATTCTGTTAGTGTTGACCCTTGAATTTTGAACATACATGGTAGATTTCACAAAGTCCTAATGTAATTTATATCTGCATGTGTCTTATCAAAATATACAGGAATTTTTGAGCAATTCAACATGGTTTTCCTCCTCCCTGCTGTGCTACCTGGAAGTTCAGGTTCTTTATGTTTTTAATGTTAAGTAAGATTTTTTTTTTTTTTAACTTTCATCCAATCAGTGACGAATTATACTTACCAAGAATGTATCAATTTTTTTTTTTTTTTTGCTAAACTTGCTTCTTACATTACATTGATTTGTATACTTAAATCAACCCATTGCCGTCGAGTCTATTCCAACTCATACTTAGGCAAACTAATACTTGTGTAAGGAGCCCTGGTAGCCCAACAGTAAAACACTCAGGAAATAACTGAAATGTCCACAATTGGAACATACTGTCATCTCTTTGGGAGAAAAGATTTGGAGATCTGCTCCCTTGAAAGTTATAGTGTAGGGAATCCTATAGGGCAGTTCTACTTGTCGCACAGAATCACTATGAGTCAGAATCAACTCAATGGTACACAATGCCAACAACAATTAGGTGAGGACTGATGGGCAGTACTCACCTACTCTTTAATTAACCAAAACCAAAAATAAAAACAAACCTATTTTTGTCCAGTAGATTCTGACTCATAGTGACACTATAGGACAGAGCAGAACTGCCCCACAGGGTTTCCAAGGAGCCACTGATGGGTTCTAACTGCTGACCTTTTGATTAGCAGTTGAGCTTTTAACCACTGTGCCCTTTCTCTTGAATGGTCACTGATCTGGATATAGAATTCTGATTTCACAGGTATTTATCTTCAACTATTTAATGAAAACTCTGCTGTCAAACAAGCTTTTGTATATAATCTATTTACTATCAGTTATTGATCAGAAAATCCCTTTGTCCTTGAAAATAGAAGTTTATTTAAAAATGTGTCTTGCTTTAGACTCAGTATGCACCTTCTAGAAAATTATAAACAGTAAAACTTTTTTTTTTTTTCCCTAGCAATCATAGTAAATGAATTTTTGGTCCCCTTATTTTTCTTTTTATTCTAGCCTTACTTGCTTTAACCACTTGTTCATATTTTTATTCTGTTCAATGCAGTCTTAAATTCTGGGTGATGTCCTTAGATATATGTTCCAGTTCAATATGTCTATCCTCACTATATTTTGTGATATTTAATCAGTGCACTGAGCTGTAATTTTTTTAATCTGTTTGAATTTTTATTTTAATATAAGTTTTATTCTTTATCTCCCATATGATTCTTTAAATATATATTTTATAATCTTAACATTTTTATTTTTTATCAAGCCTTTTGGGTTCAGTTTGCCAACTCTCTTCTTGAGATCCTTTTTCTTACTTGCTTTGTCATTTTTGATTGTGAAATCATAATATGCTTGTGGTTCACCTCCCACCCTACTACCTGTCCCCTTTTTTATATGTTTCTATGGTCATATGCATTCCTTTAATAAGTTTTCCCCTGGACCCTAGGAGTTTCAGTGTTTCAATACAATATTATCAGTATTAATTTTTTAGAGCTGTAGACACCATACTCATATATAGACTAGTCCTATGATTTTATTTTGCTTAGGTGATTTTTGTCACTTTGCTTGGCCAGAGAACAGTGTTTTGCACCATTTTCCTAGGCAAAGGATTCCTTCATAGCTCTCAGCTTTACGCAAGGAGTCCCACTGGGACTCTGCCTTGCTAGTGAATGAGATCTCTTCAGTTTTCAGTTCTTGTAGCACAGCTCTTCTCAGTTGAGTTTCTTCTTCTTTTAAGAGCTGAAGAGTTTTCCTTTAATTTTTTATTTAATTTTAAAAGTGTTTTACATTTAAATTAAAATTATTTTGATTTATAGAGCATTTCTGTATATTCTGGTGAGAGTAATGGCAAATACAGTTGACTCCTTTTGCCATGTAACATTTAAATTAATTCAGTGCTTTTATTAAAGTGTTAATTTCCAAATCTTATGACATGTTAAAATCCATTTGTCGTAGTTATCTAGTGCTTTGTTATTGTTGTTGTTAGGTCCTATAAGGTTGGTATCAACTTATAGGGACCCTGTGTACAAGAGAAGGAAACATGCCCGGTCTTGTACTATCCTTACGATGTTCTTGTGTTTGAGCCCATTGTTGCAGTGACTGTGCCAACCCACCTCCTTGAGGGTCTTCCTATTTTGATGACCCTTCACTCACCTTAACAAGCTTGATGTCCTTCTCCAGGGGTTGATCCCACCAGATAACATGTCCAACTTCCCGCCATCCTCGCTTGCATATGAGCCAATTGAAAATATTCTTAGCTTGAGTCTTTTTTTTGAGTCTAGTGCACCTGAGCCCTCAAAATGACATCTTTGCTTTTCAACACTTTAAAGAGGTTTTTTCCTTTTTTTTTTTTTTTTTTTTGCAGCAGATTTCCCCAATTCAATACATTGTTTGATTTCTTGACTGCTGTTTTCAAGAGTGTTGATTGTAAGTACAAGTAAAATGAAATTTGACAACTTCAATCTTTTATTCCTTTATCATGATGTTGCTTTTTGGTCCAGCTGTAAGGATTTTTGTTTACTTTATGTTGAGGTGCAATCTATACTGAAGGCTGTTGTCTTTGATCTTGATCAGAAAGTACCTAAAGTCCTCCTTGCTTTCAGTAAGCAAGGTTTTGTCATCTGCATAGCACACATTGTTAATGAGTCTTATACCAATCCTGATGTCACATTCTTCTTCATATAGTCCAGCTTCTCGGATTATTTGCTCAGCGTACAGATTGAATAAGTATGATGAAAGGATACAACACTGACACACACCTTTTCAAATCTTACACCACACAATATCCCCTGGTTCTGTTTGAACTACTACCTCTTGGCCTCTGTACAGGTTCCTCATGAACAAAATTAAGTATTCTGGAATTCCTATTATTCTCAATGTTATCCATAATTTTTTTTTTATGATCCACTCAGTTGAATACTTTTGCACAGTCAATAAAACCCAGGTAAATATCTTTCTGGTATTCTCTGCTTTCAGACAAGATCCATTTGACATCAGCAAAGACATCCTTCCTTCCTTGTCCTCTTCTGAATCCAGCTTAAATTTGTGGCAGTTTCCTGTAGATGCACTGCTGCTTTAGTAACATCTTCAGAAAAATTTTACTTGCGTGTGACATTAATGATACTGTTCTATAATTTCTGCATACTCTTGGATCACCTTGCTTTGGAATGGCCACAAATATGGATCTCTTTCAGTAGGTTATCCAGCATAGCTGTCTTCCAAATTTCTTGGCATAGATGAGTGAACACCTCCACCACCTCATCCATTTGTTGAAACATCTCGATTGGTATTCTGCAAATTCTTGTAGTCTTGTTTTTTGCCAATGTCTTCAGTGTGGCCTGGACTTCTTCCTTCAGTACCATCAGTTCTTGTTTGTTCTTCTGGATTGAATGTCTACCAATTATTTTTGGTACAGTGGCTTTGTGTATTTTTTCCATCTTATTTTGATGCTTTCTGTGTCTTTCAATATTTTGCCCATAGAATCACTCAATATTATGAATCCAGGCTTGAATTTTTTCCTAAGTTCTTTCACCTTGAGAAATGCCAAGCATGTTCTTCCCTTTTGATTTTCTAATTCCAGGTTTTTGCACATATCATTAGTATACTTTACTTTGTCTTCTCAAAACGCTCTTTGAAATCTTCTGTTCCCCTCTCTTACTTTACCATTTCTTCCATTTGCTTTAGCTACTCTATGTTCAAGAGCATGTTCAAGAGTCTTTTCTGATGTCCCTTTTTGGTCCTTTCTTTCTTTCCTATCTTTTTAATGATCTTTTGCTTTCTTCATGTATGATGTCCTTGATGTCATCCTACAACTCATCTGGTCTTCAGTCAGTAGTGTGCAATGGGTCAAATCTATTCTTTGAGTAATATCCAAATACAGGTGGGATATACTCAATGTAGTATTTTCATTTTTGTGGATTTGTTTTAATTTTCTTCAGATCAGTTGATAGTCTGTTCCACAGTCAGCCCTTGGCCTTATTCTCTCTGATGAAATTGAGCTATTCCATGGTCTTTTTCCACAAATGTAGTCAATTTGATTCCTGTGTTCTCCATCATATATAGTTGCCATTTATTTTGTTGAAAAAACGTATTTGCAATGATTAAATCGGTCTTGCAAAATTCTATCATGTGTCTCCAGTGTCATTTCCATAAGCAAGGCATTATTTTCCAAGTACCAACCTTCCTTCTTTGTTTCCAACTTTCACATTCCAATCACCGTAAAGATCAATATCTAGTGCCGCTATAACAGAAATATCATAAGTGGGTGGCTTTAACAAACATAAGTTTGTTTTCTCACCATTAGAAGACTAGTAGTCAGAATTCAGTGTCCTGGCTCTAGGGGAAAGCTTGCTTTCTCTGCTTGCTCTGGGGAAGGTCCTTGTCTCTTTTGAGCTTCTGCTTCTGAACAATCTTCATTTGGTTTGGCATCTATCTTCCCTCATCTCAGCTTGCTGCTTTCTGCCTAATCAGCTTCCTTTATATCTCAGTGGTGATGGGATTAAGACACACCATATACTGATATGGTCTTATTAACATATAAAGAAAACTCTGTTCCCAAATAGGATTACATCCACAAATATAGGGGTACGGAATTACAACACATATTTTTGGGAGGAAACAATGCAGTCCATAACACCATTCATTTGAAAAAGAATGATAAAAAATCAAAATATATGAAATCTGGGAATTAATTATTTCTGGCTATACAGCTTCTTTTCAGTTCAGTTAAGTCTGAAAATTTGTTGGCTTTTCTCTCTAGTACCCCCAGCAAATTGACTGTGTCTTTTTCTTTTTAAAAACTCTTTAACCCAAATGTTTAGGAAGGACAAGGCAACTTCTTAAAATTCTGCCTGTGTTCTCAGGAAATGTCATTTGTTTGGCAGGGCTCCCGATGTGTAGCACAGCTTGATTCCCTTGCACAGTCCTCAAAACAGCCATGCCTGACACCAGGAAGCTCTTTCAATGACAGACATTCATTTATCTGAACATATTCTGAACTTAGAGAACACAACTTTTTTTTTTTTTACATGTACTCTGAAAAGTACACTCTGAAGTCTTACCTACTAGACAGTATTTCTTTCCTAAAAGTTGTATTATGCAGTAGAATGGTTTTAAGGGGATTCCTTTTCTTTATTTTTTAGCGGAAGGTCTGAAATGTCCTAATGAAAAAAAATAAATAAATAAACATTTTTGTCAGGGTTCTTCTTTTACAGTTGGCATTTGGCTTTATTTAATAGGAAGGTAGAACTTAAAGTTCACACTTATTTAAATTTCATTTAAAAAATGGAACAAAAGTAACAATGACCTGTCATAAATTTTAATGATAAGATTTTACTTGGAAACAACTGAGACCTTTTTAATTTTCACCTGAAGAGCTTTTCAAATCAGATAAAAATTACACTGTTATGGATTGTGAAGAATTTTGTTGTACCAGTGCTAATCTTAATCCATGCATAATGTGATATTATAATCTTAATTTGTTCATACATTTTCATTTTCTGGAAAATCTTAATATATGGTCATTTGTCTCTTAGAAGCAGAGGCTCTGGAGCAGAGGCTAGGCTCAAATCCTGACTCTGTCATTTACCACTGGCAAAATATGAGCAAGCTCCTTAACTTTTCTGTGCCTCATTATCCTCGATTTTGTAAGGATAAAAATAGCATCTTACTCTTAACTATTTGTGAAGAATGAAGTACCGTGGTTTTACACAAATAACGTGTGCCTTCTGTGTTTGCTGGCCAGCCATGTAAGGGCACTATGCTAATTGTTTTCTGACAACAACGTATGGTAGAGGAGAATTGTCTTGGCAGTGCTTGTGAGGGAGCTTCAAAGGGGGAGAGCACCGCCGGCAAACAAACTCAAAAGGTGCACATTGTTGTGTAAAAACACATTACTGAATCTTTGTACAATGCTTGGGATAGTGACTGGTGCACAATGAGTACTCACTAATTGTCAGATATTAGTTGTCGTTAATCTTTCTAGATTTCATTCATCAACAAAATCTGCCTGTTGCAAAGAACATTCCTTTCCTCAATTAACATCTTTTTGCAAAGTCAAACTTTACCTCACATACAGAATATTTTACATATGAAGATTCACATTTCTTATATTTTTAGTCATATAGATATATATTTCAATATAAAAAAAGTGCCTTTTAATCTTATCTGCTGGAACTCTTAACATTATGTCCCCTGGAATTTTACTTTATATATATTTTTATGCTGATCTTTAACACTGACATAAAATACTCATATAATTTTAGTTCTTTAATTTTAATACGGCATTCATTTGTGGTTTAATTTATTTAAAGTTGTAAGATAGAAATAAAATTATTTTCCTAAGATATAAAAAAGCCACTTATTTATTTAAATTTTTGGGAAACTAAGGGAAAAAAATGAAGATTTTGTGTGGAATTATATCAAGCAAATTAATACCTTTAAAGATAATTGACATTTTTACAATATCAACACGAACTCAGAATACACTTTTAAGTCTTTTTGTTTGTTATTGTCATTTTTCTATAGATCTGTATAAATAAGCACTTGGTACCTATTTTTATAATTTTTCCATGTATTTCATCAAAAATATCTAGGAATAGCCACTAATCTTAAAGTTTCCTCTTTCACAATGAAGTTCCTAAGAGATTAAATTGAGCTTGCACAATAACACATAATAAAAAGTAGCAGTGCAGAGAATGAACTGAGGCATTCCAACTCCAAAACTCATGATCCTTTTTTTAAATTAATTTTTTTTGTGGTTGTTTTTGAGAATATATATAGCAGAACACACACCACCTATAATATTTCTACATGTACAGTTCAGTGGCATTGATTACATTCTTCAATTGTGTAACCATTCTCTCTCTCTTCTTTTCCAAATTGTTCCTCACCAATTAATGAAAACTCACTACCCGCTAAGTTTCTCATCTATTCTTATGAGTTGTTGTTGTCAATTTGATCACATGTAGATAGTCCTTAAAAGAGCTCAATGCCCAAGGCAGACATTCTTTATTAGTTAAGCTAAACTCTTATTTGGTTTTAAGAAGTTTTCAGGGTATATCTTTGGTTTAAGATTTAAAGATTATTACAGGAGAATAGCTTCGGGCATTCACCAATCTTCCATGGCTCCAGAAAATCTGGATTCCAGGAGATTTTGAACTGTGGGCCATATCTGGCAATGTTTGATCTCTTTATTCAGAAAGTAAGAGACACACGATAATATTTTCCAAAGATTCCCACTTCTTTGACCCAGGATTGAGGCTATTAAGAGCTGTAAACGTGTGCACATTCTCACTTCTTGTGTTTCAAGAATCACAAGATTGTTGTTTTACCTGTTAGAAGCTTCATCAGATAATTTGAAGCAATTATAAGGGTGCCCGTATTACAAGGTTTGCTTTTTATTATTAACATATTTGCATCTCTTTTTCAGTTATACAGTAGAATTTTATGAATAGATACTAAGAAAAAAAAAATGAGAAAACCTTTTTAGAATTAAGGCCTTAATGCTAAATTCTTATTTTTGCTGTTTCGAAGTTGTTGTGTGTGTTTCTGTGTGGGATTCACAGAGTCAGGTGGAATAGTCATTATAAGACTCCATTAAGTTTCTCACTGGCTGTAGTTTGTATGAGAAAAGAGTACATACCAATTCTTTATAGGCAACAGGTGCTGGCTGTATTTCACAATGCATCTCTTGACCTATTCTAAACTAATTAAATTATTTGAGTACTTACAGGAAATTTTGGAATCTCCAAAGCAAATACATGTATATATAAACCAAACCAAGCCCAGTGCTGTCGAGTTGATTCCAACTCATAGCAACCCTATGAGACAGAGTAGAACTGCCCCAGAGAGTTTCCAAGGAGTGCCTGGCAGATTCGAACTGCCAGCCCTTGAGTTAGCAGCTGTAGCACTTAACCACTGCGCCACCGGGGTTTCCATATATATATATATATACACACACATACACTTATACATATATATATAATTACTGGAAACTCCATTCTTTGTCATTATGGTCCTCTTGCTATCACAAGAACAATATAAAAATAAAGATATTTTAGCTGTACACACCATTGCTATGTGATATTTGGCTTGACCAAGAAAACATATTACATTTCAAAAATTTCCAACCACCTCTTCCTTATCTGTCTACAAGCACTTAAGCAAAAATATTAAAACTCTATAATGCAAAGAGAAATATCATAGGGAAAAAGAAAAGAAACTTAAGGAAATAATTTCTGACTTATGGAACACAGGGATGGGTTGAATAATTAGGTCATGGGAAAAAGACATGTTTCTCTTCTTGGGGAAGTTCTGTTAGCCGAGAGTGCTCTCTACTCTGTAACTATTTCTGTTTTCACCCATTCTTTTTTCCTGTTTCATGCTGTTTCTGTCCTCACTAAAAGCTCTAAAAATGTCAGATGCCCTTCACTAGTAATTAGAATTACTTCTATTTCATGGGACAGAAACTGTTATTGAAATTTCTTAAACAAAATAAATATAAACTGCTTGTGATAAATGTAAATTTAGTGAGGAGTAGTAAAGTTCAATCAGGATAGGATCTAGGGGTTACATGATGAAATTAAGTCTCTGTCTCTTTCCTCATGTTTGTGGTCTGCTTTACTCCCTGATGCTTTCATAGTAAGGGGGGGTGCCCTGTGTCATGTCAATGATGGGAACTAGTGACTCTGGGACTACTTAAGGTACTAAACTATTTTAAGGAAACTTTTTTTTTTTTATTGCAACGTTCCTATGGAGGCCTCTCTTTCAGTCACCCTCCTAGGTCACTTCCTCACCATAAACTTCACAATATGTGGATATAGATTAGTGAGTTGTTCCAACATAAGTCATGGAATTTAGGACTTGGGGCTACTGTCAATAACACCAGAACAGTAAAGATATAAATAAGGAGGGGTAGTTTGAAACAATAATAATGGACAGTCCAAAGCAAATATTCAAACATAACACATCCCTGTGCAAAACAACTGTGATCATAAGGATTCATATAGTAATATTGCCACTGTAACAAATACACCTGTCACGGGGTGGAGTAGCTATGGGGTGGGTAAAGTTATTACAGGAAGATCAAAACATATGTGTTATTCCACTCTTGTATCATTTAATTCTGGACAGAAGTTTATATAACAACATAGATGTTTCACATTAAATTTAGCCCTATGGAAGAGGGAGAATTTCAGTGGTGTATATGCATCCTACAACTGGACCAATAAGCAACATCATGATAAACAAAGAAAGTATTGAAGTTGTCAAGGATACATTTTATTCGGATTCACAGTCAATGCCCATAGAGGCAGCAGCCAAGAAATCAAATGACATATTATGTGAGCAAATCTACTGCAAAAGCCCTCATTAGAGTGTTGAAAAGCAAAGATGTCACCTTGAGGTGTAAGATGCATCTGACCCAAGCCACGATATATTCAATCTCCTCATTTGCATGCAAAAGCTGGACAATAAATAAGGAAGACCAAAGAAAAATTGATGCATTCGAATTATGGTGTTGGTGAAGAATATTGATTATACCATGGACTTTCAGAAGAACAAACAAATCTTTCTTGAAAGAAGTACAGTCAGAGTGCTCCTTGGAAGCGAGGATGGCAAGACTTCATCTCACATACTTTGAACATGTTGTCAGGAGGGACCTGTTTCTGGAGAAGGACATCATGTTTGGTAAGGTAGAGCGTCTACAAAAAAGAGAAAGCCCCTCGTCATGGATTGGATTATGTCCTCCCCAAAATGTGTGTATCAACTTGGTTAGGCCATGATTCTCAGTATTGTATGGTTGTCCTCCATTTTGTCATTGTAATTTTATGTTGAGAGGGTTGGGGTGGTATTGTACTACCACCCTTACTCAGGTCACCTCCCTGATCCAAGGTAAAGGGATTTTCCCTGGGATGTGGCCTGCACCACTTTTTATTTCTCAAGAGATAAAAGGAAAGGGAAGCAAGCAGAGTTGGAGACCTCATACCACCAAGAAAAAAGCACCAGAAGCAGAGTACCTCCTTTGGACCAGGGGTCCCTGTGTAAAGAAGCTCTCTGTGTAAAGAAGCTACTCATCTGAGGGAACATTGATGAGAAGACCAACAGAGAGAAAGAGCCTTCTGGAGCTGATGTCCTGAATTTGGACTTGTAACCTACTAGACTGTGAGAAAATAAATTTCTCTTTGTTAAAGCCATCCTCTTGTGGTATTTCTGTTATGGCAGCACTAGAAGACTAAGACACCCCTCAACAAGATGGATTGACACAGTGGCTGCAACAATGGCTCAAACATAGAAACTATTGTGAGGCTGGGATGGCACCTAACAGTGTTTCATTCTGTTGTACATAGAGTCTTTATGAATCAGAACCAACTCGATGGCAGCTAAAAACAACAGCAATAATATATGCACCCCAAAAATATCTAATACATCATAGCTTCTATGTTATTATATGATGTATGATTTCAGAATACCAATATGAAAGGATGTAATTTTCAGAAAAGTAGAAATTGTCCAGGAATATATGAGGTTACTTTTTCAATTAATAGGGTGGTTGCCTCACCTCTCACCTCTCCTTAGCCTTTTTCTCTTGATTGGAAAGGCTATAAGTTATTCTCATTAGTTTTTTCCTTAAATCATCTAACTTTAGAAGTCTTTATCTTGGACCTAGATATTATCATGCCACAATAAAAATTACTTTTTATAGAGAAAAAACTATTAAACCTGCAAAATAATCTTAAAACAAAACAAAAACAAGGAAGACAAATCAGGTAATCTGAGCCAATTTTTATAAGAAAATTTTGTCTACAAAATTTATTCATAATTTATACATATGTGTTTTTACTTCTTATACTTAGTGCTTTGCTGTCAACATTTAAGTAATAAATAGAATTTCATGGAGGGTTCTAAAGACAATTGAGAATAAGATTCCTGGTGTGTCTCTAGGAGAAATTAAAAGTATGTTCAATATCATTCCTATTATAATCGAGATAATGGTTCATAGGACTTTGGCATCAGATTAGTTTTTTTTTTTTTTTTTTCCCTAGATATGTAACCCAGGCAAGTTACTTGACTTCTTTGAGCCTCTGTTTCTTCCTTGGTAAAAACCAGGTTATAAAAACACCCAACTAATAGGTTGTTAAGCAGATTAGATGAGTTAACACGTGTGCAGCACTTCCAATAGTGAGCACCATACAAACATAAATACATGTTGTTCTTAGGTGCCGTTGATTCAGTTCTGACTCATAGTGGCCTTACGTTATGCAAAACAAAACACTGCCTGGTCCTGCACAAGTTCTGAGGTGTCATTTATTGTGTCATCTGTTACAGATTTAATCATGCCCCCCCAAAAGATGTGTTGAAGTCCCAATTTATGGTACCTGTGAACATGATCTTGCCTGGAAATAGGGCCTCTGCATGTGTTACCAGTTAACATGAGGTCATAAAGGAGTAGGGTTGGTCCTAATACAATCAGAGGAATATGCCTATAAAATGTGAGAAGAGACACAGCAAGGCAGACAGACGAAGGATGGCCATGGGAATATCCATCTATAAGCCAAAAAATTTCGGGGCTAGCTGATGCTGCAAAACAAGAAATGATCTTTCCCTAGAGCAGATTCAAAAAGCATGGTCCTGCTCATGCCCTGAATTTAGACTTCTAACCTCCAGAATTGTGAGACAATAAATTTGTGTTCTTAAAGGCCACCCAGTTTGTGGTACTTTTATTTTTTTAATTGTAGTCCTAGGAAAATAATACATCATCCCTCTGTGAAATGCAAACCGATAAGTTAATGCCAGAGAATAGCCTGAGAGGCTGTGCAGTTCAGTTTTCAGAACTCAGTTGGCCCACTTGACCTATATCCACAGAATGTAGGGTCATTTACTGTACTTCATAAAATCTGTAAATTCCTCAAAATTTTAAGTCAAATTTTGTGTATAATGACTTATACATATTTTCTGGAAAAAATCCATTTTCCAAACAATCCATAAAAATGATTTATTTTTTCATTTCACCTAACAATGTAATTGGAAAAGATCAAGTAATTGTGTTAGGGATAATATGTTATGATATTTACAAGCAAGAGAGTAGAGCTTTATTAATCGAGTTTCCCTAGGTAAATCCCTTAACTTCTGTAAGCATTAATAAAATGGAAAATTAATTATACTTATTTTTCATACTTATGAAAATAAAATACTGTATATGTAACTCAATTATGCAACCAAAAGCCAGAGACTTCAGAAGGACTCAAAATGTGGTAGTTATATTTGCTATTAAGTATTATTAGAGAAATAATTTAATCTGAATACTTTTCTAACTATGTATAAAAAAAATAGTAAATCTGAGATACCAGTAATTTAATTCTTTCATGAAGAAAAATTGGACATCTCTGGAGCATATGCTAGCATATTCAAGCCAACACATTTCTATGCAGCAGTAGTTTATTGCCCACATCTTGAGTGAGTTAATATATTTTAGAATTTTCCAAACCTCTGCTCTTCAGGGAAGATTTGGCTTCATATACATTTTTGACAAATGTAGCTTACTCTTTGTAATTTCATTTTATGACCTTGATACATTGATTTTAAGATGTAGTAGAGAGTAAGGAAGGGTGACTGTCATGGTTAACTGAAGGTTACGCTTTTGAAATTTTACTTCCAGTATATGGATTTTATATTTTCTATTTTCCCTTATTATATTTTTAAATGATAAGCTGATAAAGTAAAAATAAATACACTTACTTCAAATATGCACAACACGGTTTCGGTATTTTCATATTGGACCACTTGAACAGAAGTCTTTTAAGAATCTCAAAACTCAACCACAAAGTAATCCTGAAGTTGAACTTTCATGTTATGAGTTTTTTTTTTTTCTTTTTAAAATGTTGAGTCGTCTAGTTGTGTGCTTTAGTTCATCTCTTTGTTTTTGTTTTTATGCTAGGACCTCTTTGACCGTTTTTTTTTTTTTTTTAATCTGATTGTCCATAAAACTTCTGGAATGCACTATATCTGGCAATAAACAATAAAAAACCCTGTTACCCTTTGCTGTCGAGTCGATTCCGACTCATAGCGACAATAAAGAATAGTCTATTTTACAATGGATGGTAGGTTACATGAATCACTATGTATATTCAAGAAATTGGCACATGTAATTCAATATAAGACATTAAGGGTATATTTTACAATGGAGAAAGAGAAGTGGGGATTTTAGAAGTTGGGCCTGGAAAAATTCTAGGTGTAAGGGACAGTCATCTTCTTTGGGTTTTGTTGATAATATGAAGAAAAATTGCAATAAATAAGGACAGATACAAAAGCCACAAATGAGTATCAGAATTCAGAATACTCAAAAACAATTGCGAGAAGAGGAATATGACTAAGAAATTCTGAAGATTATGAAATCTAGTAGAAAAGCTGAAACAAATAAAAGGCACCATCTGTGTCCTTGTTAAGTGCCATCCAATTCATTCTAACTCACAGATACAATATATATAACAGAATGAAACACTGCCTGGTCCTGCATCATCCTCACAATCCTTGTTATGCTTGAGCCCACTGTTGCAGCCATTGTGTCAATGAATCTCACTGAGGATCTTTCTCTTTTTTGAGGACCTTCTACTTTACCAATCATGATATCCTCTGCCAGGGACTAGTCACTCCTGATAACATGTCCAAAATACATGAGACAATGTTTTGTCATCCTTGCTTCTAAGGTGCATTCTGGCTATACGTCTTCCAAGACATATTTGTTCATTCTTCTGGAGGTCCATGGTATATTCAATATTCTTCACCAACACCGTAATTCAAAGGGGCCAAGTCTTTTTCAGTCTTCCTTATTCCTTTTCCGGCTTTCTCATGCATATGAGGTGATTGAAAAGACCATGTCTTGGATCAGGCATACTTTAATCCTCAAAGTGACATCTTTGTTTTTTAACACTTTAAAGAGGTCTTTTACAGAGATTTGCCTAATGCAATGCATTGTTTGATCTCTTGACTGCTGCTTTCATGGGTATTGATTGAGGATCCAAATAAAATGAAATCTTTGACAACTTCAATCTTTTCTCCTTTTTTCATGATGTTGGTCCAGTTGTGAGGATTTTGTTTTCTTTATGTTGAGGTGTAATCCATACTGAAGGCTGTAGTCTTTGATCTTCATTAGTAAGTGTTTCAAGTCCTCTTCACTTTGAGCAAGCAAGGTTGTATCATCTGCATATTTATTGTGTGTTGTTAATGAGTCTTCCTCCAATCCTGATGCTGTGCTCTTCTTCATATAGCCCAGTTTGTCAGATTATTGGCTCAACATACAGATTAAGTATGGTGTAAGTATATAATCCTGATGCATACCTTTCCTGACTTTAAAAAGTTCAAGTCAAAGCTGAAGAAAATTAGAGCAAGTCCTCAAGAGTTAAAAGTAGAAGTTGAGTATATTTCACCTGAAATTACAGATCATTTCAAGAATAGATTTGAAACATTGGGTGCTAATGACTGAAGACCAGGACAGTTATGGAATGACATCAAGGAAATCATACATGAAGAGAGCAAAAGATCATTAAAAATACAAAAAACAAAAAAAACAAAGGCATCTCCTACTTCTAATAATTATCCTTTCAAGATTTGCTGTGTATGAATATTTTTTTCTTCTGAAAGTACCTTTTACACAGTGTAAAAGTACTTGCTACCTGCTTTGTATTTTATTAATGTTGTAATTCTCTCAAAATTCAAAAAGATATTTAACATTTTAAATATTTTTGTAAGGTAATTTGTGTAAATCAGTTGGAATCACACCACAGCTCATAATCTGCCAATGGCTTCCCTTTGACATTTATTAGAACGCCCAGACTCTTAACATCCTCCTTAAGCTTCTTCATGTCTTAACTATTTCCCCATACTCACTCTTTTCATGCTGTGGTGAGCATTTTCTGTTCTTAGAACAATCCAAGTTCTCCTAGTAATTTTTTTTTCTGATCAGGATTTTTGAACCTATTGCTCCTAATGCTACAGAGCCCGGGTGGCAAGTACTTAAGAGCTTGGCTGCTAACCAAAAGGTCAGCAGTTGGAATCCACCAGCTGCTCCTTGGAAACATTTTGGGGCAATTCTGTTTTGTCCTGTAGGGTCGCTATGAGTCGGAATCCGCTCCAGAGCAAAGGGTTCAGGCTCCAATTGTAGAGAGCACATTTCTTCATATCTAAGCTAATCTTGGTCTTTCTTTAAATGTCTCAGGGAAACTTTCCCTTATCACACTAGCTGAAACTCAATCATCACCATCCCAGCACACTCACAATCTAACCAGAATTATACAACAATCACCACTACATAATTATAAAGGAATATCCTACTTTGACAGCTAAGATGCAGCAAAGGAGTTAAACAATATGGTCAGTGTCAGAAATAAATACTGCAAGTAATTAAAAAAAAAAAAACAGAGTGCAATATTTTGATGGAAATGTATTAATGTTCTTTTACCAGAATATGTAATCACTAAGTAGCTTCCAAATTTGACTTTCCTTCAGAATATTTTGAAAAACTAAAAGTACTTGTTATTTACTGAAAGGAAAACAATCAACATTTTAGAACAATGCATCAAATAATCCTGGTATGCATCCAGGT
Source organism: Elephas maximus indicus (assembly GCF_024166365.1). Lineage (NCBI taxonomy): Eukaryota > Metazoa > Chordata > Mammalia > Proboscidea > Elephantidae > Elephas > Elephas maximus. The sequence continues at coordinate 129,340,581 of NC_064823.1, read as the reverse complement.
TTGGGAATACAGACAAAATTCATAGAAAATAATTATTCCATTATCTGACTGACTTATGATGTAAAAATTCATAAAGCCCTGACAGCAACTCACAACACCAAAGTCTTATGTTGTTGTTGTTGTTAGGTGACATGGAGTTGATTTCAACTCAAAGCAACCATATGTACAACAGAACCAAACACAGCTCAGTCCTGCACCACCCTCACATTCGTTGATATGTTTGAGTTCATTGTTGTGCCTACTGTGTCAGTCCATCTCACTGAGGGTGTTTCTGTTTTTCACTGACCCTTCACTTTACCAAGCATGACTTTCTTCTCCAGGGACGAGTCCCTCTTGATAACATGTCAGAGTAAGTGATATGAAGTCTCACATTCCTCACATCTAAGGAGCATTCTGGCTGCACTTCTTCTAAGGCAGATTTGTTTGTACTTCTGGCAGTCCATGATATATTCAATATTCTTCACCAACACCATAATTCAAAAGCATCAATTCTTCGTTGGTCTTCCTTAATCACTGTTCAGCTCTCACGTACATGTGAGGTGATTAAAATACCATAGCTTAGGTCAAGAGCACATTACTTCTGAAAGTGTCATCTTTGCTTTTTAGCACTTTAAAGAGGTATTTTGCAGTAGATTTACCCAATGCAATATGCCGTTTGGCATCTTGACTGCTGCTTCTATGGGCATTGTTTGTGAATCCAGATAAAATGAAATCTTTGACAACTTCAGTGTTTTTTTTCTGTTTATCATGATGTTGCTTATTGGTCCAGCTGTGAGGATTTTTGTTTTCCTTATGTCAAAGTATAATTCATACTGGAGGCTGTAGTCTTTGATCTTTACCAGTAAATGCTACAAGTTCTCTTCACTTTTAGCAAACAAGAAACTAATAAAAAAGGTTGTTTTTGAAATTCAAATATATGAAAATTAAACAACGCACTCCTAAATAACTAATGGGACAAAAAGAAATTTAAAAATATAATAAAAGTGATAAAAATGCAGACTCAATATGCTATATGTTATGGAACGCACCTAAAGCAGTGGCTAAAGAGATGTTTTTGTTAGCTACTGTCAAATGGGTCCCCAATTCATGGAGACCCCATGCAAAACTGAACAAATGCTGCCTAGTCCTGTACCCACACCATAACCTGTTTTGTATCAGAACTTTATGATCTATAGGGTTTTCATTGGCTGTTTTTTGGATGTGCATTCCTAAACCTTTCTTCTTAGTCTGCCCTAATCTGGAATCCCCTCAGAAATCTGTTCAGTATAAGAGTAACATGCAAGCATCCACTAACAGATGGGAGGTGGCAGCACACGAGGTGATTTGGCTGAGAGTCAAACCTGGGTCTCCCTCAAATGGAGCTTGAATATTCTACCACTAAACCACCATTACTCCCCATAGACGTATAAGCATAGCTATAAATGCCTATATTAAAAAAAAAATCTTGTATCAATAACCTAAACTTCTACCTTACTCGATGGCACTGGGTTTGGTTTGGTCTACCTTACTATCCTAGAAGAAAAGGAGACCAAAATAAACCTAAAGCAGACAAATGCAGGAAATAAAGTTCCAAAAGGAAAGAATGAAATAGAGATTAGAATAAAAATAAAGGAAAACAATGAAACCAAAATTTCAAAATAAACTCTCTCTATGCTTGCTTCTAAGGAACACTCTGATTGTATTTCTTCTAAGACTTATTTGTTTGCTGTTCTGGCAGTCCACAGTGTATTCAATATTCTTTGCCAGCTCCAGAATTTGAAGGCATCAATTCTCTGTCTTCCTTTTCCATTGTCAAGTTTCTTGTGTCTATGAGGTGATTGAAAAGATCATGTCTTGGGTCGAGACACCTTAGTCATCAAAGTGACATTCTTGCTTTTTAAAATTTTAAAGAGTTTTCCTTTGAAGAAAATTTGCCCAATGCAATATGTTGTTTGATTTCTTGACTGCTGCTTCCGTGGACGTTGATTGCTCATCCAAGGAGAAAGAAATCACTGACAGCTTCGCTTTATTCTTCACTTATCATGATGTTGTCTAGATATGAGGATTTTAATTTTCTCTATGGTCAGGTATAATGCATACTGATGACTGTAATCTTTGACCTTCATGAATAAGTACTTTGAAATGTCCTCATTTTTGGCAAACAAGATTGTGTCTTTAGCTATTCTGTGCTTTGAAATATACACTTGAGAACAGAGTAGTTAAAGTGGTTGGAAGAAATGATGAAGTAAAAGATTTGAGCAGAGAATTCAAAGGGAACCTCAAGATGACAGGTTAAGTAGTATAATAAAATATGCAAAAACCTGGAGTTAAAGAAAAATATGATCAACAATTATCAAACTGAAAAAACAAGAAAAAATTCAAGCCTTGTGTTGAAATACTGAAGAATTCTATGGGGAAAAACTTGCATGACATAGCAAGCATCAAAGGAGATGGAAGGAATACACAGAGCATTTGTACTAATATGAATTGATCAGTGTTCAAAGATTTCAGAAGGTAGCATATTATCAAGAACCTCTGGCCAAGCTGGACTGAAGGCACTGACAAAACTTAAGGCAATAGGAATTGGTGGGATACAAACTGAGATGCTTCATTTGTTTATGTCAAGAAATTTGTAGAACAGTTACCTGGCCAACTGGCTGCAAGAGATCTGTGTTGGTACCCATTCCAAAAAGGTGATCCAACGGAATATGGAAATTATCCAAATATATCATTAATATCCTATGTAAGCAAAATTTTGATGAAAATGATTAAAAAACACTAAAGTCCTCAAGGAATAGGGAACTGCCAGATATTAAAGCTGGATTCAGAAGAGGACAAGAAGGAAGGGATATAATGCTCATGATAGATGAATCTTGGTTGAAAACAAAGAATACCAGAAAGACATTTCTATATTTTACTGACATATAAAAGCATTCGACAGTGTGTTGTTGTTTTTGTTAGGTGCCAACCAGTCAGTTCCGACTCATAGCAACCCTATGCGCAACAGAAGGAAACACTGCCCAGCCTTACACCACCCTTACAATTGTTGCTATGCTTGAGCCCATCGCTGCAGCCACTGTGTGAATCCATCTCATTGAGGGTCTTCCTCTTTTTCCCTGACCCTCTACTTTACCAAGCACGATGTCCTTCTCCAGGGACAGATCTCTCCTGACAACATGTTCGAAGTATGTGAGACACAGTCTCACCATCCTTGCTTTCAAGGAGCATTCTGGTTGTACTTCAAGACAGATTTGTTCATTAGATAGTTTGGATCATAACAAATGGTGTAAAACATTGAAAAGAATGGGAATTCCAGAACAATTACTTGTGCTCATGTGTGGTTTAAAATCAGAAAAGTTTCTCGTCAGGGTTGTGTCTTTTCAACATATGCTGAGCAAATATTCTGAGAAGTTGGACAATATGAAGAACAACACAACAGGACTCATTAACAACCTGCGTTATGCAGATAACGCAACCTTACTTTCTAAAAGTGAAGAGAACTTGAAGCACTTACTGATGAACATCAAAGACGACAGCCTTCAGAGTGAATTACACCTTAACATAAAATAAATAAGAATTCTCACAACTGGACCATTAAGCCACATCATGATAAATGCAGAAAATATGGAAACTGTCAAGGATTTCATTTTATCTGGATCCACAATCAACACCCATGGAAGCAACAGTCCAGAAATCAAATAACAGATTGCATTGGGCAAATCTGCTACAAAAGATCTCTTTAAAGTATTAGAAAGCAAAGATGTCATTTTGATGAATAAAGTGTTTTTGACCCAACCCATGATATTTTCAATTGCCTCATATGAATGTGAAAATTAGACGATGAAAAAGGAAAACTGAAGGAGAATTGATGCATTCAGAGTTTGCTGTTGGCAAAGAATTTTGAATATATCACTGACTTCTAGAAAAATGAACAAATCTTTCTTGGCAGAAGTACAGCCACAATGTTCCTTAGGAATAAGGATAGTGAAACTTCATCTCACTTACTTCTGACGTCTTATCATGGGGGACCAATCACTGGAGAAGGACGTCATGCTTGGTAAAGTGAAGAGTCAGCAAAAAAGGGGAATGCACTCAAGGAGATGGATTAACACAATGAGATCATACTATGTTAAGAATGACATTGGACTAGGCAACATTTCACTCTGTTATACATATGGTCACTAAGAATCTGAGATGACTCAACAACACCTAACAACAATAGCAAGGTTGCATCATGTGGATATAGCAGGTTGTTAATGATTGTTCCTTCAATCTGATGCCATTTTCTTCTGCATATAATCTAGGTTATATTACAAGTGTTGATGAAACATGGCAAAAATAAGAATCCTCATACACTGCTGGGGGTAAAATGGTGCAGCCTTTGTGAAAAACAATCTGTTAATCCCTCAGAATGTTAAATGTACAGTTACTATATGTGATGATTAATGTTACTTGTCAATTTGGGTATGCTATGATTCTCAGCAGTTTGGCAGACACTATGTAATAATTTTTCATTTTGTGATCTGATGTGAGCAGCCAATCAGTTAGAAGAGGAGTTTCATTGGGAATGTGGTTTACATCCATGATATAAATGGACATTTTGGCAAAGCTCTCTCTCTCGCTCTGGATTCATCTCATCATCATTTGACCTCCAGTTCTTCAGATATGAGAAGGCTTCAGCTTTCCACCTGACCTGCAGATTTTGGGTTCATCAGCAACTCCAACCACCACGTGAGTCAGGAGAAGCCTCTAGCCTGCCACCTGACCCACAGATTTAGGACTTGCCAGTCTCCAAAATTGTATAAGCCATTTCCTTAAAGTAAATCTCTCTATATATACTTATATACATGTTTCACTGATTTTACTTTGCTTGAGAACCCAGTCTAAGACATTATATCACCCAGCACTTATTAAAAAAAAAAAAAAAAGAACCTGTTGCCGTAGAGTGGATTCTGACTCATAACGACTCCATCGGACAGAGCAGAACTGCCCCATAGGGTTTCCAAGGAGCACCTGGTGGATTCAAACTGCTGACCTTTCGGTTAGCAGCTGTAGCTCTTAACCACTACACAGCCAGGGTTTCCACAATTACAATTCTGTGTAAATACTCTGAGTAATAAAAAATATATCCACACAATAATTTGTACACTGTCTTCGTTATCCAGTGCTGCTATAACAGTAATACCGCAAGTGGATGGCTTTAACAAACTGAAATTTATTCTCTCACGGTTTAAGAGACTAGAAGTCTGAATTCAGGGTGGCAGCTCCAGTGGAAGCCTTTTTCTCTCTATGGGCTCTGGGGGAATTCCTTGTCATCAATCATCCTCTGTTCAAGGAGCTTCTCTGTGCAGGGACCCTGAGTTCAAAAATGTGCTCCACTACTGGCTCATCTTGCTTGGTAGCAATGAGGTCACTCCCCTCTCTGCTTAATTCTCTCTTTTATATATCAGAGATTGACTCAAGATACAACCTAATCCTGTAGATTGGGTTCTGCTTCATTAACATAACTGCCTCTAATCCAACCTTATTATCATAGAGGTTAGGATTTACAACACATAGGATAATCATAGCAGACTACAAAATGGTGGACAATCACAAAATACTGGAAATCGTGGCCTTGCCAAGTTTATACACATTTTGAGGGGACACAATTCAATCCATAACATACACCAATGTTTATAACAATGCTAATTACAGTAGTTTAAAATGGAGGTAACCTCAATGTTCATCAACTAATAAATTGACAAACTGTATAATATTATATCCGTTCAGAAAAAAACAGAATTAGTGCTGATACAACATGGAAGAACCTTGAAATATTATGCTAAGTGAAAAGAGCCAGTCACAAAAGACCATGTCTTCTTTGATTACCTTAATATGAAATTTGCACAAGAGATAAATCCATATATACAAATAGCAAATTTGTGGTTTTCTAGGGCTTAGGGAGAGCACTGGTTGTGCAGTCAGTGGTTAAGAACTCAGCTACTAGCTATAAAGTCAGCAGTTCAAACCCACCATCTACTCCTTGGAAACGCTATGGGGCAGGTCTACCCTGTCCTGGAGATTTGCTATGAGCCAAAATCAACTCAGTGACAGCAGGTTTATTGATTTATTTATGTATGTGTGTGTGTGTATATATATATATACACATATATAAATAAATCTATTGCCATCTATCTATCTCTATCTCTAACTCTGTCTCTGTCTGTCTCTGTCTCTATCTCTATCTCTCTCTATCTCTGTCTCTGTCTCTCTCTGTCTCTATCTCTGTCTCTGTCTCTGTCTCTATGTCTATGTCTATATCTATATATATCATGTTTTTTCTAGTGGAAAGAAAGAGTAAAAAAACTTTCTAAAATAGAAACAAAAGAACATATTTATTTTCTTATGAAACACTGTTGTTCCAAAATAGGAAACCTAAAAGCACATAGAATGTTAGGACAATCATTTTTTTTCTTTTTCTTTTCCTTATGACCATGGATGTTTGGTTACTTAAAGCCTTGGCTAAGTTGTATTTGATGTGCCTGAAGCATCCATGCAATGATTTCTAGGCATATTCTTACAAAAAGATTCCATTTTCCCTTAAATCTAGTTAGGTTAAAAATGCATGTAATTAAAGAAGACCAATATGCTTTAAACATATGTTATGTTTTTTTTTTTGCAGCTTTGATTTTTGTTTGGAGTTTATAAATTTTCAGACTATTCCACTCTCTTTTTTACTTATTATTTTAATGTTCTATGGGATTTGTAAGTGAATTTCTAATATTTTTAATAAGTATGCAGCTCCAAAGAAGATAATTAAACATCTGTGACCATTACTTAAGCTATACAAATTATATTAGAAAACTGTATAAACTTCCTTAGAATTAGCAGCATATTACAATCAATGATTAGAAAAAAAAAACAAACAGGAATAAAAATAAGCATTTTCAGAAATCTAGAAATGTAGTAATTGCGTTATTTGAAGTTGGTGAATATAACTATAAATTTAGACATATCACATTATCATAAGCAAGTAAAAAGATTTATGCCTAATAGCTTACTGAATACGGACTAGAAGGAGTTTAATTCTAAGGGTAATTTTCAGGGTTAATCTACATGCGATCTTTATTTTGCAGAATACCCTGGGACCAAAAAAATTACTGTGCAAGCTCAAGTGGTGCAAAAAAATCTTAAAACAGGGTAGGAAATATTAAGATTTCCCATGATCATAAAAAAATTGTCAAAATATCAAGATCTGTCTTACTGTTATAAAAGATGAAAAAAACAACAAAACTAATATTTATTTAGTTCATTCTTATGTAAAACATTAGCGTGCATTTCCTTGTAATAATTTAGAGTATTTTGAACACTGCTTGGCTTCTTCTCACCATGTAACTTTTGATATGGAGTGAGTACGTCTTCTGTACATTGACAAATTGTCTTACTACTATCTAAGTTTTGATCAACTTCCCACATTTATTCTTTTCACTTTCAATGTCATGAATACCTCCCAAGAGTTCCTCTAATGTGACATTTATTCCTGAACTTACATTACAATATCTTTATCCTTTTGGTCATTACTCATTTCCCTTATTTATGTTTATAGTTCATAATTACTATGTTAATCCAGAACCTCTAAATAGTAACAGTGTCAGCATTTCTGAAATCAGTTGTTTCTTCTACAACTCCATGTATGTCAGAACTCAAATTTCACATCCAGAGTTATCATTTTTAATTTCTTTCTAGCACTCTTGTCTTTGCCAATTCCTATTGTCAGGGATTGAATTGGGTCCCCTCAAAATGTGTATCAACTGGGCTAAGCCATGAATTTCTGGCAGTTCCCTGTGGATGCATTGTTGCAGCCACTTTGAATGATTTTCAGCAAAATTTTACTTGTGTGTGATTTTAATGATATTGTTAGATAATTTCTGAATTTGGTTTGATCACCTATCTTGGGAATAGGCATAAATATGGATCTCTTTCAGATGGTTGGTCAGGTAGCTGCCTTCCAAATTTCTTGGCATAGAAAAGTGAGCACTTCCAGTACTGCATCCCTTTGCTGAAACATCTCGATTAGTATTCCTGGACCTTCTATTTCGCCCATGTCTTCAGCACACCTTGGATTTCTTCCTTCATTAGCATTGGTTCCTGATCAAAATTTGCCTTCTGAAATTTTTGAAAATCCACCAATTCTTTTTGGTGTAGTGACTCTGTGTGTTCCTTCCATCTTCTTGTGGTGATTCCTGAAGCATTTAATATTTGCCCCATAGAATCCTTCAATGTTGCAACTCAAGGCTTGAATTTTTTCTTCAGTTCTCTCAGCTTGAGAAATGCCAAGCTTTTTCTTACCTTCTGGTTTTCTAACTCCAGGTCTTTGCACATGTCATTATAATATTTTACTTTGTCTTCTAGAGCTGCCCTTTGCATTCTTCTGTTCAGCTCTTTACTTCATCATTTCTTCCTTTTGCTTTAGCTACTTGACATTCAAGAGCAATTTTCGGAGTCTCTTCTGACATCCATTTTTGTCTTTTCTTTCTTTCCTCTCTTTTTAATGATCTCTGGGTTTCTTCATACATGATGTCCTTGATGTCATTCCACAACTTGTCTGGTCTTTCATCATTAGTGTCCAACAGGACAAATCTACTCTTAAGTTGGTCTCTGAATTCAGGTGGCTTATACTCAAGGTTGTGCTTTGAATGCCACGGACTTGTTCTAATTTTCTTCAGCTTCAACTTGAGCTTGCTCTTGAGCAATTGATGGTCTGTTCCACAGGGGGCCCCTGGTCTTGTTCTGACCGACGATATTGAGCTTTTCCATCATCTCTTTCAACAGATGTAGTCAGTTTGATTCCGTGTATTTTATCTCTCGAGGTCCATGCGTATAGTCACCATTTTTGCTGTTTAAAAAGTTATTTCCAATGAAGAAGTCATTGGTCTTACAAAATTCCATCATGAGATCTCCAGCATCATTTCTATCACCAAAGCCATATTTTCCAACTACTGATCCTTCTTTGTTTCCAACTTTTGCGTTCCTATCCCCAGTGATTATTAATGTACCCTGATTGCATGTTCTATCAATTTCAGATTGCAGGAGGTGGTAAAGATCTTCAATTTCTTCATCTTTGGCCTTAGTGGTTAGTATATAAATTTGAATAATAGTTGTGTTAACTGGTCTTCCTTGTGGGCATATGGATATATTGTATTACTGACAGCATTGTACTTCAGAAAAGAACTTGAAATGTTGTTTTTGATGATGAAAGCAATGCCTTTCATCTTCAAGTTGTCATTCCCGGCATAGTAGACCATGTAATTTAAAACAACTGATTTAAAATGTCAAATGTTAGTCCATTTCAGCTCACTAATGCCTAGGATATTGATCTTTATGTGTTCTATTTAACTTTTGATTATTTCTAATTTTCCTAGACTCATATTTCATACGTGTCATGTTCCAATTATTAATTTATGTTTCCAGCTGTTTCTTCTCATTTAGAGTTATGCCATATCAGGAAATGAAGGTTCTGAAAAGTTGATTCCATCCATGTCATTAAGGTCGACTCTATTTTGAGGAGCCAGCTCTTCCTCAGTTGTCTTTTGAGGAGCTTCCAACTTGAGGAGTTCATCTTCTGACACCGTATCAGATGATGTTCAGCTGCTATTCCAAAGGTTTTCACTGGCTAATTTTTTTTTCAAAAATAGACTTTCAGGTCCTTCTTCCTAGTCTCTCTTAGTCTTGAAGGTCATCTGAAACCTCTCTGCCAGGGCGACTCTGCCATTATTTGAATACTGGTGACATGCTTCCAGAATCACAGCAACAAGCAAGTCCCCACAGTATGACAAACTGACACGTATATATAATATGTATAGTATATATTATGATAATTGTTAATTTTTAGTGATTAGAATAGTGTACATTGCATAAAGGTGTTCAATAAATATATGCTTATTATATGAATAAATATTTTATTTTCTTATAATACAATGTCTTTTTGTGTCACTGCCACATTTTTGTTTTTCAGTTTTGTATAAAATGTTAGTGTGATTATATTGATAAAATATGTCAGACCCGATATATGGGAAAGCTGCTAGTGCTGTGAACCATGCTTATTTGTGCTGAACATTTATGTCCAGCATCTTATACAATGGCTAGCATATATTAGAACCTCAATAAAGATTTACTGAGTAAATGAAAGAACTCTCTGGAATATTTCATGTTGGGAAGAGGTAGATAATTCCCCTTCTACATGATTTTGGAAAAAATGATATTTGGTGATTATAAAGGCAACTCTTTAACATGATGTAGCTGGAGGTAAAAAGAGAAAAGTTGAAGATATCAAAATATATTTTTATTTATTTATTTAAATTTTATTACCAAAATCCAAGTGACTAAGTTGGTTAATTATACACTGACTTTGATTAACACAAATTAAGACATAGACAACTTTCAAATTGTGAACCATATTCAGTGATAAATTATTGACTGAGTCATAGTTTCAAGCCAATTATGGGTTGAGTTATAATGGAAAAATAAAAAAAACTTAAGATGTGGTTGTTTTGTTGGTCTGGTGTTGTTAGTAAATTTAAAGAATTTTATAGAGTTGATTGAGATTATAACAACAGACTTCTGTTACTACTGATTCAGATAAAAATGGGAAAAAACTGTGATGGTAGATAACATTTGTTTTTCTTCTGTTGTGTCAGTAGTGATATCCCACTATTTTTAGCTGAAATGTTTGACACCAAACTGTGGTTATACTATTAAAATCCTGATGTCTTGTGAAACTAGGTTGTAAGTTGAAGATTTAATTACATTTATCTATCCAAAGGAAACGCTGGTGGTGTAGTGGTTAAGTGCTACTACTGCTGCTAACCTCTAACCTACGGATTGGCAGTTTGACCCCACCAGGTGCTCCTTGGAAACTCTATGGGGCAGCTCTACTCTGTCCTATGGGGTCGCTATGAATCGGAATTGACTCATCAGCAACAGGTTTGGTTTTGGTTTTACCTATTCAAGATTCTGATTTGGTATATACACTATGGAGAAAACAGGTGAAGACATTTTCAAAATAACTCATACTTCAGAAAGTATTTTCTTTTGAGCTATTTAAATTTCTCACCAAAAATATTTTATTTGTATAAGAAGAGTTACAGTTTTATTAGAGATTATTAATAATTATGTTAACTAACAACTAACAATACAGAAAATATGTGTTGGAGATATGAGATATGCTGCTTTGAGGAAGGGTGCTTGACTCAAGTGCAGTGGGCTAGCAGAGAAAAATCAGATCTGCATCATGGTCTGAAAGCTCTCCTACCTAACAAAAGAGAGCTTGTCACATCACCATCATGACTTAATCATTCCCTCTATTTCCTCCTTTGTCTTTCAGAGATTTGATGCCTTCAATCATCCCATTGTACTACTTCTCCATCATCCTGCCTGCTTCTGAGAAGACCCAACTCATTCAATATGAGTGTGCTTTTTATTATTATTTTTAACTTTTAGCATCATTATTGGTGGTTAGACATTCATTTTCTTTCTAATAACAGGCCCATTTTATTTAAGTGTAGCTCCTGTTCCATTTCCATTTTATTCATTCAAATGGCAGACAATTTTGAACCTTCAATATATCTCGGCATAGTACCAAATGCTGTATTAAAATGCTAGAGATATACATTGGGTGGTAACCACATTTGAAAATATTATAATACAAAGTAATAAACCCCATTGCCTTCAAGTCAATTCCGACTCAGAACAACCCTATAGGACAGAGTAAAACTACCCCACAGGGTTTCCAAGGCTATAAATTTCTACAGAAGCAGACTGCCACATCTTTCTCTTGTGAGGCGGCTGGTAGTTTTGAATCACCAATCTTTTGGTTAGCAGTCAATTGTTTTACCACTGAGCCACCAGGGCTCCTACATGCAAAGTAATACCAAAAACAAAACAAAACAAACCCACTGCCATAGAGTCGATTCTGACTCATAGCGACCCTATTGGGTTTCCAAGGCTGTAAATCTTTACTGAAGCGGACTGCCACATCTTTCTTCCATGAAGCAGCTGGTGGTTTTTTCCAAACGCTGACCTTTCAGTTAGCAGTCGAGTGCTCTAACCACTGCACCTCCAGAGCTCCAAAAAAAGAGCTCCCATACAAAGTAATAATCCCTTTGCTGTCAAGTCAATTCCAATTCGTAGTGTCAAGGATGAGAAACCTGAACTATGATTATACAGTTTTGGGAGTTATCCTTTTTTCTGCCATTAACGGTCTTGTAATATGTGGAAAAAACACTTAACCTTCATTAAATTGAATCTTAAAATTTAAGGCCGATAGACTTAATTGAGAACCTAATGAAAGTTATCCAGAAGAAATACGTGGCCATACAAACATTTTCAGGTGAAGAAGTATATGGGCATCTTTTTCCCCATCTATAAATTTTGCAATGTTTGTATTAGACAATTCTAATATTCTATATTTAAAATCATAGACATTTTCCCACTTCAAAAACTTTAAAGTTTTTAAACGGACTCTGAAAAATCCATTTACTCAAAAAAATTCAAAATATGCACAATACATAATTATTACACAAGCTGGGATAAAGCAATTTGTAAAACTGTCATAAATACTCTCATAAAGTTTATGTTACGGTAAATGAAGTCAACTAATTTTTGGAATGTGTTTTAGACTTTGTTGTTGTTGTTAGGTGCCATCGGGTCGGTTCCGACTTATAGAAATCCTATGCACAAAAGAACGAAACACTGCCCCATTCTGACCCATCCTTACAATCGTTGTTATGCTTGAGCTCATTGTTGCAGCCACTGTGTCAACCCACCTCGTTGAGCTTCTTCCTCTTTTCTGCTGACCCTGTACTTTGCCAAGCATCATGTCCTTCTCCAGGGACTGACTCTTCCTGACTTTACACATGGTAAATCTTCACCAGGAAGAAATCTGAACAAAAGTATATGTAGCGAAGAAAACATAGATAAAGTGTATTATTTTCTGAAAAAAATTTGGCCTAGTATATCATTCAGGTAAGAACAAACTACTCCAGTTATGTTAACAAAAGAATTGATTATGAGGAGTTGTTTTAACAAGTGTTGAGGAATTGAAAAGCCAAAGAGGGAAAACTGAGGTAACATAACAATATTAAGAGCAGGGAGGAGACACTATCTCTTCTAATGTGATATATTTGCCAGTGCGGCCAGTGAATTCTATCGTTATCTTTGAAATAAACTAACTTTACTGGGTTATGTCTTAGTGTCATTCATTTTGTTTGCCTTTATGCAAGTATAAGATGTGCAAAATTCAACACAAATAATTAAAACTTATTTTAGAACTTATCTTAGAAATACATCTTAATTTTTGTATCCATTTATATATTTTTCTTTGTAAAAATTTCAAAATATGATTATGTTGGGTCTTCTTTGTCTATCTTTCATTGCTACTATTACATTTCTTTTCAGTTTGTTCATTTCCATGTTATTTTCCTCAACTGTTTCCATCACATTTGTTATATATCTTTTTTTCCTATGTCCCTTTTTAATGTAGCCAAAGATTATGATATAAAATGGAATTCTTCATGAGAAGAAAGTTAAAGATCATGGAGGAAAATTCATCAGGGTAGTCTCAGGGAGGAGAATCAATGAAAATTCTGCACACTAAGCTAGAGGATTTTATTTGTGTCTTTCCAGGAAGATTTTAGAATTTCCTTGGATCAGTGCTAGCTATAGGACTTCTAAACCCTGTACTGGAATATTTGTTTTCATTAATCACTTCTGTTCCACCAATATACATTGTAGAGGGACAGTCCGTTGTCTTTTTAGTTCATAGATACCTAAATCAAGAGAAGATACATTCAGACCTGACAAAGCCATAACCACAAGATTCTAGTGTTTGAGCGTAATGTCATGATTGGACAGGGTTACAGTTTGACTCCTTTGAGGGGCATAATTGCTTATATTTTCTAAACTGAATGTATGGTGAAAAGACTATGTGTAAAAAGAAGATGAGTGGTTGATTTAACTATATATCTAAATTATTTAGAAACTAATTTCTGCCCTTTCCTGGGGAAGGATTATACTTTTCTGCCCCATTGACATTAGGCTTATTCCTGAACATTATTTTAGCTAAAGAAATACAGGTGAAAGGGAAATTTCACATATAAGCAGAAGTTTTAAGAACCAGTAAGTGAGCTACCTGTGTTTGTTTCCTTTCCCTTTGCCATTCCGTTGTGGCAGTGTATCCTGAAACAAGATTGGCTGAGATAGATATGTAGTTTAATCAAAAATTGCACTTTTTGTTGTGGTTGTGAAAACCACTGTGATTTTATTAAAAAAAAAAAAAATTTAATGTTACTACAAGTTACCTAATTTATCATTTTCTGACTCATATTCTCTTCTTTCCATTTTATATTCTCTGCTTCCTCTTGGTGCCAAACTATTTATCCAGGTAAACCATTCACGTCAACCTAAGCACTCTATTCTGTGGTTCCAATCTTTTGGGTTCTTCATATTCTCCTTTTATATATTTAGGCCTTTGCCTCAGATATGGTGCAGATATTATTTCTTTTTATCGTTCCCTGGATGGGAAATTCCTGAAAAGAGAAGTGGGTACGGATGAACTTACTCCATTATGTTTTTACGCCATACTTTAATTCAGAGGCGTGGCTTTTTCTTAGAATACGGTTTGTCCACTGAACATCAAAGATCAAAACTTAGAAACTCAGGAAACAGTCTAACTAAAAACTCTGGATTTACACTAGTTTCCCCAACATTTTTCAAATATCTTTGAACTATCTAATACATCTTTAAAAGTGAATCATTTCAATCTAATAATAACAACATATCTAGTTTTGTTTCCATAGGTTGAAGAACAGTAGGTTTGTATCCACATTTAATTGATTTATAAAGTGTTTAGCAAAATAAACTTGATATTGAGATGATGGCATTAATATTTAATAAAAACAGTGCTTATTTGTGTATGCATATCATTCCATTAAAGGCAGCACAAGAATGACAGATGCAAAGAAAGTTATTCTACTATTGAGAAGTTTTTATCTTTCTATACACATGCATCTGTATTTTTTATAGTGAAAATGGAAATACAAAGTTAAATTTGTCTAAGGGGAGGGCATTTAAAAGAACATTTACCAATGAATGAAAATACATAGTTTATGTTAGAATATTAATGTGTTATGTCTTAGTCATCTAGTGCTGCTATAAAAGAAATACCACAGGTAAACGGCTTTAACAAAGAGAAGTTTATTTCCTCACGGTAAAGTAGGCTAACAGTCCAAATTCAGGGTGTCACCTCCAGGGGAAGGTTTTCTCTCTTTGTCACCCTTCTTATCAATTTTTCCCCAGAGTAGGAGCTTCTCTGTGCAGGGATCCCAGGTCCAAAGGATGCACTCTGCTCCTGCACTGTTTTCTTGGTGGTGTGAGTTTCCCCTCTCTATTCATTTCCCTTTCCTTTTTATCTCTTGAGAGAGAAAATGTGGTGCAGGCCAGATCCCAGGAAAACTCTCTTTACATTGGATCAGGGAAGTGACCTGGGTAAGAGTATTACAATCCCACCCTTTTCCTCTTCAACATAAAATTACAATCACAGAATGGAGGACAGCCACAGAATACTGGGAATCATGGCCTAACCAAGTTGATACACACATTTTTGGGGGGACATAGTTAAGTCCATGACAGCTTATCTCTGAATGATGAAATTTTATGATTTTCACTTTGTATTTCATTCTTTGTGCTGTTTGTTGTCATTGCTTATTTTCTACAAATAGTATGTTTCTTGCACATACTATTTTATTTACATATACTATCATAAAAATTGAAAATGGGCTGGGTTATCATAAAAATTGAATATAGCAATTGTTAACTTTTATTTTTATGTTCAAATATTTTAATCTCTCACCTGGATTTTTGATCTTGAAGAAATTTAAAATTAAGGAAGCTATACCATCATTAATTGATTCTTTAATTTATTTTACAATCAAAACAAATTAACTGTTTTTAATTGATTGAATTTATAGTTCTGGTGAAGTATTATAGAGTACTGTGACATAATAGAGAAAAAAATTTAAATTATTGTAAAAATCCTATTTGATGTTAAATGGTCAATGAATAAATAAATAAAAGGCTTTTAAACACAGTCCTATTTCATCTAAAAAAAAAAAGTGCTGCTATAATAGAAATGCCACAACTGGATGTCTTTAACAAACAGAAATGTATTCTTTCTCAGTTAGGAGACTAGAAGTTCAAATTCAGGGTGTCAGCTCTAGGGGTAGGCTTTCTCTTTCTGTCAGCTCTGAAGGAAGGTCCTTGTCTCCTTTCAACATCTGTGATCCTGGAACCCCTTGGAGATCTCCATGTGTATTGGTATCGATCTTCCCCTGGGTCTATGAGGTTCTCCAAGCAGGGACACTGAGTCTAAAGGACAAGCTATGCTCCCACTTTTTCTTTCTTTGAGGAAGTCAGGTCTCTCTCCTCTCTGTTAGCTTCTTTCTCCTTTTATTGCTAGTAAAATAAAAGATGAGGCAGGCCACACCCCAGGGAAACTTCCCTTCTGTCTGGATCAGGCCTGTGATCTGACTAAGTGGGTTGCATCCCACCCTAATCCTGCATCATTAACATAACAAACATAACCTAATCATCATTAATGTAACCTAATCTTGCTTCATTAGCACATAAAATGAAAACCCAGTGCATGGAGTCAATTCCAACTCATAGCAACCCTATAGCCACCAGGCTGTCTTTGGAAACTCTATGGGGCAGTTCTATTCTGTCCTAAGGGTCGATATGAGTCATTAGCACATAACCCAACATTAGCACATAGAGGTCAGGATTTACAACACCTTCACAAAATGGAGGATAATCACACAATACTGGGAATTGAGGCTTAGCCAAATTGGCAATATTTTTTCCCCCTGGGGAGCACAATTAGATCCATGACAAACAGTATAGAATTTTTATTATGTTGTTTAGAAAAGAAGATGGAAGGAATCTAGGAAAATGAGTAAATCTCATTTATCAGTTAAAACATTCCTTTTAACATATGGCACTGGGTTTTTGGGTTTAACTGTGAATTATCTTCACAGTCCAAAGATATGTGAGTATGACAGTAAACATATGCTTGAGCATCTTACATGGAAATAGTCTTAATTTGAAACAAATAATTTCCAGCATTGATCAAAAATTCTTTCACTTATCTATTTACAAATTATTACTAATATAATTACACTGTAAATTTGTAATTATTCTTGGCACTTATACTGAGGCAGAGGGGAAGGGAAATTAAGAGGAATCAGTTAAACTAATAGAAAAAGGAAAAGACACACACCAAAAATACTCACTGAAAAGAGGAAAAAGAAAGATTTCTATAGACAGGGCATTAATCAGTCCTATTGATTTCCATTACCTCCACGTTATTATTTCATTCATTGCACAAATCTATAGTTTTTCTTTAATATGCATTTCTTCCACTAGAATATAAACCCAGTGAAGACACTGCCTCTTCTGCTGTGTATTGTATGTGTAGAATTCACCTAAGTGACTGATCTAAAATAGGTATTTAATAAATATTTGTTTAATGGTCGAAGGAAAATGTGAATGAATGAGTGGCTGCCTCTACCTGAGAGATCCTGGAAAAATTTCATAGAGAATTGTTTTTTACTGTGGTTTAAGTAGAAGTTTACAGTTCAAGTTAGTTTCTCATACAAAAATTTGTACACACATTGTTATGGAACCCTAGTTGCTCTCCCCATAATGTGATAGCACATTCCTCCTTTCCACCACAGATTTCCCATGTCCATTTAACCAGCTCCTGTCCCTTTCTGCCTTCTCTTTTCACCTTCAGACAGGAGCTGCCTATTTTAGTCTCATGTATCTACTTGAGCTAAGAAGCACACCCTCCATGAGTATCATTTTATGTCTTATATTCAAGTCTAATCTGTGTCTGAAGAGTTGGCTCCAGGAGTTATTTTAGTTTTGTCCATGTCTTCCAGGGTCCCTTCAGTCTCAGTCAGACAATTAAGTTGGGTCCTTTTACTAGAATTTGAGTTCTGCACCCCACTTTTCTCCTGCTCTGTCAGAGACCCTGTCAGGGCAGTCATTGGTGGTAACAGGGTACCATCCAGTTCTTCTGGCCTCAGGCTGATGGAGTCTCTGGTTTATGTGGTTCTTTCTGTCTCTTGGGCTAATATTTTCCTTGTGTTTTTGGTGTTCTTCATTTTCATAGAGAAGAAATTTGAGCTGGATTGAGGATGTTGACTACGAAAGAAAACATTGAGATACCTGGAACGTAAATGAATGTCAGGAAGATTTAATTTTAAAATTAACTGAAGTATATAATACAAGATACCTTAATGAAAGAAAGAACAAGACATGAACTGGGCTACTAACTGGGGATGATAATGTAATGTTAACAGATAACAGGAAGAGCATAGTTACATTTTTTTCATCCTGAATTTTCTATAAATCAGAGTAAGTAAAAGGGAGGAAATTTAAAAATAAGGCACTAATAATAATAAAAAATAACAGTAATATGAATTTCAACCTAGACCATGTTAAAACACTTTTAGTCTGTGCTCAAATATACCAATTTTTACTTCTTTTGATAGAAATAGGTGATTATGTACCCTGTGTTCTTTCTTCTATTCCTCTTGGTAACAGATACCTAGACTTCATACAGGGGAGCAAAATACTTGGTTATAACTCACAGATAACAGCAGAGATCCCCAAAGACAGAACAATGACAAATGATTTTATCTATGTATGTATGTATGTAATTGGTGTGATGGCTGAACTTTTTTATTTTTCTCGCCATGGTCTTATAACTCCCACCCAGGTGATTGGGCAGGACTGTGCAGATATGGTAATTGTAGCGCACCAAGGGGTTTGGTCAGTTTTGCCATCCTGCTGGGCTTGAAATGAGCCATCCCAGAGACAGAAGAGAGAGGATCCCATCACCACCAAGGAAGAAAAGCCAGGGAACAGAGCTGTAACAATGAAAACATGGAGATTGAGAAGCAGGAGATGGTGTGGTAGGCTTCCCAGCCCACAGAGAGAGGAAGCTGAGTGTCTTTGGGCAGAGGCCAAGGGCTAGGGAGAGCATGCCTGTGAGCAAGTTTGGGAAGAGGCTTTCCTAAGGGAAGAACTGTATCCTGAGTGTTCCTGAGCCTGAATTGTAACTGTTCTTCCCTAATTAACCCCTTAATCATGAGTATTGTATGTGTGTTCTGTGTGTTTATTGCAATGAATTATAAAGCCCAGCAGAGAAGTACAGAGTGTCATGGGAGGGAAGGTTGATGTCAGAATTGGCAAAGATGGAGGAGAGAGGAGGCATGTCTGATTTCCGCCTCATAGGAATCAGCCTTGGGCTGTTGATCTTGATTCTCCTTCCCCCTTGGGAAGTTAGAGAAGGTCAGACACCACTCCCAAGCCATTTTCACAATGTATGTGTACATATATATATATACGTGTATGCATGCATGTATATATGCATACATCTATCAAAGAACTGTGAATTTCAAAAATCTGTGATTCTTATACTTGATATTTTCTGGCAACTTCTAAAATGATAACTAGATATGTTGAAAACATATAAAACCAAAAACCAAACCCAGTGCCATAGAGTCGATTCCGAATCATAGCAACCCTATAGGACAGAGTAGAACTGTCCCACAGAGTTTCCAAGGACAGCATGGCGGATTTGAACTGCCGACCCTTTAGGTAGTAGCCATAGCACTTAACCACTACTCCACCAGGGGTTCCCAAACCCATTGCCATTGAGTCGGTTCCTACTCATAGTGACCCTGTAGGACAGAGTAGAACTGCCCTATAGATTTTCCAAGGAGCTCCTGGTGGATTTGAACTGCTAACTTTTTGGTTAGCAGTCATAGCACTTAGCCACTACTCCACCAGGGTTCCCTGAAAACATATACAGCTAATAATTACTACAGTTCCTTAATGATTCATTAAGAACCAGTTGTTTAATACAATTAATCATATTTAATTACATGGCATTGACCAAGATACAAAAGGCTATGTAAAGATTCCAAATTTATAATATCACCAACCATAAATTAGGACAAATATATACTATCACCAATGTTTGTTGCTGTTTGTTGTTAGGTGCCATCAAGTAGGCTCTGACTCATAGCGACCCTACTTAGAACAAAACACTGCCTAGTCCTGCGCCATCCTCACAATCATTGTTATGCTTAAGCCCATTGTTGAATCCACTTTGTCAACCCATCTCATTAAGTGTCTTCCTCTTTTATGCTGACCCTCTCTACTTTACCAAGCATGATGTCCTTCTCCAGGGACTGATCCATCCTGACAACCTGTCCAAAGTATGTGAGACATAGTCTCGCCTCCCTTGTTTCTAAGGAAAATTCTGGTTGTACCTCTTCTAAGACAGATTTTTTCACTATTTTGGCAGTCCATGGTATGTTCAATATTCTTCTCCAACACCACAATCCAAAGGTGTCAATTAATCTTGGGTCTCCCTTATTCATCATCCAGCTTTCACAGGCATAGGAAGTGACTGAAAACAACATGGTTTGGGTCAGGCTTACCTTAGCCTTCAAGGTGACTTCTTTGATTTTGAACACTTTAAAGAGGTCTTTGCAGCAGATTTGACCAATGCAATCAGTCTTTTGATTTCTTGACTGCTGCTTCTATGGGTGTTGATTGTGGATCCAAGTAAAATAAATCCTTGACAACTTTAACTTTTCCCCATTTATCATGATTTTGCTTATTGGCCCAGTTGTGAGGATTTCTGTTTTCTTTATGTTGATGTGTAATACATACTGAAGGTTGAAGAAGAATTGATGCCTTTGAGCTACGATGTTGGCAAAGAATATTGAATATACCATGGACTGCCAAAAGAACAAATAAATCTGTCTTGGAAGAAGTATAGCTAGAATGTTCCTTAGAAGTGAGGACCAGGAGACTTAGTCTCACATACTTTGGACATGTTATCAGAAGGGGCCAATCCCTTGAGGAGGACATCATACTTGGTAAAATGGAGGGTCAGGGAAAAAGAGGAAGACCCTCAATGAGAAGAATTGACACAGTGGCTGCAATAATGCACCCAAGTGTGACAATGATCATGAGGATGGTGCAGGACTGGGCAGTGTTTTGTTGTGTTGTACATAGGGTCCCTATGTGTCAGAAGCATCTTGAAGGCATCTAACAACAACAACAACGTTTACTTATCTCTTATCCAGAATTTTGTATCTACATTACCACTTATTTCCAATTTGTTAATAGGTAAGGGGCCCTAGGGATACAACAATTCAGCCCTCAGCTGCTAATGTAAATGTTGATGGTTCGAATGAACCCAGTGTCTCCATGGGAGAAAGACCTGCAAATCTGCTTCCTTAAGGATTACAGCCAGCAAAGCTCTATAGGGCATTTCTACTCTGACATATGGAGTTGCTATAAGTCAGAATGGACTCAACAGGACTCAACAACAACAACATAAATAGGCATTCTATATTCAATATACACAAATAAATTCCCAAATCCCGTGCCACACCAACCCAATATTAAGTTAAAGTCACATCTTCCTTCAGGTTCAGTAAATGGTACTAGTATCTATCCAGTTTAAGACAGAACCATGGAGTTCATCCTTTGTTTCTGTTGTATTCTTTCTCTCTCCCTTTCTCAATTTACTCGCCTAATAATCTCTTTTATCAATATTTGCATTCTATGCAAAAAAGTTTCTCATTCATCCTTTAATTCAATCATTAATAATTTAAGAAATGTTTATGACTGCATATTAATTGACAGGCACTGGTGTTAGATCCTAGTGAAATAGTGGTGAAGGCGAAGTCCAGTCCTTCTGGGCTCTCATATTCTAGAAAGGATCATACATATTAAAACAAGCTCTGACAATAATTCTAGGTACTGTGAAACATCTTAATTTTTGAACAATAGATTTCCATGTGATTTTGTATTCTCATTTATGATTTAAAAATTATTTTCATATTCTTACACAGAGCAAGTGCGTAGTTTATAATACATGCATTTTACTTTGATGACAAATATAATACATAATTATACAGATCTCAAATAAGTAAAGATATATAATTAGGAAATTAAAAGTAATCAGAAAAAAATAACTTAGAAAATTACTAATTGTTATATGTAGGTGCTTACATTTCTATGTAAACTTAGAAAATTACTAATTGTTACTTACCACAAAACTCCTTCTACTTATTTGATATTTTGTTATTTATGATAGGTTGATGTTAAGAGAAATACAAGCTAATGATTCACCAGAATATTGCCTGCCTAAAAACAGGGATAAATCTCTGAAGTACTCTGATCAGGTACTTTGATTAGGCACTTCTGTAGCGGCTTTCAATAGCACAATTAAAGCAAAAACAAATATTCATTTATTTTATAAAATGTGTATATTTTCTGGCAGGTATTAGATTGAAGTCCACAACAGAAAAGGAGAACTAAGGGTTTAGAGATTTTCATTGTTCACGACAACCTGTGATTATTTCTACCTTGACAATTCAGGCGGCATGTATGTTTTGTATTAGTTCCCCTTTGCAAAGAAAAACTGTTAAGAGTTTTACATAATGAGCTCTGTATCTTCCATATAACAGATAACAAGCTTCACAATGTATGAAGTGTGGGATCATTTAATCTCTTCTGAGATTTGAATAAAATTATTTCTCCAGATTGTTTCTTTCACCTTATTATACATACCCAAAGGCCACGTGTTCTTAAGTGCCTAGTCCTAGTGCATCTTGGAAAACAGACTGGGACATAAGATTTGTGTCCAAGAAGGACATTGAGGGCAGCTCTAAGGAACAGCCCTTTTGGGTGAGTGAGTGAAGCAGGATTTGGCAGAAGCAGAAGTTGAACCACAATGCAATTGCAACAAAAGTTGCCACCCATCTCTGTAAGGAGACTTAAAGCTAGAATGGCCTTTGTGAGACTAAGGAAAAGGAGCTGGATCTCTATACCTTACATTGACCTTTCATTAAATGAACAATGTCCCCAGGAAAGAGGGCAACTTTGAGCGGGGAAGCTCCCTTCAGCTGAGGACATTACCTAGGCAAGGGCTCAGCTCTGAGCCATCAGTAGACAATATTCATAACACCTGGGGGAATAAAGGCCTTGCTTCTACAAGGGCTCTGAGTGCCACATTGCAGCATCCCGTACAAAGAAAAGTCAGTAAGTCATAAAAATAACACCTATTGAATGTAATCTGTATAATTATATTTTATGCAATTACATTCTTTAAGAGCAAATATTAAAACAATATTTATTCAACAGGATAAACCATTCAAGTTTCACTTCTAATAAAATTGTTGCATTACAGTTTTGTACAGTTTTGCTTTCAAGTCATTCTAAGTTTTTTTTTAACATTTGGTTAAAATACAATTGAACCATTTTGAATAACTTTATCAGTGATTATTACAACATTGTAATTTGTTTTTGAAATTGAAAACCAAGTTTTTGTTCCTTAAAATACTGTCTAGTGCCATGACACCTCTCAGACATGCATACCCAGCCTTAGCACCAAACAGATTGCCAGCACCATGAGAAGGGCCACTAACTATCCAGGTATATTTCTTATAACTTGGACAAAAATTCTGAGAAACTTGAATGTGGTGAATTATTTTTAAATGCCAGAATACATGATACTTTTCTAAAGCAAAGTAAAATACTCGTTAATGACTAAGTAGCACCAATGACTGATTTCCATATAAATAGAAGTAAATTATTACAAATATTCTGTATTTAATTATATATCTCTTTTAGTGGTATGCCTTCAACTGAAATAAATAATATAATATGTCCATCATTTCTCTGTCATATAGACAATGCAATCAGACATTCTCACAAAGATTAAGCCTATATTTTCTGGATAATTCATATGCATTAGTTTACGACATATTCATCTTGAAAGAAAAGTCATACAGAATCAAGGATTATGGGTATTCTTAGCAGACATATGTTTTTGCTTGGTTTGGTTTGATTCTCAGCCCATGTATTTTAAGTGATTCTGACACTTCCTGCTTTGTCACAGGACTAAAGTTTGGCCAATGACGGTGTTCAATTCTTTTGGGTACAGTGATTTCTCTGAGGCTGTTAATGTGATCCAGACTGTAACGATGAGGCTTAGGTCAGGAGTTCTATTAGCACCTACAAGAAGAGGTCCTCTCTTTATTGATATTATTAAACTGTTAGAGTGTAAGCTTCTAGCATCGAGTTAGGAGATTCTACATTAGGAGAGCTATGTTGAAAGCTTCCTGGCAATAGTTACTATCAGTTGGTGTTGAGTCAGTTCCAACTTTTGAGGAACCCGTGTGTTTCAGAGTAGAACCGTCCCCCATATGGTTTTCATGCTTGTGATGTTTCAGAAGCAGATCTCCAGGCCTTTCTTCTAAGGCATCTCTGTGCGGTTTCAAACTACCAACCTTTTGGATAGTAGCCCAACTCTTAGCCACTGGCACCATCCAGAGTCTCCAATGTTGGCTAGATGAGCCTAAAATTTCTTCCTTTGAAATGCTCAATTTCTTCCAACAGTTTCTTTTATTTATTATTTGAGTTTCTATTATTTGCACCTGAAAAAAAAAATCCATAAAATTAGCTCTTTATCATCCCATTATATACCAAGGGCAATAGAAAGAAAACAAGAAAAAGATAATTAAACAAACAAAAACTGCTTCTATATGACTTGAAATCTAGTCTCACAGAGTACATATACATAATGATGGATCCTGGTAATCATATAAAATCTAACACACATAACTGAAAATTAATTTTACTGTGGTTAATCATTGTTTTCAAATCTACTAGGTCATGCTCAGCAAAAACGAGTCATAAATTTTGAATTTTCATTCTAGTCTCTCAATACCCTACAGATCTTTAATTTTACATAAGAAAAAAATATTTAACTCAAAAATTGTCAACAAAAAAAATTAGCTGGTTCATTTAGGTCCTTACTTCATTGTTAATTTGCTTTTGTTGTTTAGTGTGAGGCATGGCTCCTGTTTCATTTTTCTGCACGTGGAAATCCAATTTTCCCAAAACCACTTACTGAAGAGACTCTTGTTTTCCCAACAGGGAAAGCTTAGTTAGCACCGTTGTAAAAAATCAGTTGACCATAGATGTGTGGGTTTATTTCTGAACTCTCAATTCTATTCCATTGGCCTTTGTATCTATTGTTATACCAGTACCAGGATGTTTTGATTACTGTAGCTGTATAGTATGTTTTAAAATCAGGAAGTGTAAGTCTCCAACTTTGTTCTTTTCTTTCAGTATTGCCTTAGATATTTCGGGCCTCTTGCCATTCCATAGAAAGTTGAAGATTTGTTTTTCTATTTATGTGAAGAAGGCTGTTGAAATTTTGATCAGGATTGCTTTGAGTAGTATTGATATTTCAACAGTATTAAGTTTTCCAATCCATGAACACGCAATATCTTTCCATTTATTTAAGTCTTCTTTCATCTATTTCATCAGTGTTTTATTGAATAAGTCCCTCATGTCCCTGGTTAGGTTTATCCCTAGCTATGTTATTCTCTTAGATGCAGTTGTAAATGGAACTTTTTCCTTAATTTCACTCTTAGATTTCTCACTGCTGGAGTATAGAAACCCAACTGATTTTTGAATTTTTCTTTGTTGACTTTGTACCCTGCCAAAACCGAAAAACCAAATCCAGTGCCGTTGAGTCAATTCCGACTCATAACAACCCTATAGGACAGACTGGAACTGCCCCACAGAGTTTCCTAGGAGCGCCTGGCAGATTCGAACTGCCGATCCTTTGATCAGCAGCTGTAGCACTTAACCACTACTCCACCAGGGCAGCTTTGCTAATTTCCTCTATTAGCTCTAGAAATTTTCTTGTGTTTAGTGTTTCTGTTATATCTCCTAGTTTGTTGTGTAGTGTCTGGGGTCTAAAAAACTTGCAAACGGCCATCAAAGGCACAACAAATGGCCTCTATTCACCTGGAACATCAGAAGAAGGAGAATCAAAAATAGGAGGAAGATAAGGAATGTGTGGCTAATTGTCTCCATGAACAACTACCTCCTTTGCCATGCGACTGGAAAACTAGATGGTGCCTGGCTACCATTACTTAATATTTTGATAAAAGATTCCATAGAAGAATCTTGATCAAAAGGGGGAAAATGGAGAAAAGAATTTCAAATTATCATGGGCTCCAGGCTTTCTGGAGCCATGGAAGGTGGATGAACCCCTGAAACTATTGGCCTGAGATAATCTTTAAATTTTACAGCGAAAAAAATCTAATAAAAAAAAAATTTTTTTTTGGAAGCCATCTTAAAATTGAACAAGAGTTAAGCTTAACTAGTAAAACAGATCTGACTTGAGCATTATGCTCTTTTAAAACTATCTATATGCGATCAGAGCCCTGGTAGCCCAGAGGTTAAGAGCTATGGCTGTTAACCAAAAGGTCTGTAGTTCTAAGCTCCTTGGAAATCCTATTGGGGCAGTTCTACTCTGACCTATAGGGTTGCTATGAGTTGGAATCAACTTGATAGCAACAGGTTTTTGGAAACCCTGGTGGCATAGTGGTTAAGTGCTATGGCTGCTAACCAAAAGGTGAGCAGTTCGAACCTGCCAGGTGCTCCTTAGAAACTCTATGCGGCAGTTCTACTCTGCCCTATAGGGTCACTATGAGTCAGAATTGACTCAATGGAAGTGGTTTTTTTTTTTTTTTTAATATGAGAACATATTGACAAGAGTAACTCAAAAGAGTAGACAGGAATCTTAGGGGGCAGTGAGTTTATGTTAATGAAAGAGGAACAACTCAAAAACAAGGTGAGAGTTATCGCACAACTCGAAGAATGTAATCAATGTTACGAAATTGTATACATAGAAACTGTTGAATTGGTGTATGTTTTGCTGTTTATATTCTCAACAACAACAAAATAAATAAAATTTAGGAAAATATGTATATTAGCTTTTGCTTATATATTTATAAACAAATGATGCTTGTCACTATAAATAAGTGGAAATTGACACTGTATTCAATAACATACTTTATACAAACAATAGATATTAATAGTCCTTAGTATTTTAGGATTTAAGTAAGGTTTTTAACATTATTTGTATATATCATACATTCTATTCTATTGTGAATTATACATACTCTACCAGTTATATTATCAATATAAGCTTTATATTCAAGGAATATTTTTGTTGTTGGGTGCCATAGAGTAGATTCCGACTCGTAGCCTCCCCATGTGACGGAGTAGAACTGCCCCGGACTGCTTTCTTGACTGGATCTTTACAAAGCAGGGTAAGTTTGAACTACAAACTTTTC
The DNA here is from genome assembly GCF_024166365.1 of Elephas maximus indicus. Classification (NCBI taxonomy): domain Eukaryota; kingdom Metazoa; phylum Chordata; class Mammalia; order Proboscidea; family Elephantidae; genus Elephas; species Elephas maximus. The sequence continues at coordinate 129,313,312 of NC_064823.1, read as the reverse complement.
AGTTAGTAGCTGAGCACTCAACTGTTTGTGTCACCAGGACTTAATCAAGGGACATCAGAAGTATAAATGCAATTTTTTTCTGTTGATAGTTCTCTCCAATAAAGAAAAATCATTTTCATTTTGAACTCTAGGAAAACACTGTATGGACAAAAAAAAATTACCTCTTTTTTTAGGATAACTTCTCTTTTCTGACTGGAGTACGACCTGCAGAATTATTTCAGACAATGTTCTCACATATCTGAAAATATCTTTTTTTTTTTTTCATTTTTACATATTAAACATGTTTACTGCCTATTGACAGGTAAATTTAAAATTATTTTCATTCATCATTTTGAGGGTGTTGTTTCACTGACTTGTAATACCGCATCCCGTGTTGCTAATAATAGATAGATAGATGACCAGATATTACAGATGTATATGACTTCCATAGGGTCGCTATGAGTCAGAATCGACTCTACAGCAGTGGGTTTTTATCACTTTTATTATTGTCTCAGTGTAAATTGTTGCTGTTGTTCTTGGTTGCTTTTTAGACGTTTCCAACTTGTGAAAACCCTATGCATGTCAAAGCAGAAATGGACACCATAAGATATTCAACGGCTAATATTTCAGAAGGGCTTTCTTCTGAGGTGCCTCTGGGGTGGACTTGAACCTCTAACCTTTCAGTTAGTTGCCAAGCATGCTAACTGGTGTACCACCCCAAGGTATCCCTATATAGATTAACTGTATTCAAATATATCAACTATTCTTCCCTTCTTAAATATTCAGAATTATCAATAAAATATCTAGGAGTGTATTTTTCCAATAATTCTGAATTTCTCAGCTCATCAAATATAAACTTCATGCCATTTTCTCTTATTTTTTTTTGGACAGATATTGTATCTTGTAAGAGTTCTTTTCTGAATTACAACTTCTTTTCATAAATTCTAGGTCAGTATTCCTTTGTGATATATTCTCAGAGTACTCCTCAGCTTTATCTTCCAGTTCACTGATTTGCCCCTCAGCTGTGTCTGTCATATGCATTTTTTCTTTTGAGTTGCTAGAATTCTCACATTCCATGCTACAGACCCGAGTTCTATTCTCAGGCAATATACCTCATGCACAGCCAACATTCTTCTATTAGTGGTGGTTCATGTGTTGTTATGATGTTGAACAAGTTTCAGTAATGCTTCTAGACTGACTAGGAATACAGTCTTGGTGATCTGCTTCTGAAAATCAGCCATTGAAAACCCTATGGATCACAGTGTTCTGATCTGTGACCAATGATGAGGATGGCACAAGAATAGGCAGCATTCGGTTCCATCGTGCATATGGTTGTTATGACACAATGAGGAGATTTTTACTCTGACAAGGTTCAAAGTGTGTCCACGGAAGATGTTGCCTAAAGTTAAATGAAGGCGTTAGTCACTGAAATTGAGAAGGTCAAGAAAGAGTGAAGCCTAGTCACGGTGTATCTTATATCTAGTGCTGCTATAACAGAAATAGCACAAGTGAATGACTTTAACAAACAGAAATTTATTTTCTCACAGTCTAGTAGGCTAGAGGTCCAAATTCAGGGTGTCAGCTCCAGGGGAAGGCTTTCTCTCTCTTTCGACTCTGGAAGGAGGTCTTCATCATCAATTTTCCCCTGGACTAGAAGCTTTTCCATGCAGAAACCCCATGTCCAGAGGATGCCCTCTGCTTCTGGCATTGCTTTCTTGGTGGTATGAGGTCCCTGACTCTCTGCTTGCTTCCCTTTCATCTCTTGTAAAATAAAAGGTGGTGCAGTCCACACCCCAGGAAAATCCACTTTACATTGCATCAGGGATGTGACCTGAGCAACAGTGTTACATCCCATCCCAATCCTCTTTAACCACAGGCAGAGAGTATGATTTATAACACATAGGAAAATCACAAAATGGAGGACAACCACATAATACTGGGAAACATGTCCTAATCAAGTTGACCATATTTTGGGGGGGTCACAGTTCAATTAATGACACTGTGCAAATATATTTAAAGACAAAATGCACAAAAGTCTTCATATTATTTATAAAATAATTTAATTCACAAGAAAGACTTGTGAAAATCAAAGTCACAGCCCTGCTTTAATTTTTTTAGCCAGCCTCAGCACTAGAACATATACAATATATCAAGGAATCAAATGTATCCTTTTTTATTCATCTTCCATAGTCTGGTTGAGCAACACCATCAATAAGATCTTCGTTGGAAGCTAATCACCTCTTCCCAGTGGGCTGTATTGCGAATCTGCTTTGATTATCACATCAGTACAAGGGTGTTGAATTCATGCAGGCTAATGGCAGGAAAAAAAAAAAAAAGTTAAGAAGAAAGGGAATCATGTGCCAAACCTTTTAGTAGATAAAGTTAGGAGATGAGGAGACCCAATAACTAACAGTTCCTATATCTTACTGAGTTTAGAACCAGCTGAAGAATAAAAAAAAAAAAAAGATATAAATCAAAATTTACTTCTATTACAAATAAAGACAATATTGGTGAACTTGGCCTATTTCTGCAGTAAACCAAAAACTTGAAATAGACTCATTCAGACACTGGCAGTGTTGGGGCACCGAAGTCCTCCTGTGTAGGGCCGTTATAGCTAAGCTAACCATATGGCTGAGAACAATTAAAATTTCCTGTTCTCAGCTTGCCTTGCCTATCTCAAAATAGAAATGGAAACAACGAAGAGCTACAGACACTTAGTTGCACTTATAAATTCACCTTTCTGCTAAGTAATGAAGAGAAAGAGTGGGGACAAATATGTCACACCATCAGATATCCCTCCTCATAGAATCAACGAGAGTAGAAAAAAACACACCAGCTAATATTCCACACATTTTTTATTATCTTCAATCAATGACTTTAATCATTATTTTGTGTAAATAAAGTATATGGTTTTGGGGAAAATATTTTCAATTTATTCAATAGAATCCCATTGTAATCTTTTCAAAGCTATATCCCCAATACCAAGTACTGTTCTTACGAGTATCTAAAAAGTGTGCCAAGGGGAAAATACATTTGCACAAAATATTACTCAAGATAGGACCATGTTTAAATCAACTGCAAAATCAATTTCTACCTATGATAGACAGATTAATCGTTGTCCAAATATGTCCATGTTCTTAGTACTGGGAAACTGCAAGTATATACATCAACGTCAAGGAGGAATTAAGGTTACAGATGGAATTAAGGTTGCTAACTAGCTGTTCTTAAAACAGTGAAAATTTGTCCTGGATTATCTGGTTGGGTCCAGTGTAACCACAAGGGTCTTTAAGGGGGAGGCAGAAAAGGAGTACGAGTCACTAGAGAATATGATGACTGAAGCAGAGAACCCAAGAGATGGCAATGTGGAAGGAATTAACTTGTTATTGCTGGTTTTGAAGATGGAGAAAGGAAGTCATGAACAAAGAAATCCAGGCAGTCTCTGTTGTTGTTGTAAGGTGTCGTTGAGTCGATTCCTATTCATAGCAGCTCTATAGGACAGAGTAGAACTGCCCCATAGAGTTTTCAAGGAGCAGCTGGTAGATTTGAACTGCTGACCTTTTGGTTAGCAGTCAAGCTCTAATCATTGCACAATTAGGGCTCTAGGCAGTCTCTAGAAGCTGGAAAAGGCAAGGAAACTGGTTTCCCACCTAGAGAATCCAGAAGGAGCACAGCCTTGCTAACACCTTGATTTTAGTTCATTTCATATTTCTGATCTTGAAAACATTGAGATAAAAAAAATCTGCTGTTTTAAGCTGGTGAATTGTGGTAATTGATTGCAGCAATAATAAGAAACTAACATAATCACTATGAAAATTTTAATAAATTATTTAAGTACTTTCTTGAAGTTTATCTTCTACAAATATGGCACAGATGTATAAACCATACATATGAAGCATATAGTAGCGAGCCTAGAATCTTGCCATCCAAAGTGTGGTCCACAAAGCAGCAGCATGGACCTCCTTAGCAACGTTGTTAGAAATGCAGAATCTCAAGCCCCACTCAAGACCTACTGTGTTAGAATCTACATTTTTAGCATTATCCCCATGTGATTCACAAGCACATTAAAATTTGAGAAGGGCTAGCCTTGGTAGTGCAGTGGTTAAGAGCTACAGTTACTATCCAAGTGTCAGCAGTTCGAATCTACCAACCACTCCTAGGAAATCCTGTCGGGTAGTTCTATTCTATTTATAGGGTCACTATGAGTTGGAATCAACTCAACAACAGTGGGTTTGAGTTTGGTTTTGTTTTTGGTAGCCTAGAACATGATATAGTAAAAATTAGAGGCCCTTTCTTTTTGAGACTCTAAGAAACTTTGTTACAAATCTCCATGTAAATATTGTTTTGAGTACATTGTATTTTCAAGATGTCCTCAAAGTTTATATCCAATTTATTGGCTAGTGTTAATGTGATCAACCTCAGCTGATTTCTGTAACACTGAATCTAGAAGCTGTTAAATTACTTTGGTTACTCAATTATTTTCTCCTTTGAATTTTTTGATTATACCATGTGTTTTCACTATTGCAAGGCATGCTGATTAAAGGACCAAATCAGAATTTTTTTTTTTTGAGCTATGGATTTTGATATCCATTATCTGGGACCCGATATGTCCCAGAGGACCCTGTGCTACCCATTATCTGGGATCACGTACACCCAGCAGATGTTAGGGCACAGTAAATTCTACTGAGATGAGTCAATGAACGCATGGTAGGAATAACTTATAGCAGTTCAAGTCTCTTGAAAAGTACCACTGCAGGCACTATTCCTTATTGGAAAGGCATTGTTTACTGTTCAGAAGCTGGAAAAGAAGAGAACCAGTAAACAATGAATGGCATAAGAAGAAAATGGCCCCTATGTCTGAATGAAGACCAGCAATAGCTTATTCTTGGGATAAGTGTGTTCTGAAGTGAACATAGTTACTGGGAAACATACTAATGAGGCTTATCTCACGGAAATAAAGGCAAACCTATCAAAAGTTTAGAAAATTCACACTTTCAGGAGGCATTACCTAAGACAATACCCAATCTACATAAAAATGAGGCTTCCACTCGGGATTTTTGAATTTTGCGCATTTAAAAGGCTTGAGGCTAAACATACTAAAATCAGGTTACCTCCTTCCCAAAGAACTCCAGAAGCATAAAAAGTGGTTGGAATACCTTGTGTCCCATGAGTCATCAAAGGGTTAAGCATTGCTTTTTTTTTTTTTTAAATCTATTTATCAAAACTCTTTTAGATGAAACCATCTCGTGTAGCTTTAAATCATCTGACTTACATATTAATGTATGTATTCTCCGAAAAAATTTCGGTTTAAAAAACTCGTTCTATATTAAATACTAGTGTTAAATTTTATTAACTGATTAAATATAGCATGTTCATTGTTGTTAGTTGCCTTCCAGTCGACTTCAACTCATGGCACCCCATGTATGTAAAGTAGAACTGATCTGTGACCTTTCAGAAACAGATCACCAGGCCTGTCTTACTTGGTACCTCTGGGTAGACTCAAACTGCTAACATTGTTGCTAGTAGTTGAGCGCTTACCTGTTTGTACCATCCAGCTGCCTTATCAAATATTTAATTTCTCTAATCCCAAAAGTAATACACGTTGACTGCAAACAATATGAAAAATGGAAAAAAATATATGAGACAGGTAATAAATACCATGAATTTTCATATGCATATTTTGTATTTAATATTATAAACTGGTAATATTTTATATTCAATATTATAAACTGTTATTTTTCTGTATCACAAGCACCATAGCAAAATAATTGAGGAAAATGAGTTATAATATCTAGCTTTCGGTAACAGCAATACCACAAGTGTGTTGCTTTAACAAACAGAAATTTATTTTCTTACAGTTTAGGAGGCTAGAAGTCAGGATTCAGGGCACTAGCTGTAGGGGAAGACTTCCTCTCTGTTTTGTTCTGGAGGAAGTTTCTTTTGCCTTTTCAGCTTCTCTTTCTTGGTTCCTTAGAGATCTTATGTGGCATGGCATCTATCTTCCCTCATTGGTGCCTGCTTGCTTCTCTGTGCCTATCTACTTGTTTTACATCTCAAAGGTGATTGGCTTAAGACAGGCCCTACACTGTAAGACCTCATTAACATAACAAAGTAGTCCATTCACAAAACGGATTACAACCACTTTTTGTTGTTTTTAGGTGCCATCTAGTCAGGTTCAGACTCATGCAAAAGAACAAAACACTGCCCAGTCCTGCGCCATCCTTATAATCATTGTTATGCTTGAGCTCATTGTTGCAGCCACTGTGTCAATCCATCTCCTTGAAGGTCTTACTCTTTTCTGCTGACCCTGTACTTTATCAAGCATGATATCCTTCTCTAGGGCCTGATCCCTCCTGACAACATGTCCAAAGTACATAAGACACAGACTAACCATCCTTGCTTCTAAGAAGCATTCTGGTTGTACTTCTCCCAAGACAGATTTGTTCGTTCTTTTGGCAGTCCATGGTATATTCAATATTCTTCACCAACACCACAATTCAAAGACATCAATTCTTCTTTGGTTTTCCTTATTCATTGTCCATTTCACATGCATATTATGTGATTGAAAATGCCATGGCTTGGATCAGGAGGACCTTAGTCTTCAAGGTAACATCTTTCCTTGTTAACACTTTAAGAGAGGTCCTTTGCAACAAATTTGCCCAATGCAATATGTCTTTAGATTTCTTGACTGCTGCTTCCATGGTTGTTGATCGTGGATCCAAGTAAAATGAAGTCCTTGACAACTTCAATCTTTTCTTCGTTTATCATGATGTTGCTTATTTGTCCAGTCGTGAGGATTTTTGTTTTCTTTATATTGAGGTGTAATCCATACTGAAGGATGTGGTCTTTGATCTTCATTAGTGAGTGCTTCAAGTCCTCTTCACTTTTAGCAAGCAAGGTTGTGGCATCTGCATAATGCAAGTTAATGAGTTTTCCTCCAATCCTGATGCCCATTCTTCACATAGTCCAGCTTCTTAGGTTATTTGCTCACCATACAGATTGAATAAAAACAAAAACCAAACCCGTTGCCATCGAGTCCTACTCCTATCAACCCTATAGGACAGAGTAGAACTGCCCCATACAGTTTCCAAGGAGCACCTGGTGGATTTGAACTGCCGAGCTTCAGGTTAGTAGCCAAAGTACCTAACCACTATACCACCAGGGTTTCCACAGATTAAATAGGTATGGTGATAGGCTATAACCTTGATGCACACATTTCCTGATTTTAAACCACTCAGTATTCCTTTGTTCTGTCTGAACAACTGCCTCTTGATCTGTGTACAGTTTTCTCATGAGCACAATTAAGTATTCCGGAATTCCTATTCTTTGTAATGTTATCCATAATTTGTAATGATACACACAGTCAAATGCCTTTGCATAGTCAATAAAACACATGTAGACATCCTTCTGGTATTTTCTGCGTTCAGCCAGGATCCATCCGACATCAGCAATGATTACCCTGGTTCCATGTCCCTGTCAATATACTGTTGCAGCCACTTTTGAATTCTCTTCAGCAAAATTTTGCTTGCATGTGACATTAATGATATTGTTTGATAATTTCCACATTTGGTTTGACCACTTGTCTTGGGAATAGGCACAAATATGGATCTCTTCCAGTCTGTTGGCCAGGAAGCTGTCTTCTGTATTTCTTGACGTAGATCAGTGAGCACTTCCAGTGTTGCATCCCTTTGTTGAAACATCTCAATTGATATTCTTTCAATTCCTGGAGCCTTGTTTTCACCAATTCTTTCAATGCAGCTTGGACTTCTTCCTTCAGTACCACTGGTTCCTGATCATATGGTATCTTTCAAAAGGTTGAATGTCAACTAATTCTTTTTGGTATAATGACTCTGTGTACTCCGGTCCCCCTTCTTTTGATGCTTCCTGTGTCATTTAACATATTCCCCACAGAATCCTTCACTATCTTAACTCCAGTCTTGTATTTTTTCTTTGGTTATTTCAGCTTGAGAAATCTGAGTGTGTTCTTGTCTTTTGGTTTTCTCTCTCCAGCTCTTTTCACATGTCATAATAATTCTCTACTTTGCCTTCTCCAGCAGTCCTTTGCAATCTTCTGTTCAGTTCTTTTAGTTCATCATTTCTTTCTTTTGCTTTAGCTGCTCAAAGTTCGAAATCAAGTTTCAGAGTCTCCTCTGACATCCATCTTGATCTTTTCTTTCTTTCCTGCCACCTCAATGACCTCTTGCTTTCTTCATGTATGATGTCCTTCCACAATGAATCTGTTCTTCGGTCATTAGTGTTCAAAGTGTTAAATATTTTCTTGAGATGGGCTCTAAATTCAGGTGGGATATACTGGAGGTCATATTTTGGCTCTTGTGGACTTGCTCTGATTTTCTTCAGTTTCACCTTAAACTTGCATATGAACAATTGATGGTCTGTTCCACAGTAGGCCACTGGCCATGTCTTGACTGATGATATTGAGCTTTGCCACAGATATAGTTGATTTAATTCCTAGGTGTTCCATTTGGCAAAGTCCATGTGTATAAACCCAGTGCCGTCGAGTCAATTCCGATAGGACAGAGTAGAACTGCCCCATAGAGTTTCGAAGGAGTGCCTGGTGGATTTGAACTACCAACCTTTTGGTTAGCAGCCATAGCACTTAACCACTATGCCACCAGGGTTTCCATCCATGTGTGTGTATAGTCACCATTTATGTTGGTGAAAAAAAGTGTTTGCAATTAAGAAGCCATTAGTCTAGCAAAATTCTATCATTAGATCTCTGGCATAGTTTCTATTCCCGAGGCCATAGTTTCCAATTACCAATCCTTCTTCTTTGTTTCCAACTTTCACATTCCAGTCGTCAATAATTATCAATGTATCTTGATTGCACGTTTGATCAATTTCAGACTGCAGAAGCAGATAAAAATATTCAGTTTCTTCATCTTTGGCCCTAGTGGTTGGTGTGTAAATTTGAATAATAGTCGTATGAACTGGTCTTCCTTGTAGACCTATGGCTATTATGCTATGACTAACAGTGTTGTACTTCAGGATAGATCTTGAAATGTTCTTTCTGACAATGAATGCAACACCATTCCTCTTCAAGCTGTCATTCTGGGAGTAGTAGGCTATATAACTGTCTGATTCAAAATGTCCAGTGCCAGTCCATTTCAGCTCACTCATGCCTAGGATATCGATATTTATGTGTGCCACTTCATTTTTGATGACTTACAATTTTCCTAGATTCATACTTCGTACATTCCAGGTTATGATTATTAATGGATGTTCACAGCTGTTTCTTCTCATTTTGAGTAGTGCCACATCAACAAATGAAGGTCCCAAAAGCTTTCCTCACCATCCACGTCATTAAGATCTACTCTACTTTGAGGAGGCAGCTCTTCCCCAGTCATCTTCCGGCACTATATCAATGTTCTGCTACTATTCATAAGGATTTCACTGGCTAATACTTTTCAGAAGTAGACTGCCGGGTCCTTCTTCCTAGTTTATCTTAGTCTGGAAGCTCAGCTGAAACCTGTCCTCCATGAGTGACCCTGCTGGTATCTAAATACTGGTGGCATAGCTTCCAGCATCACAGTAGCATGCCTCCACAGTACAACAAACTCACAGACACATGGGGACAACCACTAGCATAAACTAAAACCAAACCCTTTCCTGTGCAGTCCATTCTGACTCAAAGCGACCCTGTATGACAGAATAGAACTGTCCCATAGGGTTTCTAAAGCTGTGATCTTTACGAAAGCAGACTGCCACATCTTTCTGTAGTGTAGCAGCTGATGGGTTCAAACTGCCAGCTTTTCAGTTAGCAGCCAAGCACTTAACCACTGTGGGGTTAGGATTTAAAACACATATTTGTAGAGAACATAATTCAGTCCATAGCTCCAATAAAAACAGATAATGAGAGAGTTTGAATTTTCTCCATTTGTCCGTTTATAGTAGGGTTAATACCAACAAATGATGTTTATCTGTTTGAGCTATGCTCAGTTCAAATGTTATTCCATAAAACGAAGTTATTACTAAGCATGCAAAAAACATTGGTGCAGAAAACTCTTATTTCAGTACATGTAAGTAGAGTACATGTTTACACACACACAACCATATATAGTTTTTAATAGGAAATGACAAAAAAAAAAATAAAAACACAGCAATCATTACTAAATGTAAAAATACTAGTGGATGATTTTTTTTCCATTTTTTTTTTCCTATTTTCCAAATTGGATATGAATTGCTACAGTAGTCAAAGAAGAAACGTCAAAAGTTATATTATCTTGATTTACTTTCACCTTCATGTATGTGGGTATGATTTTAAGGCAAAATTCACAGTTATAAACATTCTTAGAAAGAAACAACAACAACAAAAATGCTTTGCTGTCTTTTTCAACAAATGTGCATTTATTGCAATGTTTCACCAAAATGGAATTGAAAATTTTATAAAATGTAAATATCAGATCAAATAGGCTCATTACTTATTATAACTTTTTTAATGCTCCTTGTATGGCTCCTGGATGGCTAAAATGATTTAGACTCCACTAAAAAAAAAAAAAAAAAAAAAAAACTAACCTAAAGGTTTTTGGCTCAAACTCAGTGGTGCTGTAGGAGATTGTCAGATCTGTAAATATCGTTGTCAGTTGCCATCCAGTGGATTCTGGCTCACGGCAACCATGTAAATTGCAGAGTAGAATTGTGTTTCACAAAGCTTTCAAGACTGTAACCTTTCAGAAACAGACTGTCAGGCCTGTCTTCACAGGTACCTCAGGATGAATTTGAACCACCAACCTTTCCGGCTAACAGTAGAGCACGTACCCATTTGCGTTAACAGGAAAACCTTATGCAGCGTGGTTCTACTCTGTAACACATGGGGCCACCAGGAGTTAGAATCGACTCCATGGCAACAGGTTGGGTTTTTTTTTTTTTTTTGGTTTATGTAATGGGAGGTGACAATATTAATACTTAAAAAGGCAGGAAAAAAAAGCACATACCTACAAAATTTCTACTCTAAATTTTAAATTACTTATTTTTTTTATAAATGTATCATACACATACGTGTGTATACATGTAAATACATATACATTTATAAATATATTGGTTATTAGTCACTGTCAAGTCAGTTTCAGCTCATGGTGACCCTGTGTGTGCAGAGTAGAACTGCTCCATAACGTTTTCAAGGCTGTGGTCTTTTGCAATCAAATCAACAGGCCTGTCTTCTGAGGCACCTCTGGGTGGGTTTGAACCCCCAAACTTTCAGCTAGTAGTTGAATGCTTAAAGTTTTGTTCCACCCAGGGACTGCACAGATATATTTATATCAAATACTTATGAAGACATTTATATGTTGAACTAGATGCTGATCAAGGGTCAGGATTTGTAATTTGCTGACATGCTAAAATATGTTGAGGAAGTCAAATTCTTTTTCTGCATTCCTGCTGCTTTATTTGAAAAATAAAGTGAGATTAGATAACCTTGATTTCTCCAACAGTTACATGAAGATATTACTAGTCTATATTTCATGCAATTTGAGAATTACAATACTGAATATGAAGTATTTAGGACAGTACTTGAAAAAATAGAAAGTGTCTCAATTTTACCCAAGACTGTTTCCAATTCTAAAAGTCTACTGTTCAATGGCCAAGTTTCTCTTCATTTTTTAACTCCATGCTTAATGGGGATAAACTACAACACTTCTACAAATTATTCATTCGCTTTTTCCTTTTCCCTTTCAGGCCGCTGAAGGTACAGCCCTTAATCTAGCTGTTAACCATTTTAACCTGAGGGGTTGTTGAAAATAAATCCTCTTTAGAAGCCTTTCTAAGGTCCAGTGATGATCTCAAAATAGGTTGAGAATCAATCAGATTAACGAAAACATTTTCTACTCAGACATCTATTAGAAAACTGATGTCTGTATAATGCTTCTTTGACATTGTGACCCTCTATCATCTCAGCTCTATGAAATGAGTACTATAAATTAATACTGGGAAGGTAAATTTTTTCCAAATAATCTTTTTTTCTGAAAATTATCATTTCTAATAAGCATTAGGTTAATATGAATAATGACTTTTTTCTTTGAAAATTACTAGTTTATCTTTTTAGAGCCTCTCCTTTAAAAAATTAAAATTATATATAGATTTAAAAAAAACTTAAAATTAAAGAAAATTCTTATATTAGTTCTTTTTCTTTATTGTCAACAATTTCAAGAGTCGATAATAATTGGCATTTTAAAATACTGTTAAAAATTATGCTGCCTGCCCTGAAGATTAACACTGGGCACAATTAGAAAACTTCAGTCTTACATCAAAGTCAGATAGTAATTATCTAATTAACTTTGACAAGCCATTTAACCTCTCTGGACTACAGTTTCTTCCTCAAACAATCAATGGGTTGAATTGTATTACCACTAAAACACTATCTATACCTGAGTTATGTGACAATCTGTATGATGATTTAGGTAGACTTTTCTCTTTCAGGCACTGTGTTTACCTTGTTCACTCCTACATCAACCAATGCCCAAAAGTCTGCCCATCCCGTAGTAGGTGCTCAGTAAATATTAATATATGAATGATGTAATTGTCTTTTATTAGTTTGGTATAATTTTAAATATGCATTTTCAAAATAAAGGGTACAACAAAAGACTTCAAATAATAACGCAAAACAAATGCATCTAAATTCTATTGTAAGATACTTTTTACAAATAGAACTTTCAGAAATTTTAATGCAATTAACATTCCACGAGTTTATTTTCAGTGAGCCAAGAAAGAACTATTTGTTGCTAAAATGCATGCAACTTCAAAATCTCTGTACCGGAAAAAACCTGCTGCCACTGAGTCGATTCCAACTCATTATGCCTCCTTTAAGATTGATCCATATTCACCCTGAATAATATGTCTTTACTTATAATAGATTGCCAATAAATATTCATTGAGTTAAGACAAAAAATAAAATATTAATCTCCGAAGCCAACTTTCCTGAGTATTCTGTATATAATACCTTCAGCATTTCATGTTGTGTAATTTATAAAACATCTTAGGGTGCTAATCATTCTGCTAAACAATTTGAAGCTAATGAAACCTCTTGTCACAAAGGCAGTGGTGAGAGTACAGCTGATTCCATTTTAAAAGATACTACACTCCTCTGAATTACTCCTTGTTAGAGAAAACCCAAGAATATTGCTGAAACAACTTCAAAATATGAGTTTTAGGGAAAATTGTCACCTGGTTCATGCCAAAGTGAAAGAATATGCCAATATTAATATAAATATCAAGTGCAAACTCTCATGAAGTATGTCCAAATTTCTGACCGGCACTGAACAATGAAATTCCTAGTATTTAAATTGTATTTTTTATATATGCATAACTCATATTGGAAACCCTGGTGGAGTCGTGGTTAAGTGCTATGGCTGCTAACCAAAGGGTCAACAGTTCGAATCCACCAGGCGCTCCTCGGAAACTCTATGGGGCAGTTCTACTCTGCCCCATAGGGTCGCTATGAGTCGGAATTGACTCGACGGCACTGGGTTTGGTTTTTTATAACTCATATGCTTATCGTTACTCAACCTTGCAACCATCTTATGTTGCTAACATTAAAATAGTTTTTTTTTTAATTTTCTGCAGGAAAAATATAAGAGAAAAAAAAAGAACCTGACTCTGAAAGTTGAATTGTCTTATCAAGATTTAAGTACTGCTGTTAAATTACATTGCCAGCCTTGTAATAAATCCTGATTAAGAATTTGCACCTTTGTGAACAGATTAGCAGACCTAATTGATTTTGATCTCTTAACTTCAATTTGCAGCTTTAAAAAGGCGTAACCTCACCCAGATTTATGGTCTGCAGCTTTTGTGTTTGAATTGATAAATTTTAAATCTGAGTTCTTGTTAAGAAGAATTTTGATGAAGTAAACATATTTCTATGAGTGAAAGCTATTTGCTTTAACTCCTGGGCATTGCATATAGTTTCATAAATGTCCCCACTTATTAACCTGCAAACATGTGAAGCAATAATTTTACGTAGTATTTATTATCTGTCAACCATTGGTTTCTACTCCCCTGTAATTATGAAGAGAGCTTAGCCTTTGTTTTTATCTCCTCACCCTCCTGGACTCTGCCTGCAGCGATAGCCATATGGTCAGAATGTTCTAATTCGGTTATTAACATACCATATTGCCCAAACAGTCATTTATCATGGAAGCTGTTAGAGATGCTGGGAAAGGCCAGACACAATAATTATAAATTATCACTTGTAGTTATATTTTAAGGTTTTGAAAAATCACGTTTTATGGAAATTCATTGCTTGAAGATGAGCTCCTGTTCAAAACAAACATGGAATCCTTAGTGTTTGCCTTATTTTCTGGTTCTTATTTCATTCATTTTATTAAATGTTGGCAGCAAATACATATAAGATATTTAGAACACTTGATAGTATCCTACATTTTAAAGTCCTTAAACAGGCCCCAAATAATTTACATATTTATAAAATATATAAATTGTTTAAAAATAATTTATATATTTTATAAAATATATAAATTGTTTCTAAATTTATGTATTTATAAGATACATAAATTATTTTACAAATAATTTTTGCCTAAGCAGGTACCAAATAAACTGTGTGAGATAGCTCGTGAGCCTTATAGGTCTGTGGGTAGTGCAAATCATTGTGCTCAACTACTTACTTAAAGGTTGGGTTTTTTAACCTACCCAACTGCATGAAGGAAGAATAGCCTGGCCATCTGCTTCTGTGAAGATTACAGCCAAGAAAACCCTATAAAGCAATTCTACTCTGTGAACACGTGGGGTCACTATGAGTTGGACCTGAGTTGTTGGCAACAGTTTTTTTTTTTTTTTTTTGGTTAGTGAGCCTCATACTAACAATCATGAAGATGGCTCAGAACAAGGCAATGTTTTCTTCCTTTATTGATAAAGTCGCCGTGAGTTGGAGTCAATTTGAGGGTAACTAATAACACGAAAGGGCACTGGGTTACTGGGTAACAACAGCAGTGAGCCTCAAGTGTCATTCCAAAAATGTTCATAAGAAGAGATATTTTCTATTTTAATTAGCATTATGGCATTTTTTTCCCCAGTCATTTCCTTTATTATTACCAATGTCTCCACCTATTCCAAAATCTTAGAGAACCTGGATGGTGTAAACTTTAAAGTGCTCACCACTAACCTAAAGGTTTGAGGTTCAAGTCCACTCAGAGAGGTGCCTTGGAAAAAAGGTCTGGTGATCTGCTTCTCAAAAACTAGCCATTGAAAACTTTATGGAGCACTGTTTTATTCTGACAGACATGGGATTGTCATGAGTCAGAATCAATTGGAGCACAACTGGTAATATTGAGTCCAAAATCTTAATTTCAAGGAATCCAAATTCTGACAAACACTGCCTAAACTCCCAGCTCTTCTTCTACTATGTCTACTCAAAAATATGTTTAACCTCATCAGGGTGTCCGGTTTTGACTATCTGTTTTTCATTGTTTACCCTTCCTTTTCTGTGATTATTTTCTCTTTATCCGCTTCAATTACCTCCCTTTGTGTATATTTTCCAATCCCTGTTCCCCTTTTTCTCTGACATGGCTGGGATGAAGGTGATGTAATTAAGGCATTTGCCTAGGGGACAAAATCTAAGGAGATGCCAAAAAACTCAGTAATCAAGATAAGCAATATCTTAATAAATCAAAATTAATGCAAAAAAAAAATCCAACATTAACAAAGTCTCAAATT
The DNA here is from genome assembly GCF_024166365.1 of Elephas maximus indicus. Taxonomy (NCBI): domain Eukaryota; kingdom Metazoa; phylum Chordata; class Mammalia; order Proboscidea; family Elephantidae; genus Elephas; species Elephas maximus. The sequence continues at coordinate 129,297,658 of NC_064823.1, read as the reverse complement.
TTAAAGGCAGGATTAGTATTTTTCTTTTTGCCTCACACTCCTTGATGGCTTTATATGACGCTATTATTTTTTTCTACCAAAATCAAACATCTTCCCATTATCTAAGAAGTTAAATTAGCTTTGTCCCCATTCACTGTATTGTCTTCCTGGGTGTAATCTTGGAAACAGTAGAAACACAGGGATTGTGAGGATGGCACAGGTCCAGGCAGCGTTTCATTCTATTGTACATAGAGTTGCTGTAAATCAGAACCAACTCGAAGGCACCTAACAGCAACAATAACCCAAACCAAACCAAACCCGTTGCCACTGAGTCGATTCTGACTCATAGTGACCCTATATAGAAACTTTAAAACCAGTCTAACTTAACTCCTTGCTTTCCTGTAGATTGCGCATTTACCTTGCTTAATTTACATTAATGTCTCATTGTCTTAATTAATTTACCTGTAAAGTTGGGATCCAAATAAGGTATAAATGATTTTAATTGAGTATCTAAATAGTTATAAAGTGTTGTATGATGGCTGATTTTATCAACTTGGCTAGGCCATGGTCCCAGCTGTTTGGTCAAACACTAGTTTTTACGTTATTGTAAAGGTAATTTATTGATGTGAGTAACATTTACAGTCAGTTCTCTTTAAGTAAAGGCAATTACCCTTCATAATGCCCGTGGTCTCATGCAGTCCAGGCCCTTAACAGAGTAAAAACAGAGAAGTACTGGATAAAAAGGAATTTTGCCTCAAGACTGTCATAGAGAAATCCTACGTGAGTTTCCAGCCTGCCAGCCTGCTCTATCAGTGTCAGACTTTTCCCTAGAGAACCCGGATATATGTGACAACCTGCTTTTAAACATGTATGCTCTCTATTACTAGTCTGAGCCTTGTTGGCTTAGTGGTTAAGAGCTCAGCTGCTAACCAAAAGTCAGGAGTTCCAATCCACCAGCCACTCCTTGGAAACTCTATGGGGCAGTTCTACTCTGTCCTATAGAGTGGCTGTTAGTCGGAATCCACTAGACGGCACCGGGTTTGGGTTTTTTTGTTTTGTTTTGTTTTGTTTGATAGGTTAGTTTAGGTTAAGGAGCCCTGGTGGCCTAATGGTTAAGAGCTCAGCTGCTAAACAAAAGGTCGGCAGTTCACATCCACCAGCCGCTCCTTGGAAACCCTATGGGACAGTTCTACTCTGTCCTTTAGGGTGGCTAGGAGTTGGAACCAACTCAGTGACACCTAACAACAACAGTTTAAGTTGACTGAATGTTTTTTTAAAAAATGCTTACATTATGACATGCTCCTTTTGAACGTTGTGCATGCTATATTGAAGTGCTCCTTGTGGAAACAGACAAAACAAACAAAAAAATACCCAAATATGAACAAACAAAGGCTGTTTATTCAGAGCTTCCTGTAGCTAGGGAGTCAGCCACCATCACTGTCATTTGGCAGAGACTCAAAGGCAAGCAAAGGAATGGGAAAGCTTTACAGTGAAAAAAAAAGGGAAAGGTTTAGGTAAACCCTGATTGGAGGTGGTTGGCATGGGGAAACTGCAGTCAGGCTAACTAACTAGAAGCAGTGCATCCTATGTGATTGGTTTGGGGCATATTTGTCTATCCGCCGTTGTGGGAGCAAATATTAGGGAAGCTGTCAGTTGTCAATCAAGTCCTGGCCACTTCTGACCATTGTTACAGGGTTGTTGTTTGCCGTGCTTTCTGGACTGGTAGCTGTAGATAATGGTTTGATTTCCTGGGCCGGTTGCTGCAGATTATAAATCAGAGTTCTGTTTTTATGTATGATCTGACCATTGACCCTTTGTTTATTCAGCCTGTCATCATTCCTCCTTTCTTCTTCATACCCCGCCTCCTATTGACTTACTACTTATAGTTCAGATCTCCACCTGGTGTCATTTTCTCGGGAAATTCTTCTCTAACCCCTAAACTAGATCATATTCTCCATTATAAGTACTCTTATCAGCATGTACCTTTTTAGCATTGTCACAGCTGATTATCACTCATGTGTGCAGTTACTTGATGAATGCCTGTCTCCCCAACTAAGTTGCAAGTAGGGGTTCTGTTTCTTTTTTCACAGGTAGTTTATTCCCAACACATAGCACGTAGCCTGGTCAATTAGCAGCCACTCAAAAACAAACCAACAAACAAAACAACCTTTTGTTGTATGGATAAATGTTTGAATGGATGGTGTCAGCCTTGCATTTCCTGTTTCTCTCTCCTTTGACTTTCTAATAAGAGAACTAGGAAGACAAGGACAAAAAGTACTCAAATAATTTATAGCAAAGTAAAATCTACCATACCATAACAGAGGAAGCTTTATGCCAGGAATTTTAGATTGTTTTATATTATGGAGCTTATTATAGAGTCCCTGGGTAGTGCAAAGAGTTAAGTTCTGATCTACTAACCTAAAGGTTGGCAGTTTGAACTGACCTAGAGGTACATTGAAAGAAAGGCCCAGGCTTCTGTTTGCAAAGGTCACAGCCATGAAAACCCTATGGAGTGCAGTTCTACTCTGAAATACATGGTGTTGCCAGGAGTTGGAATCGACTCAGTGGCAACTGGTTATTATATTAGATTAACCTGCCATACACAAAATTCTTGTGCTAATCCTCCGTGATATTTAAAATGCAAATTATATAATGCAACATTCATTCCTTTTAACATATCTTAAGACATTCTGTAAATAAAATGCTACATTCCTAAAATGACCAAAAAAAAAAAAACTTTCTAACAAAAGAATCCAAGAGCACCCCTAATAGCAAACCATTAAACTATTTGCATATTCTCTGAAATACAGTGGCTAACCAGAAATAACAATATAACTACTAGGAAATGTGATATAAATTACTACTGCTTACCTAGAAAATCAAGTCTTGAATTCATTACTTCCTAGCTATGTGACTTTGACAAGTTTCAGTATCCTTATATGAAAAAAAAAAAGAAAACCAAACGACACCCGTTGCCATCAAGGTGATCCCAACTCATAGCAACACTATAGGACAGAGCAGAACTGAGTCATAGGGTTTCCAAGGAGCAACTGGTAGATTTGAACTGCTGACCTTTTGGTTATCAGCTGTAGCTCTTAACCACTATGCCACCAGGGTTTCCAATATGCAAAAAGGGGTAATTTTTAAAAATACACACAGTTATTAAAAAAAAATTAAACATACTTTTTAAACTGCAAATGGCAATACAAATGTTATTTATGTCTACTTATACAAATGATAAAGCTACAAGGTGATTTCCCAGCCATAAAAGTATTCTGGGGTTTGATAAACTTTACTGTTGGTATCATAGTAAAGAATTTGCCTAATATTTCATTTACACAATGTATGTGATTTTTTCAAGGCTGAAATCAGCTAACTTTAAGCTATTTTTGACTTATTTGTAGCATTTGCTTTTCAAAAAATTTTCTTCCTCTTCTTTTAAGCACTAACTGACCCCTTGGTAAATCTGAGGGCGTGGTTGTCTGTCTCCAGAGATTACATATTTCAGAAAGTCTATCAAAATTCAGTTCAGGTGTCTGCAATCCAGTATAGGCTTCTCATCTTTAGTCATGATGTCATGCTTCAAAGGACAGGATGATAGGAATGTAGCTACTCAATGACAGCTAACAGCCCTGCCAAGAAATCCTTAGGCCTAGAAAAACATGAAAATCTCTACCAAAGATGTGGCCAAGCTAAAGCTCTCTTTTTAGCCACCCTGAAACAACACACACACACACACACAAAACAGCGACTGAGGTTACTCACCTGTGAAGTAACAATGTTGCTGCAAGATGATCGTTCAGTTTTCTTCTTGTTTTCTCAAGGAATGCCTTTTGCAGAATCTAGCGGATTAGATAAAAGAGCAAAACAATGTCTGGGACAGTGAGTTCACTATTACATAGGAAAGTAACTATAACCAGTCTGGGTTATACATGAAGGGGCAAAGCTACAATAATTAAATATATTTTATAATCTAAGTTTGAATAACAATACCATAAAGATTGTTAAGACACAGTACAAAGCTTCTAAAATACATTTAAAATATTTGTGATATATCTGCATACAATAATGATCCATTTTAAAATATATTTTTAGAGATTAAACATTATTGTACCTCTTACATAGAAAACTTTTCAAAATTTTCAAATGAATGCACTTTATTTGAATATTATGAACAATGAAAGCTGTCCTGGAATAATCAGTCAGAAATTCAAAATTCTAGTTTTAGTAACACTGCAAAAATTTTTTAATTTTGTTTTTTTTTGTTGTTCTGTGTATTAAATTCTCTCTTATAATTGTATTTCTGGAAGCCGTGGAGTTCTTTGTTCTATGCTGTGTACTTTAAGAGCCCTGGAGAAGGACATCATGCTTGGTGAAGCACAGAGTCAGTGAAAAAGGTGAAAAGCCTCGAACAGATGGATGGACTGACGCAGTGGCTGCAACAAAGGGCTCAAGCATAACAAGGATTGTGAGGATGATGCAGGGCTGGGCGGTGTTTCCTTCGGTTGTACATAGGGTCTGTTAGGTTCCAACTGACCCAATGGAACCTAACAACAACAGTAAACTCACCTATTGGCAGACTTATTTACATTCAAAATTAAATTACATTTGTGAAGTTAAATATATATTCACTCTTAAATGTAGGGACAAATCCAGATTTTAATTAAAATCAAATAGATTGACAGTAAGAATTAACTAATTAGTACAGTTAAAAAAATTTTTTTTTTTTTTAGTGACAAAAAAAAAAGGGTGAATAGACGGAGGAACAGAGTAGTTTGGGGGCCCATAGGGGGTTACTCCTGGTAACTGAGAGATCAGGAACTGGAGACCATTCTCCTGAATAACAGTACCCTACACAGTGATAAATATTATTACTATAAGTAATCTTGAAACTTACCTAAATCTAAACCAGTATATTTAATATAGATACTTTGAATAAGAAATTTTATTACTATAAATTTACATTTAATCATATGCTAATATACTTGTGGTGTAGTGGTTAAGTGGTACTGCAGCTAATCAAAGGGTTGGCAGTTCGAATCCACCAGGCGCTCCTTGGGAACTCTATGGGGCAGTTCTCCTCTGTCTTCTAGGGTCGCTATGAGTCGGAATTGACTCGAAGGCACTGTTTTTTTTTTTTTTTAATGTACTTGTATTCAATTAACTGGCCAATGGTTATTTCCATAGGCTAGAATGGAAAAAGAAGTCTTTGATATTAATCCAGAAAATCTATCTAAACGTTTGCTTATTCGTCTTTGTTTTAGATGTAGAAATTCCTACACAATTCGTATACAATTTCTATACATCTCAATGCAGTATCATTCATAGCAGTTGTCTATAATGTATACAATTCATATATGACATATCCAAACCCACTTATTATTTCCATTCATTATGATCCATATATAATCACATTGTACAAAAACAATGAAATGTAAGAAAATGTTTATAGTAGGAGAAAAATCATATTACTCGTGGGCTAAAAATACAATTTTGTCCTGCTAAAAATCAAGCTTTCTAAAAAATAAATGTAAAGTGAAATATCAGAAAAGCTGCAGTAATGAAAATAGAAGGTACCTTATGAGTGTAAATTCAAAATATTCATGTATGGTTTCATAAATTCATATTCTGAATTTCATTTGGTGACTTTTACCACCAAATCTCTGTCAAAATTTTTCTCTCTGAAATAAGAATAATGTGTATTGGATGAAAAGTTTGTTTACTGACATTGCCAGTCGTCAAACATCCACTCATAAAACCTCAGCTTTCCCAGCAGAGTTTAGTCGATTACAGTGATTCTTTTTTTTTAAATAAAATATTCAAAAAAAATTTTAATTATAGGCACTGATATGAGCAAAGGGCGTCTTTGCCAAATGCATACATGCATTAGGCAAGAAGGAAGGCAATATTAAATTACAACCTCAATAGTCAAGACTGATTTCATGGTTTTAAATTTTTGACCCCCAAAATTTAAAAATGAAATTTAACACATCTAAAATTCTATAATCATTATTTTCCTCAGTTTCTCTACCTAATATTTGATAATTAGCTTTTCTGCCATTCGCTTAAACATGGATATAGTTGAAGATGAATGAGAATGTACTACAACCAAAAGCTGTTCAATTCTTGAATGTTATAATGTATGAAACAACCCTATTGTCTGAGAAAGTTTAATTCTCCAATGGGACATTCAGTTGAGTCAAGGGTAACAAACAATCTTGAGGAACTGAGTGAGTTTTTCCAATGATGAAGATAATCATTTATTAAACGTATTTTGGGCTAATGTCATTTTATGATTATATGAATGTTTACAATTTAACATAATTTTCCTTATAAAAACTGTGTGTCAATAAGGTACTAAACATGATCTCTTTTAAGTGTTAAAAAGCAAAGATGTCATTTTGTTGGCTAAGGTGTGCTTGACTCAAGCCATGGTCTTTTCAATAGCCTCATATGCATGTGAAAGCTGGACAATGAAAAAGGAAGCTGAAAGGAAAATTGATGTATTTGAATTGTGATGTTGCTGAAGAATATTGAATATGTCATGGACTGCATCTTGTGGGGAGTACAGTCAGAATGTTCCTTAGAAGCAAAGATGGTGAGACTTTGTGTTGCTTATTTTGGGCATGTCATGAGGAAAGATTAATTTTTTGAAAAGGACATCATGTTTGGTAAAGTACAGGCAGGGTCAGCAAAAAGAAGGCAAACCCTCCAGGAGATGAATTGACATAGTGTCTGCGACAATGGGCTCAAATATACCAAAGATTGTGAGGATGGTGCAGGACCAGACAATGTTTCCTTCTGTTATTACATAAGGTATCCACGTGTCAGAGCTGACTAGACGGCAACTAATAAAAATAACAACATAAGATTTTAAACAGCAATTGCAAAGGTATTGGGAGTTTTAGATTGGAAAATTTATACAATAATTATTTTTGAAAATTGTAAAGCATAATAAAATAATAACTGTGAATAAATGATATAGTTTAAGAAGTAGAGCATTACCAACACAGGTGAATCACACCACTCCCTCTTAGAAGTAAACTTGATCTTAATTTCCATACTTTGTTATCCTTCAATGTTGTGCTTTGTCACCATTGGACTATTCAGGGATGGTCCCTACCCTGGTTATTACACTTAGAGTGTACTGCATTGGCACAGTTATAAAAACATTACATTCATTAAGTACTGATGCCTCTTTCTCTCAGGATCCAGTCCAGACTCTTCTCCCGCATATCTTTTCTTACATCCTTGATGAAAAAAGGAAACCCTGGTGGCATAGTGATTAAGTGCTACAGCTGTTAACCAAAAGGTTGGCAGTTCGAATCCGCCAGGCGCTCTTTGGAAACTCTATGGGGCAGTTCTACTCTGTCCTATAGGGTTGCTATGAGTCGGAATCAACTTGACAGCACTGGGTTTAGGTTTGATGAGAAAAGAAAAAAAAAAAAAAAGAAACTATGAATATAACAGGCGAGTGCTTATATAGACTATAAGCATTGATTTTGAGGGTAAAGATGATTTGAATAATTAAGACACTTAGCTAACGGAAAAGAAAATTTAATTAATGTGTCATATAGCATGAATGCCATAGGTTTTTGCAAAGGAAGTGTCATTTTTGAGAATGCTGAGCTTTCTTTCTTTCTTTTTTTGTCATCTCGTTAAGTCACCACATTTCAGTAGTATGTAGGAATTAGTAATGTTTCACAACAGATACAGACTTTGCAATCTTAAAAGATATAATTCACCCTTTTAAATACATATACATATATTTAAAATAACCCTATATTTATATAGTATAGGTAGATATAGAAGTAACGTAAAGGATTTTTGATGCTGACTATTTGCCTTACTGGATGGATCTAGATATTGCTTTGAGATGGGATAAAATATTTTATTTAAAACATCATCTCTTCAAATATTTACTCAACCAGCATAACCTTCTTCTGTGGTTCTGGAAATCATAGTTATAAACTGCTCTTTCTCGTTCTATTTTTTCCCTCTTAACCTGTGTTTCTTGTTTCCTATATCCTTGACTCTTTGAGCTGAATTCTGGAGAAATGTCTTTAGTTATGTCTTCTAGTTCAGTAATTCTTTCTTCAGCATTGCCTCATGTGGTATGAGGCACATCCATTAAGTTACTCACTTGAGTAATAATTTATTTTTCATTTTAAAGCACTTAATTAGTATTTTTTAAAAAATCTGTTATCTTGTTTTTGATGATCTCTGATTTCTTGTTTATTTTGGTTCCTCTAGTTTTGAAATAATTCATGTATTTTATATCTGCATTTGATAAGTTCAAGAGCTAATTTTATTAAAAATATAAAACTACTGGCTATTTTTCTACTGACTTTTACTCATAATGTATTTTTTTGGTCATTAGTTAATAACTTTTTAAAAGACAATTTTCAAGGAATTTGAGGAATCCTGAGGATCTAATTTGAGAATACTTTTTATTTGATACATTTTGATATTGGCTGTACTAAGTACGAGATAAAGCTATCAATCTGATGCTATTTCAAATTAATTTCTTAGCCTGCAAAATCACAAAATTGAACTCCAGAGTTATATGACAGCAGGTTTACTTTTGGTTGCAAACCATCAGAGAGACTTATGTTTTTTTCTTCTTGCATCTTCACCAATGCTATGTATAAAAATACAAAAACAGTGATGATGAGCATTTATTAATAGTTTCTTTTTTTTAATCTACATTTACTGCCCAGTGACCTTAAACTAATGACAATGGGTACATTGGCATACCTGAGATAGAAAGTTACATTTCTAAAAGTACTTTTTGCTACTAAAAATAAGTTACATTCACCCTATATGACAGCCACATTAATAGTCATGCAGCATCAGCTTTGGGAGTTTTAATGTTTAATTTCAATATGAGAAATTTACTGAATTGTCAAGAACACTCAAAATGAAATTTGTATAAACTTACATTTTTGGAACAAATCCATTTTCTATAACTATGTATTATATGTAAGAGTTAGAATTTTTCTTAGCACTCATTAAATTGGGTGTTTAATACATGTTTTTAATGATATACAACCATAATTCTCTACTCAATGCTGCTGGAGATATAAAACACTTAGAATATCAATTCATCACCTGTAATTTATTATAGGCAGTGGTGAGAGCTAACTAATATGTACATATATATGTAATGTAACCACCACCCATCTGTAAGCTTGTGGTACTGTGGTAGCTTGTGTGTGGCTATGATGCTGGAAACTATGCCACCAGTACTTCAAATGCCAGTGGGGTTACTCATGGTGGATAGTTTTCAGTGAAGCTTCCAAACTAAGGAAGACTAGGATGAAAGGTCTGGGGATTTACTTCCAAAAATTAGTCACTGAAACCTTAGGTATCACGACAACAATATCTGCCTCACTTACTTTGGGCATGTCATCAGGAGTGATCAGTCACTGAAGAAGAACATAATTTTTAATGAAGCAGAGAATCACTGAGGGCGAAGTAGATCCTAGATGAGATGCGTTGGTACAATAGCTGCAATGGTGGACTCGAACAAGTTGACAATCATGAGGATGGCACAAATCAGGGCAACATTTTGTCCTATTGCACTTAAGGTCTCCATGAGTTGAAGTTGACTCAACAGCAGCTATTTATCTGACTATATAATGTAAGGTGAAATAAGATAAATGCCATGACAGAAAAATTTGTTGGGAACTGGCACGTAACGGTAGATAATTTAAAACAAAAAAAAGGACTCTGGCATTTGGATTGTATTTACAGGATGAATAAAAATTTTGACAGTTTTAAGTAGTTAGAGTTGAAAGAAGAGCTTTAAATAATAATAATAACAATGAATTCAAGGGAATGAAGTTATCCAAATTCCAAAGGACTCTCATATGATACAGCATCAGAGAATGACATTGTATCAAGGCAAAAAGAAAGTTTCAGCACATTGAATGTACTGTTCTAAGTGACTCCACGTCAAATTTCAGGGGTTACTGTGAGATCATCACTCTTATCTAGGTAAGGCTCTTTAAGACAAGTGACTGCAAAGCTGAAGCCTGCTGTCACAGTGAGTTCAGAAGGCCTCCTCTGAACAAAGGGTAACTTGAAGATTTTTTCCATGCACTCTAAGTTGTCTATTCTCTTTCAGACTGGCAATATCAACTCCACATCTGGACAGCTCACATACAACCAGTGATGTGCTCTCCCTCGTGAAGAGCTGGGTTTCTCTCTGAGCCTCTATCCAAGTAGCCTGCTCAGTGCTTATTTTCTTTGTAGAAGGCATCTCTGAATTTGCTTTTTCAACACAGAAGGAAAACCCTGTGGGGAGCTATGCTGAGCTTTGCTTAGTGAGAGGCAGAAAGTAAGCAGGGTACTTCTTGTGTCGTAAAATAAACAGCATGATCTTAAACAAAGCTACTAAGCCATGCTACTCTGAGTTTTTACTGCAAGAAAGATAAAAACCAGGCAGGGTATATCTATACACTTTGTCGGTAGAAGCCTAACCCAAACAGGCCTTTTGCTTTCCAGAATTGAAGATAAATTGAAATGGACCATCTTTAATTTTGCTTATTCTGTTGCTGAACTTTAATTGTTAGGCTCTGGGGTTATGACATATTACCATGCACATATTAAAAAAAAAAAAAAAAAGACTAAACCCATTGCCATTGAGTCGATTCCAACTCATAACCATCCTACACAACAGAGTAAAATTGCCCCATAGGGGTTCCAAGGAAGGGCTAGTGGATTCAAACAGCCAACCTTCTGGTTAGCAGCTGAGCTCTTAACCCCTGCACCACCAGGGCTCCATTAACATATATAGCTTGTGGTAAAACAATAGAATTTCTCTGTTCACTTATTGTGTATTGCGTATGTCCTTATTCACTTCCATTTCAAGGATTAATACCAAAATTTTGCTAACTTCTATTAATTAGAAGGTTAATACGTGTGTTATTATCCATTGATAAGTGGTAAACATGCTTTTTAAAAACTTTCCTTATAAAAACACTGTTCCTTTGCTGTTATTCCTTTTTAGCACCATAAATCATTATATTTTTCCTAAACCACTCTCAACTAACCTTCAGCAGCAGTTCTCAAAATGTGCCAAGAGACTCCTAGAGGCCATCAGTTCTTTTCAAGGAGCTCGCTAGGTAGTGTTGATATTTTAGGAAGAATCATTCTTTATTGTGGAGCTGTCTAATACGTTGTAGGATTTTTAGTAGCATCCCTACACTGTATCCACTAAGTTCAAGCATCAATGTTCCCTCCAGTTGTGACAACCAAAAATGTCTACAGGCATTGGCAAATGAAACCCCAACACCTTTTGAGAACCAGTGTACTAAACTGTTATCTACACTTGCACTTCCATTCTTTCATGAGTGTGTAATAGAGCTGTCCAGAGGCTACATGATATGTGAGAAGTCCTGGTGGCACAGTGGTTAAAGGGCTTGGCTGCCAGCTGAAACGACAGTGGTTCAAATCTACCAGCTACACCGTAGGACAAAAATGTGAAAGTCTGCTTCCTTAAATATTACAGCCTTGGATATTTTGTCAGCCACTTTTACTCTGTTCCGTAGGGTCGTTATGAGTCAGAATCTACTCATTGGCAACAGGTCCATGACATGTGATATCAGAATAGATTATTTTATTCATTTTAAAATGTTTTAATTTTGCTTTAAAAATTTTAAAGCTACTTTTAATAAATATAGAATTCTGTGTTGACAGTTTTAGGTTGTTGTTATTTGTTTTTCTAACATTTAATGGTAGGGTTGTATTGTATTCTGATGGTGGTGGTGGTAGCTTATTTTTATTGCCTTTCTCCTCTTCTTTTCCTTCATTTTTTTTCTTATGGATTTCAGAAATTATTCTTTATATACTTGTACATAATGTACCTACCCCTTGACTACCATCCTCTCTAGCTTTTAAGTATTTCTCTTTATTTTCTGTTTACAGTACTTTGTGGTATGCCTAGGTAGGATTTTCTGTATCTTTGAGTTGGAATTGACTCCACAGCAATTTTTTTTTTTTTTTTTAACTGATGGAAGAATTTGCTGGGCTTCCTGGATGAAGTGTAATCAAATTTGTTTTATTTATTTATTTTTTGCTTGTTTGTTTGTTTTGTCCAAAAATTATGTTTGTCCCCTATTTCACTTTATTTTGCTATCCTTCTGAACTCTAATTATGCTCTAATTACATATCAGTTAGAACACTTGAAAGAGTCCTCTAAGCCACTGAGACTCAGATCCACTTACCAATTTTTTTTTCCGTGTTTTAATTTGGAAAACTATACTTCGAGTACCCTTATTCTTTTTTTCTGTTATGATTTGTTATATCCAAAATCATTATTATTATTTTTAGTTTGAAATACTGTGTTATTCAAATCTAGGATTTTCATTTGATCTTTACTTTGTTGCTGTGGCTGTTTTATTTGCTAATATCTCCTAAAATTCTTCATCTCTTCCAGATATTATTGAAAACATTTTTTTTTTCTGTATGTTATTCAATTAAGTTTTATGATTATTTTAAAGTACTTACTTGCTTATTGCAATATCTAGATTATTTTTTGTTCTGCTTCTACTGACTTTTTAAAAAAATTTCTTGTACTACAGGTAACACTTTGCTTGTGTATCTTTTTTTTTTTTTTTTGGTTATATGCTCAAATACTACACTCTTAGTGTGGTCTTTCCAGAACACACTGTCTAATATAGCAACTGTCATTAGCCTCTGTTCTCTTTCTTTATTGTAATTTGAAGCACTGATTGATATCAGCATTGGATAACAGCTTTAGTTATTTATTATTTTAACTCTTATTGATGATAATAGACACACTGGGTCAGAACCTTTTCCTGATTTGATCACTGCTCTTTTTAATAATACCATAAGACAAAGAATACTTGATATAAGGAAGGCAACAATAAGTCTGTTCAATAAATGAATTCATTCATTTATTCATTAACACCGTTTATACATTTTTATAATAGTTTGAAAACATTTTCATGAACTAAGTATTTCAACAAGTTTTCATTTTCTGACTTCAAAGGCAGTCGAACTATAGAGCTTCCCACGGGCTAAAACTCCTTCCATGCTTAGTGAGACATGCTTAATTAAAAAAAAGGGAAGAAATATTAACTTGAATAATTGTCAGCAACTTCAGTAATTTTTTTATGCCAAAGAATCTGGAAGGAGTCCTCAGGGAGCACCTTTATCATTAAAATTATTTACAGCAGAGAATGAGTGACAAATAGATTACTAAAGACTCTCAAGAGAAGCCACGATAAACTATAGGCCCTTAGAGACTGACAAGCATGAACATCAATTATATCAATGTTTGACAAAATTACTGATGATAATGAGTAAAATAAGTATCGATATCATGTGTATATTAAAAAATGCTTAACAAAATAAATTAAAAATTATATTTTAAGATGCAATCTTGAAGGTATTTACCAGTGGGGACAATAGGAAGTAGAAAATATGAGACGAGGCATTGTTAATTTATTTAATAGTCATGAAATTAATGTGATAATCAATTTTTCCTGTGAAAAATTACTTTGGGAAAGGAAATGTCAGGCCAATGAAGAACAAGGAGAGTACAGATTTTTATATGCTAATAAAAAAAAAAATAGTGAAATTTATTTCAAACAAAACAAAACTATGAACCATGTTCAAATTAGCTAACATTTTAGAGGGTCTCCAAAGTAGAATTAGATTATTTAAAATTTGAGAGTTATTTTAAACCCAACCCATTGCCATCGAGTCAATTCTGACTCTTTGAGACCCTATAGGATAGAAGAGAACTGCCCCATAGGGTTTCCAAGGAGCACACGGTGGATTCAAACTGCCGACTTTTGGGTTAGTAGAGGTAGCTCTTAACCACCAGGGTTTCCTGAGAATTCTTTAAATCTAATTAGTTACTAATCTTGTTGTTGCTAGTTGTCACCAAGTTGATTTTGTCTTACGATGACCCCATGTATTTCGGAGTAGAACTGCTCTGCAGGGTTTTAAAGGCTGTGACCTTTTAGAAGCAGATCACCAGGCCTTACTTCTGAGTTGCCTCTGGGTGGGCTTGAACTGCCAAACTTTCTGTTAGTATTTCAGTGCTTAACCATTTGTTCCACCCAGGGACTCCTACTACTGATCTACTTTACCTAAAAGATGTGATTATGTAGCTATACTATTCAATTTTGGTTTTCAAATCTTTACACTGAAATAAGCCTTCAATTTAGCCATTCATTAGTTTATATTACCCAGCACCAGCTATACAAAACAGATGCTATAGTTTGAGTTAGAATAAGGAAGAAAATAATATGCTTACTGGGAAACAAAACAAAACAGATTTTTTTATCATTCTAATACACTAAAACTTTTATCTACTCTTTCAAAACAAGTTAAAAAATATATAAAAAAAGAAATACATAAATGAAAAAAACCTGATATAGAGAAAGCTCATACATGAAAAGACAGAATTTATGAAATATGTAGAAATCATATATTTTTAAAAAGTCTAGACATAAAGATTTAACAAGAGGGAACATAAAGGTGAATAAATGCAAATTAGAATTCTGTAAGAGAAAATGAAAGGAAAAAAATTTAAAAATCTAAAAATTAAATAAAAACAACAAAGAAATAAAGTTTTTAAAGAAAGTGTCACATATTAAAGATGGGAAAAGATGTCGCAAAATATGAGTAGGAGGAATCCCTGAAGAATAAAACCAAAAAAAGAAAACAGAAAAAAAATATATATATATATGTCAAGAAAATTTTACTAAGGGAGAAAAGAGGCTTGGGAAAATACACTAAAGAAGCATTAATTTATACCTGAGATTATTAACCCAGCACAATCAACACCAAGATACACGCTGCTAAGCTTTCTAGACATTAAATATAAAGGAAAAATAAATCCTTTGTTCATAGAGGAAAATAGGGAAAGTACTAAGAAAGAGAAAATTAGATATTATTACACCGTTTGGAATTGAGGCTTTATTCTGGAGGACCAAGCAGAGGCAGGAAGGAGTACCATATTGAAAATAACCCAGGAAAGAAAATATAGGCTAAAGTTTTTGTATATAGTAAAACTGACTTTCTAGTTTAAAGAACATAGCCAAACTGGTTTTAATGCTCAAGATCTTAAGAAATAATATCCCAGGAGCTTTTTCACTAATGTACTTGAAAAAAAGTTTTAGACATCCAACATGGCCAAGGAGACATTACTATAAAATCTGTTGTGAACATTAAATAAAATATTACTTATGGAATTTAAAAAATTAAACAAATTTAAGGCATAAAATATACTGTATGATGGTTAAATGCTCTAATAATGTTGATACAATATAATTATTAAAACATGGGGACGTAGAAAACCATATGAATACCACAATTTACTTTTTTAGCAATCATATTCATGTTATTGGAAACCCTGGTGGCGTAGTGGTTAAGTGTTACAGCTGCTAGCCAAAGAGTCAGCAGTTCGAATCCGCCAGGCACTCCTTGGAAACTCTATGCGGGCACTCTGTCCTATAGGGTGACTATGAGTCGGAATCGACTCGACGGCACTGGGTTGTTTTTTTTTTTTAATTGATGTTATTAATATTTTTGAGACAGTTCTAGTATATAGAGGGATAAATGAAATAGATTATTACTGAATATTTTAACTGCCATTGTAAACTAGGCTAATCAATTTTTAAAGAAAAGACATACTGATGTAATATAGAAGAAGTCAAGGAAAAATCATCTAGTACTGAATTTGAATTTGAGTAGCAGTATGAACTATTGGAATATTTAAACTATAATATTGCTGAACTTTGACCACTAAAGAGGCAGTAGCAATGAACATTACTAATGTACAAATCATGATATTGAAATACCATTTCTTACACAAAGAAGCCAGAGTTATTGGAGAAACGACTGATTTTAATTTAAAGGAACAATAATAAGCCTTGAAATTGTGTCATAAAATAGAAAGGAAAACTATCAAATGCAATTACAGTCATGTAAAAAGTACTCAGGAATAAATTTGAAATTATCAGACATTATCATTACTATCACATGAAAGCCAAATGTTGCTAAAGATAGCTGAAAAATGTCTGCACCCATACATCAACAGAGAACTGACAGAAATTCAAGCCAGACTCAGAAAAGGACAGGGAAGAAGGGATATCACTGTTGATGTCAGATAGATCTTAGCTGAAAACAGAGAAGAACAGAAAGATTTTACCTGTGTTTTATTGACTACATGAAGACATTCAACTGTATAAATAATAATAAATTTTGGAAAACGTTGCAAAGAATGGGAATTTTGGGACACTTAATTGTGCTCATGAAGAATCTATACAAAGACCAAGAGGCAGTTGTTCAAACAGAACAAGGAGATACTGTATGGATTATGTTGTGAAAGACGTGCATAAGTGTTTTATGTTTTCACCATACTTATTCAATCTGTATGCTGAGCAAATAATCTGAGAATCTGGACTATGTGAAGAAGAACACAACATCAAGATTTGAGGAAGACAACCTTGCTTGCTGAAAGTGAAGAGGACTTGAAGCACTTCCTGATGAAGATCAAAGACCACAGCCTTCAGTATGGATTATACCCCAACATAAAGAATACAAAAATCCTCACAGCTGCACCAATAGGGGAAATCATGATTTAAAAAAAAAAAAAAAAAGATTGAAGTTGTCACGGATTTTATTTTACTTCTATCAACAATCAATACCCATGGGAGCAGCTGTCAAGAAATCAAAAGAGGTATTGCATTGGGCAAATCTGCTGCAAAAGAACATATTAAAGTGTTAAAAAGCAAAGATATCAGTTTGATGACTAAAGTGTGCCTCACCCAAGCCACGGTAATTTCAATTGCCTCATATGCCTGTAAAGCTGGACAATTAAATGGAAAACAGAAGTATCGCTGCATTCAAATTGTGGTGCTGATGAAGAATATTGAACATACTATGGCCTTCCAGAAAAAGAAACAAATCAGTGTCGGAAGAAGTACAGCTACAATGCTCCTTAGAAGGAGGATAGAAAGACTTCGTCTTGTTTACTTTTGACATATTATTGGGAAGGGCCAGTCCCTGGAGAAGCACATCATGCTTGGTAGAGGGTCAGGGTAAAAGAGGAAGACCCTCAACAAGGTGGATTGGTACAGGGGCTGCAACAATGGGCTCAAATACAGCAACACTTATGAGGATTGTACAGGAGCTGGTAATGTTTTGTTCTGTTGTACGTAGTGTCACTATGAGTCAAAACTGACTGGAGGGAAATAACACCACCACCAGTCAAAGACAAGACAGTTTAAGTTTCAATAAGATAATTGCAATTTAATTTATTTATGTAAAAAAAGCTATTTCAAAAATTTATAAGCAACCAATTTATTATGCTGAAAAATATAAATATAGATAAATAATTATGTATTCTACTTTCATATATGAACTTTATGATGACCAAAGAGTAAAAGGAAGCATTTTATAAAAGTACCCTAGTTAATAAATTGAAACGAAATGACAGAATTAGAATATTACCATTTTTCATTCCTAAAAAATTAGTGCATTTAGTCATTGAGTAGCAAATGGATAAAACATTCCCAAAAAGGTAATACTAGGTGTTATATACTTCCTGATGAAAGTATGCAAAACCACTTATACTCTTGCTGAAGGCATGAAATCTCTGTCTAATTGATACTCTAGAAACAACTGGCATTTGTAAGAAGTCTCGAAAACAAAATGACATTTGATCTCCTCTATGAATATGCAATAAAAAAATCCAGATTGTGAGAAACTTTTTGCAGATTGTGGAAAGAAATGTTGAAAGTTCAGATTCTTCAAAATACAATTGTAAGAAAAAAAAATAGGAAAGAGGACTGTAGGTTAATTTATTACCAGAGCCCTGGTGGTGCAACTGTTAACCACTCTGTGGCTAACAGAAATGTTAGCTCTTTGAACCCACCCAGCACCTCTGTGGGAAAAATACCTGGTGATCTGCTCCTGCAAAGATTACAGCTAGTAAAACCCTATGGGGCAGTTCTACTCAGTCACATGGAGTTGCTGTGAATTGAAAATTGACTTGATGTCACCTAACAATAACAGCAATTTATCAATTTATTACTGCACATTTAGTATCAATATTGTTCCACTTCATGTAAAATGTAAGAACATTACAACATTTTCTTCAGCTTGAAGACTTCATTAGAGCTTTTTTTTTTTTTTTTTTCATAGTATGGATTTACTGGGGGTGTTCGGCTTCGGTTCATATGAAAATGTGTTTATTTTTCCTGCTTTTTAAAGAATATTGTGTCTGGATATTGATTTCTAAATTGACAGTGATTTTTGTTGCCATGATTTGTTTGTTTTCTTTCAGGACTATGGACTCCCTTGTTCTGGAGAAGAGGTAGTTCATCATTTGTATCACCGCTTTCCTCAATGTGCTGTGTCTTTTCTTCTTCTGACTACTTACGCTTTTCCCTTAACCTTGGGCTTGGGAAGTTAACTATATGTGTGATTTTATTTGTTTGTATCCTTCATGGGTTTCACTGAACTTCATAGAAATATATTAATGTTTTTCACCAATTCAGGAGATTTTCAGCCATCATTTTTTCTGATATTTGTCTGGCTGTTTTTCATTGACTGTTTTTCTTGAACCTCCACTCTTCTGCTAAATATATCAAATTATTTTTTCATTTCACATATTGTAAGTAGTTCTTGAATTTACATTTGTCTCTTATGTAACTGTTGTTGGGTACTGTCCAGTCAATCCTGACTCATGGCTACCTCATATGAGAGAGCAAAACTATTCCATAGGGTTTTCTTGGCAGTAATCTTTAAGGAAGCAGAAAGCCAGGTCTTTCTCCTCAGAGCCAGTGTTGTTGGTGTCATTAGGTACCTTTGAGCCAGTACCAACTCATAGCGACCCTATGTACAGCAGAATGAAACACTACCCAGTCCTGCACCACCCTCACAATCGTTGTTATGCTGAGCCCATTGTTGCAGCCACTGTGTCAATCCATCTTGTTGAGGGTCTGTCTTCCTCTTTTTCATTGACTGTCTACCAGGCATGATGCCCTTTTCCAGGGACTGATTCCTCCTGATAACATGTCCAAAGTATGTGAGACACAGTCTTGCCATGCTTGCTTCTAAGGAGTCAGTAAAAAAAAAAGGAGTCAGTAGGTGGGTTCGAATCATTAGCCTTATGCTTAACAGCCGAAAGCTTAAACACTGGGCCACCAGGGCTCCTTCGAGTTTAATTTGATTTTCTTATAACACCTCCTATCTGTTCACTCATTATATTCATCTTGTTCTTAAAAGATTTTGAACCTATTTAGAATACCTGCTTTAAAATCTTTGGCTGCAAATTACAACATCTAGATATTTTAGGATTTGTTTCAAATGAACTTTTTTTTTTTTAAATCATTTTTGTCACATTTTTTTCTGCTCTTTCACATCTGTTGTTGTTGTTAGGTGCCATCGAATTGGTTCCAACTCATAGAGGCCCTATGTATAACAGAACAAAACATTGCCTGGGTAGTCTTGTGCCATCCTCACAATTGTTCTGCTTGAGACCATTGTTGTGGTCATAGTGTCAATCCATCTCTTGGGTGTTTTCCTCTTTTTCCATGACCCTTTACTTTACCAAGCATGATGTCCTTCTCCAGGGATGGTCCCTCCTGATAATAGGTCCAAAGTACGTGAGACCAAGTCTTGCCATCCTTGCTTCTAAGGAGCATTCTGGTTGTACTCGCTCCAAGACAGATTTATTTATTCTTCTGGCAGTCCATGGTATACTCAATATTCTTAACCTACACCATAATTCAAAGGTGTAAATTCTTCTTCTGTCTTTCTTATTCATTGTCAAACTTTCAGGTACATACGAGGTTATTGAAAACACCATGGCTTGGGTCAGACACACCCATACTGAAGGCCATAGTCTTTGATCTTTTTCAGTGAGTGCTTCAAGTCCTCTTCACTTTTAGCAAGCAAGGTTGTGTCATCTGCATGTCACAGATTATTAATGCCACGTTCTTCTTCATATAGTCTAGTTTTTCTGATTATTTGGTCAGGATACAGATTAAAAAAGTGTGGTGAAATGATACAACCCTGATGCACACCTTCCTGACTTTAAACCATGCAGCATCTCCTTGTTCTGTTTGATTGACTGCCTCTTGGTCTACGTACAGATTACTCATGAGTAAAACTAAGAGCTCTGAAATTCCCATTCTTCACAATGTTATCTGTAATTTGTTATGATCCACACATTTACTCATAATTTTTGTTTTATACTATACATATGTAAATGCATTAAAGACATTTGAGATTTTTAGTAGTGTTTCATTTTTTCTGACAGACAGCTAAATTAATGACAGAACATTTTAATCTTTTCATACTTGATTTATTATCTGCAAGACCTGTTATTATTTCTATTTTTTTCCTTAGTCTTAGAACATATCCTTTACTCTGGGTGCAATTGTGGCCAATAATGATAATGCTTATTCTTTTGGGGGTCTCAACTGAGTGACTGAATTGCTCAGTGAAATGTGTCCACCTTGGTTGAAGCACAATTTCAAAATTTCTCAGTTCTGCTTAATATGTAGTATCTCTAGTCTGCTCTCAGTCCCTCAGCAGCTGCTTTCTGCTAGGCTTTATAAAAATTTACCTTGCATTTGCACAGATTAGGCACAGACAAGGGCCGTGCAGACTTCAGAGTCCTCACTTAGGCTTGGCTCTCTCATTTTTGCCCCAGAGTTCCAGCTGTTAAAACAGCACAGAAGGAGCACTGATCCTGTGCCAAAGTCAGGAGCATGGACTCAGGCAGGAAGCTAGGGAAAATGTGGGGGCTCACGTTGTGTATTTCCCCTCTCATAAAGACTTCAGTTCTTCACTGATTGTTGTTTGTTTTCTAATGCCTGAAAAGAGTTGTCTCATATATTTTGTTCAGTGTCATAATTGTTTGTGGTAGAGAGCAGGTTCAAGATATTTTACCATGTTCTAAATTGTGCTCAATATATTATTTGAAAAATGAATAAAAATGTAGGATTTATAATGATATAATAGCATTTTAATACTTATTTGTTGGCTGACTGACTATAGGAACATACCATCTGTAGCTAGGCACAATCTATTACTGAAAGAAATGTGGATAGAAACCTAAAACCATTCATTTCATATATCCCTGCCCTATTACTTGGTTATTTTCTCTACAGAATCTTGCTTTCTTAAAAGTTCATGTGAATATGAAAAGTAAGTGATTGCAATTTGGAAGTCATATAAAAGCTTCCAATCAAAACACACACACTTGCAAATGCACACAGTGCACTCACACATACACACACACACTTTCTAAACTTTACTTCTATCTAGAAAACCTATGGAAAGATGAATTTTGATTTTAAAATGTGACCAGAAAATTATTCATCTCCTTCCAGTTTTTCAGCTAAAAGATATTGAAAGCAGGCAGTCGCAATTATACTTGCCAGCCATTTTAAAAGTTTCAAAATTCTATTCTTTAAGTCAAAAAGTATGAAAAGAATTAAATTTTGTATTCTATTTTTAAAATGTAATAAGTTCTCAGTTTAAAATAGTAGGCCACAATAATTTTACTTCAACAAATAAAGTTGTCATTTCCTTGGGAAAAACACACACACACACTAATTCAGTCCCACATGTGTCTGTCAGGTTGTCTTACTGCGGGGGCTTGCATGTTGGTGTGACACAGACAAGTTTCAGCTGAGCTTCTAGACTAAGACGGACTAGGAAGAAAGACCCTTCAATCTACTTCTGAAAAGATTTAGCTAGTGAAAACCTTATGAATAGCAGCTGAACGTTGTTCGATATAGCGCTGTAAGATGAGCCCCTCAGGTTGGAAGGCACTCAAAAGACTACTGGGGAAGAGCTGCCTCCTCAAAGTAGAATTGACCTAAATGAGGTGCATGGAGTCAAGCTTTCAGGACCTTCATTTTCTGATGCGACATGGCACAAAATGAGGAGAAACAGCTGCAAACATCCATTAATAATCGGAATGTGGAATGCATGGATTATGAATCTAGGAAAATTGGAAATCATCAAGAATGAAATGCATAAACATTGATATCCTAGGCATCAGTGAGCTGAAATGGACTGGTATTGGCCATTTTAAATCAGACAATCATATGGTCTACTATACTGGAAACAACTTCAAGAAAAATGGCATTACATTCATTGTAAAAAAGAACATTTCAAGATCTACCCTGAAGTACAACTCTGTCAGTGATAAAATAATACTTATAGACCTACAAGGAATACCAGTTAATATAACTATTATTTGAATTTAGAAACACCAACCACTAAGGCCAAAGATGAAGAAATTGAAGATTTTTACCAACAGATTGAACATGCAATCAGGATGCATTGATAATTACTGGAGATTGGAATTTGAAAGTTGGAAATAGAGAAGAAGAATTGGTGGTTGGGAAGTGTGGCCTTGGTGATAGAAATGACCCTAGAGGGAGCATGACAGAATTTTGCAAGACCAAAGATTTCTTCTACCTTTTTTCACCAACATAAATGGTGACTATTTTATACGTGTGGGCCTCACCAGATGAAATACTCAGCAATCAAATTGACTACATCTGCGGGAAGAGACCATGGAAAAGCTCAAAATCAACAGTCAGAACAAGGCCAGGCACCAACTTCGGATCAGATCATCAATTGCTCATATGCAAGTTCAAGTTGAAACTCAAGAAAATTAGAAAAAATATACAACCTTGAGTATCCCACCTTAATTTAGAGACCATCTCAAGAATAGGTTTGATGCATTGAACATTAATAACTGAAGACTCTATGAGTTATGGAATGACATAAAGGACATCATACATGAAGAAAACAAGAGTTATTAAAAAGACAGGAAAGAAAGAAAAGACCATAATGGATGTCAGAAGAGACTCTAAAACTTGCTCTTGAAAGTCCAGTAGCTAAAGCAAAAGGAAGAAATGATGAAGTAAAAGAGTTTAACAAGTCATTAAAAAGGCAGGAAAGAAAGAAAAGACCAAAACGAATGTCAGAAAAGACTCTGAAAATCACTGTCAATGTAAGCAAACAGAAGGAATGATGAAGTAAAAGAACTGAAGTTTTCAAAGGGAGGCTTGAGAATACAAAGTATTATAATGACATGTGCAAAGACCTCAACATGGAAAAGCAAAAGGGAAAACACACTCTGCATTTCTCAAGCTGAAAAAACTGAAGAAAAAATTGAAGGTTTGAGTTGCAGTATTGAAGGATTCTATGGGTAAAAATATTAAATGCCTCAGAAAGCATCAAAAGAAGATTGAAGGAATACACATAGTCACTGTACCAAAAAGAATTAGTCAATGTTCAACCGTTTCAGGAGGCACCATATGATCAGCAACCAATGGTACTGAAGGAAGAAGTCCAAGCTACACTGAAGGCATTGGCAAAAAACAAGGTTCCAGGAATTTATGGAATATCAATTGAGATGTTTCAACAAAAGGATGCAGCACTGTAAGTACTCACTTGCCTATGCCAAAAAATTAGGAAGAGAGCTACCTGGCCAACTGACAGGAAGAGATTTATATTTATGCCTATTCCCAAGAAAGGTGACTCCACCAAACAAGAAATTATTGAACAATATCATTAATATCATTAATACTAAAGTAAATTTTTGCTGAAGATCATTTAAAAGTGGAACCGCCGGAAATTCAAGCCAGATTTAGAAGAGGGCACGGAACCAGGAATATCATTGCTGATGTCAGATGGATCCTGGCTGAAAGCAGAGAATACCGGAAAGATGTTTACCTGTGTTTTATTGACTACACAAAGGCATTCAACTGTGTGGATCATAACAAATTACGGATAATATTGCCAAAAATGGGAATTCCAGAACACTTAATTATGCTCATGAGGAACCTGTACATAGATCAAGAGGCAGTCATTTGGACAGAACAAGGCGATACGGCATGGTTTAAAGTCAGAAAAAGTGCACGTCAGTTGTATACTTTCACCATACCAATTAAATCTGTATATTAAGCAAATAATCCAAGAAGCCTGACTAATGAAGAAGAATAAAAAAGGGCATCAGAATTGGAGGAAGACTCATTAACAACCTGCGTTATGCAAATCACACAACCTTGCTTGCTGAAAGTGAAGAGAATTTAAAGCACTTACTGATGATAATCAAAGACCGCAGCCTTCAGTATGGATTACAGCTCAATGTAAAGAAATAAAAATCCTCACAACTGGATCAATAAGCCACATCATGGTGAGTGGGAAAAAGACAGAAGTTGTCAATGATTACATTTTCCTTTGATTCACAATCAACATCCATGGAAACAGCAGTCGAGAAATCAAAAGACACATTGCATTGGGCATATCTACTGCAAAAGACCTCTTTGAAGTGTTGAAAAGCAAAGATGTCACCTTAAAGACTAACGTGCGCCTGATCCAAGCCACGGTGTTTTCAATCACCTCCTATGCATGTGAACGCTGGATGGTGAATAAAGAAGACAGAAGAAGAAGTGACGCCTTTGAATTGTGATGTTGGAGAAGAACAGTAAATATACCACAGACTGCCAAAGAATGAAGAAATCTTTCTTGGAAGAAGTACAAACAGAATGTTCCTTAGAAGCAATGATGGCAAGACTATGTTTCACATTTGTGGACATGTTGTCAGGAGGGATCAGCCCCCAGAGAAGAACATCATGCTTGGAAAAGTAGAGGGTCAGCGAAAAAGAGGAATACTCTCCATGAGATGCTTTGACACAGTGGCTGCAACGAGTTTAAGCATAACAAGGATTGTGAGGATAGCACAGAATAGAGCAGTGTTTTGTTCTGCTGTACATAGGGTGGCTGTGATTCAAAACCAACTCAATGGTACCTAACAACAATGACAACAATTCAGTCATTTTATAGGAAACTAATTTAATTACACTATTTGGAAACTGAAAATTTTCCATCCCATGGACTAATTCCATTTTACTTTACTAAATCCTGTGTATGATAATTATTGAAATCTAAGAAAATGGAGAATATACATTAAATATTGATCCCCAGTTATTAATTAAGGTGCTCAAAGGGGAAGAAGACAATTTATTTTGACAGTCAGTATTCCCTATTTCCCATATCACCTTGTATTGTCAGAAAAGCATCAATCCCAATGATTTTATTTCAAACACTTTGCTTTTGAAATAACTTCTGGGTTTCTCAACATCTCCTGTTTACCATCTAGTGTCAAGCTTAATGATCAATATTAAAGTTATTACTTCTAAATCAACAATTAGGGTTGCTAAATTTTTAAAAAATTCCTTACAAAGCTCAAATGAGAAATTCGATTGCCCTCGTATACTGTGATTATACAATAAGGTTCCTGTAGCAACATATCCCAATCAAATTTCCAATCAGATATCCTAGAGTTCCTTTTAAAGGTAAATTTTCTATCCACATTTCTTGCTTGGGAAACAATGTGTCCTTGACTCTCCATGTTGCTGTCAGTTGAATCCAGACAGGGCAATTCACCCAAGCAAGTAATACATAGGCTTGCTTTGATAATGCTGTGCTGAAATTGAGAGAACGTGGTTTAATAAGATTCTCCTTGAGTAATTTTAATTGGGGGGTAGAAAATGCTGTTTTGTAAAAGTAGTTGCGCTTAAAAACAAAACAAAACCAAGCTTTTTATTGAATTATAACATATACAGAAAAGTACATGAATCAGATGCCACTTGGCAAAATTACACAAAGTGAATCAGTCAGTTACCACAACTAAAATCAACAAACGGAGTACTTCTCACACCCAAGAATTTTTGCACAATCTTCTTCGGTCACTAACTACTCCTTAAGGCAATCGCCATGCTGACTTCTATCACCGCGTACTACTATTCTGTGTTCCTAAATGTCCTTATAAACCGAATCATGCAGCTTTTACCTCTTTGAGGATGACCGTTTTTGTTAAATGTGATACTTGGAATGTGTGTTATACAGTATTCTAGTTTTGGGGTGAGCTTCATAGGTTATTTTATCATAGGTACAAACACGTCTTAAGACGACTGAGCTAAAGGATAAAAATTGACATCAAGCAGCATAAATAAAGACTATCAAGTTGATTAAGGCATTTAAGAAATACTATATTAATGGATATAAAACTCCAAAGGGCAAAGATGTCTTTTTATGACTGTATTTAGTTCTTATGTTCATTACTATTTACTCGAAAACTGTTTTATTAATAGGTGGCTTATAAACCACCTACTAATTAAAATTACACATCAAAGCAATCAATAAAAATATATAACCTTAGGAGACCCTGTGGCGAATAAACAAACTTTTTTTTTTTTTTTTCAAAAATAACATAAAATTTAGGGACTTCCTGGAAGGTGGATGCATGGGCAGTTTTACACTTCCTTCCTTCCACATGATCACCCACTACAAGTAAAAATCAGTAGCAAAATCTCTGGAAGTCTCTAAAAAGTAATTAGAGTATTGTAAAAGGCAGACAAATACTAAGTCAAGAAAAGACTGGGAAAATTTTCTGTATACTCTTGGCATCCTTTCTGCAGTAATGGCTGTGGCGGCAGTGCTATCAGAAGATGTTATTCTCAGACATTGGAGGGTGCAGAACAAATTGATTTTGTGATTCTGTGCAGACCAGGTATTCTCATCTGTGTGGGGCTGCCTGAAGATCTGAAGAGGGAAAATCGTCAGGTTTATCCAGCCTCTGAGCTCCCACAGAATGGGGGAAAGGAGTGAGCAGTGTCTCTATGTTATGGCGACCCTTAATCATCTGACACTAATTTATGGTTGAAGCATAAAGAGATTTCTAAGCATCGAAGGAGAAGAAATAATGGCAGAAAACTTTCCAAGTTTGATGAAGGACATGAATCTACAATCAGAGGAGCTCAGCAACCTCCAATGAATAACAGTCCCGGTGGCGATGAATAGACTAGGACTCATAGTGACCCTGAATGACAGAGGAGAACTGCCCCATAAGATTCCAAGGACTGGCTGGTGGGTTCCAAATGCTGACCTCTTGGTTAGCAGCCAAGTTCTCAATCACTGTGCCACCAGGGCTCCAATGATTAATGATTAACAGTAGCTACCAGAAATTTAGAGAGAGGCCCGTAGAAGGAATTGAAATGGCCAAGACCCTGATTTGGCCTTTTAACCTCTAGAAAACAAAAAAAATACATTTCTGTTCTTTAAAGTCACTGACTTGTGATATTTTTAT
This sequence comes from Elephas maximus indicus, assembly GCF_024166365.1. NCBI lineage: Eukaryota > Metazoa > Chordata > Mammalia > Proboscidea > Elephantidae > Elephas > Elephas maximus. Next base: position 129,270,507 of record NC_064823.1, on the reverse strand, counting down.
TGTGGCAGCACTAGGTAACTGAGACAGAATTTTGTCCCAGGCAGTGAAGGTGCTGCTCTAATAGATACCTAAAACATAGAAGTGGTTTTGGAAGCTGGTAATGGGTAGAATTGGAGGAATTTTGATGCACTTAGTAGGAAGAAGAGCCCTGGTGGTGCAGTGATTAAGAGCTATGGCAAGTTATGGCTGTTCATCAAAAGTTCGGCAGTTTGAATCCACCAGCCACTGCTTGGAAACCCTACGGGACAGTTCTACTCTGTCCTATGGGGTTGGTATAAGTTGGAATTGACTCAATGGCAATTTTATTTATTTTAGGAAGAAAAGGCTGAATTGACTAGAAGAGACTGTAAGTCAAAAATCCATTGCTGTCAAATTGATCTGACTCATTCAGACCATATTGGACAGAGTGGAACTTCCCCATAGGGTTTTCAAGGCTGTGATCTTTATGGACCCAAACTGCCTCACCTTTCTCCTACAGAGCAGATAGTCGCTTTGAACCATTGACCTTTTGATTAACAGCTGGGCACTTAACCACTGCATCACCAGAGTGCTGGAAAAATTATTTATATTAAGGCATTTCTTATCTAATACTACTATAAGAGAAATAGTACAAGTGGATGGCTTAAAAAAAAACAAGTTTATTCTCTCACAGCCTAGGAGGCTAGAAGTCCAAATTCAATGGGTTAGGCTTTCTCTCTGTGTCAGCTCTGTGGGAAGATCCTTGTCATCAATTTTCCACTGGTCTAGTTAGTAACTACTCAGTTCAGGGACTCTGGGTCCAAAGGACAAGCTCCCCTCCAAGTGCTTCTTTCTTGGTGGCATGAGGTCCCTCTCTCTCTGTTAGCTTCTCTCTTATTTTGTCTCTTGTATGATAAGAGGTGATACCGGCCACGCCCCAGGTAAACTCCCATTAGATTAGATCAAGGTTGTGACCTGAGTGAGGGTATTGCATCTCACCGTAATGCTCTTTAACATCCACAGGGAGAGATTAGTATTTACAACACATAGGATAATCACATCATATCCCAAAATGGTGGACAACCACACAATACTGGGAATGATGGCCTAAACCAGTTGATACATGTTTTGGGGGGACACAATTTAATCCATAACAGGATGATTCCAGTGAGGGCTCAGAATGAAATGAGGAATCCTGCAGAGAAAATGTCTATCACCTTGAACAGAATGCTGTTAAAGAGGTTGACATTAAATGTGTTTCTGGTAAAGCTTTAAATGGAAATGGACATATTTCTGAACACTGGAGGAAAGATGATCCTTGCTACATAGTGGCAAAGAACTTGTCTGAATTATGTTCAAATGTTTTGTGGAAGATAACACTTGTAAGCGATCAATTTGGATACTCAGCTGAGGAAAATCCTAAGCAAAATTTTGAAGATGCAGTGCAGTTTCTCCTTCTTGCTTCTGGCAAAGTGAGGGAAAAAAGAGATAGATTGAGAAATGAATTGTACCAAAACACACAAAATCCAAAATATCTTAGTTTTTAAAATAAACATTTGGAAAAGTTTATTAGAAGAACTAAGAGACCTTGAGCTGGAAAGGACACCATGGCAGTGATTATAAAACTGTTTGCTAAAGAGATTAGAACTGTGACTGATGGATCTAATTAACCATCTCAGCAGAAATACTGTGTTGTTAAACTGAAAGGGACAGAGACAGAATAAAATGAAGGAAAGCCCTCTGTCTCCTCCAATTCTACAGGAAGGAAATAAGTCAATGAACATATTGGTTTGTGAACATCTTTTGACCTACAAGAAAAGGAAAGGACCATCCAAGAGCAGTTCACAAATCAGCAGAACTGTCAGGGGAGCATGGCGGGGGGTGGGGGGGAGGATGGGGCAGGACCACCACACCCTCGGTTTCAAAGTGTGGATCCACTGTATCATAGTTTCAAAAAGTGAGACTTCTGACTAGGTTTCAAAGAGTGGGATCACTGCCACCTCAGTTCTGGAGGGTGGAGCTGCTGTTACAGTAAGCAAAGAGAATGGGACTGCCACCCAAAGTTGAGGGGATAGTGCTGCTCTGCAGGTGGGCCAGGAGAATGGGGTTGCTTAGGGCTGAGAGGATGAGGTTGTTGTCCCAGTGAACCTGGAAAGTAGGGATAACACCAAGGGCTGAGGGACCTCCACCCAACACCTAGAGCATGTGTTCAATGCCCAGAGTCCGGGGGGAGGGTCCATTGCCCAGGCGTACCTGGAAAATAAAATAATAACGTTCAAGCCTTGATCAGATTTGTTCTGCTGGGTTTGGGGCTTGCTTGGTACCAGTGTCTGCTTATTTCCCTCCATCTTCTCCCATTTGGAATGGGAATGTCTATTTTATGCCTAGTTGATCATTGTATTTTGGAAGCAGGTTCCTTGTATTCCAGCTTTCACAGGTCCACAAAAGGAAAGGGATTTTGGCTCAGGATCAAACATACCTATAGTGTCACAAATACTTGATTAGGATGATTCAGAAAATAAGGTTTTCCACTTATAGTTCATGCTGGAAATGTGTTAAGACTTTTGAGGATGATGTGATAAGGTGAATGTGTTTTGCACTTGGAAAAGACATGAACTGGGGGGGGAGCAAAGTGTGGAGTGTTATGGATTGAATTGTGTCTCCCCCAAAATATACGTTGAAATCCTAACCCCTGCATCTATAAACATGACAGTATTCGGAAATAGGGAGTTGATTTTGTTATGTTAATGAAGTCATACTGGAGTAGGGTGGGTCCTAAACCTAATCACTTCTGAGCTCTAAAAATAGCTGAATGGGCACAGACATACAACAATGGAGAAAGGAGACTTCCAAAACATCAAGTAACGCCGAAAGAATGTCAGCAGTTGTTGGTTGCTGTTGATGTAGTTAGGCATCTTTGAGTCAGTTTTCACTAACAGTGACTCTAAATACAACAGAACAAAACACTGCCCAGTCCTATGCCATCTGCACAGGACTTGAGCCTATTGTTGTAGCCACTGTGTTAGTCCATCTCTTTTCCCATGACCTTCTACTTTACCAGGCATTATGCCCTTCTCCAGTGACTGGTCCCTCCTGATAACATGTCCAAAGTACATAAGAGGAAGTCTTACCATCCATGCTTCTAAAGAGCATTCTGGCTGTACTTCTTCCTAGACAGATTAGTTCATTCCTTTGGCAGTCCATGGTATAGTCAATATTCTTCTCCTACACCATAATTAAAAAGCATCAATTCTTCTTTCGTCTTCCTATTCATTATCCAGCTTTTACAAACATACTAGGTGATTGAAAATGCCATGGCTTAGGTCACGGGCACCTTAGTCCTTAAAGTGACATCATAGCTCTTTAAAGCTTTAAAAAGATCTTTTGCAGCAGATTTGCCCAGTGAAGGGCATCCTTTGATTTCTTGACTGCTGCTGCCATGGGTGTTGATTGTGGATCTAAGTGAAATGAAATCCTTGGTAACTTCAAACTTTTTTCCACTTATCATGATGTTGCTTATTAGTCCAGTTGTGAGGATTTTTGTTTTCTTTATGATGAGGTATAATCCATACTGAAGGCTGTGATCTTTGATCTTCATTAGTGTTTCAAGTCCCCTTCACTGTCAGCAAGCAGGATTGTGTCATCTGCATATCACAGGTTGTGAACGAGTCTTACTCCAATCTTGATGCTGCATTCTTCTTCATATAATCCAGTTTCTCAGATTAATTGCTCAGCATACAGATTGAACAAGTGAGGTGAAATGATACAACCATGACACACATCTTTCTTGACTTTATGCCATGCAGTATCTCCTTGTTTTGTTTGAATGACTGCCTCTTGGTCTAAGTACAGGTTCCTCATTAGCACAATTAAATGCTCTGGAATTCCCATTCTTCACAATGTTATCCATAATTTGTTATGATCTGTAGAGTCAAATGCCTTTGCATAGTCCATAAAACATATGTAAACATTTTTCTGGAATCCTCTGCTTTCAGCCAGGATCCATCTGACATCAGCAATGTTATCCCTGGTTTTGTGTTCTCTTCTGAATTTGGCTTGCATTTCTAGCATTTCCCTGGTGAAGTACATTTGAGACCACTTTGAATGATCTTTGGCAAAGTTTTACTTGTGTGTGATGCTAATCATATCTGCATTCGATTGGATCTTCTTTCTTTGGAATAGGGATAAATATGGATCTCTTTCAGTTGGTTGGCCAGGTAGCTGTCTTCCAAATTTCTTGGCATAGACAAGTGAGCACTTCCAAAGCTGGATCCATTTGTTAAAACATCTCAATTAGTGTCTGTCAATTTCTGGAGTCTCGTTTTTTGCCAATGCCTTCAGTGCAGCTTAGACATCTTCCTTCAGTATCATAGATTCTTAATCAGATGCTACATCTTGAAATGGTTGAACATCGGCCAATACTTTTTGATACAGTGACTGTGAATTTCTTCCATCTTCTTTTGATACTTTCTGAGTTGTTTAATGTTTTCCCCATGTTATTGTCATTGTTAGGTGCAGTTGAGTCAGTTCTGACTCATAGAGGTCTTATGTACAACAGAATGAAACACTGCCTCGTCTTGTGCCACTCTCACAATCATTTTTATGCTTGAACTCATTGTTGCAGCCACCATATCAAGCAATATTGTTGAGGGTCTTCCTGTTTTTCTCTGATTCTCTACCAAGCTTGGTGTCCTTCCCCAGTGACTGGTTTCTCCTGATAACATATCCAGAGTATGTGAGATGTAGCCTCACCATCCTCACTTACAATGAGCAGTCTGGCTGTACTTCTTCTAAGACAGATTTATTTGTTCTTCTGGCATTTCATACTATATCCAATGTTCTTCGTCAACTGCATAATTCAAAAGCATCAGTTCTTTGGTCTTCTTTATTCCTTTTATTCCCTAGAGGATCCTTCAATATTGCAACTTCTGGCTTGAATTTTTCCTTCAGTTCTTTAAGCTTGAGAAATACTGCCTGAGTTCTTCCCATTTTGGTTTTCTTTCTCCAGTTCTTTGCATATATCATTATAATACTCTGTCTTCTTGAGCTGACCTTTGAAATCTTCTGGTCAGCTATTTTACTTCATCATTTCTTCCATTTGCTTTAGCTTCTTGACATTCAAGAGTAATTTTCAGAGTCTCTTCTGACATCCATTTTGGTCTTTTCTTTCTTTCCTGTCTTTAGAATGACCTCTTGCTTTCTTCATTTATAATGTCCTTGATGTCAATCCAAATTTGGTGATCTTTGGTCATTAGTGTACAATGTATCAAATCTATTCTTGATATGATCTCTAAATACAGGTGGAATATACTCAAGGTCATACTTTGGCTCTCATGGACTTGTTCCAATTTTCTTCAGTTTCAACTTGATATTGCATATGAGCAATTGAGTGTCTGTTCCACATTTGGCCCCTGGCCTTGTTCTGACTGATGATATTGAGCTTTTCCATCATCTGTTTCCACAGATGTAGCTACTTGATGCATGTGTATTCCATCTGGTGAGGTCCACATTTATAGTTGTCATTTATGTTGTTGGAAAAAGGTATTTTCAATGAAGTCATCAGTCTTGCAAAATTCTGTAATGCGATCTCCATCAGTTTTTTTAATCACAAAGTCCATATTTTGCAACTACCAATCCTTCTTCTTCGTTTCCAACTTTCACATTCCAATCACCAGTAATTATCAGTGCATCATGTTTGATTAATTTCAGACAGCAGAAATTGGTAAAAATCCTCAATTTTTTCTTCTTTAGCCTTGGAGGTTTGTGTGCAAATTTGAATAATAGTAGTATTAACTGGCCTTCCTTGTAGGCCTATGGATATTATCCTATATCTGGCAGCATAGTATTTCAGGACAGAAATTGAAATGTTCTTTTTGGACATGAATATGACACCGTTCCTTTTCAATTTGTAATCCTGGGCATAGTAGATCATATGATTGTCTGATTCAAAATGGCTGATGCTAGTCCATTTCAGCTCACTAATGCCTAGGTTATGGATGTTTATGTGATCCATTTCATTTTTGATGATGCCCAGTTTTTCTGGATTCATGCTTGGTACATGCTTCGATCATTAATGGATGTCTACAGCTATTTCTTCTCATTTTGAGTATTGCCACATCAGCAAATGAAGGTTCCAGAAGCTTGACTCCATTTACGTCATTAACGTCCACTCTGTTTTAAGGAGGCAGCTCTTCATCAGCCATATTTTGAGTGCCTTCCAACCTGAGGAGTTCATCATCCAACAGTGTATCAGACACTGTTCCCCTGCTATTTATAAGGTTTTCGCTGGCCTTTTTTTTTCAGAAGTAGACTTCCAGGTCCTTCTTCCTAGTCTGTCTTAATCTGAAAGCTCAACTGAAACCTGTTCACCAAAGGTGACCCTGTTGTTATTTGAAGTATTAGTGACAAAGCTTCCAATATCACAGCAACTTGAAAGCCACCACAATATGACAAACTGATAGACACGTGGTGGAAACTCAGCACAAAAAAACACAGAGAAGAAATTGACATGGCTAAGACCTTGATTTGGACTTTTATCCTGCAGAAGAATGAACAATTAAAATTTTGTTTTCTAAATCCACACAGTTGTGGTATTTGTGTTATGGCAGCACTAGATAGCTAAGACAGGTGGTCCAATTAAGAAAATTAATCAATGTAACGCATTCATAGAATGAATTAACAGAGCCATATGATTAGATATTTGACAAAATTCAATACCCACCCATCATAAAAATTCTGAACAAACTAGGAGTAGAAGGGAACTTCTTCAACATGATAAAGTGTGTTAGTAAAAACAAACAGACAAATCTTTTTTAATGGTGAAGGACTGAAAATGCCCCCCAACACCAGGAACAAGGTAAGGATGCCCACTCTCACCGCCGATATTTACCACTGTACCAAAAGTTCTAACCACAGTAATTAGGCAAGAAAGAGATTTAAAAGGTATCCAAATTGGGAAGGAAGAAGTGAAATTATTCCTATTCTCTGACGACATGATCATGTATAAATACATACAAATGTATGTATAAATCCACTGTCATCAAGTCAATTCTGACTGCTAGCAACCCTATAGGACAGAGTAGAACTGCCTCATAGGGTTCAAATCGCTGACTTTTTGATTAGCAGCTGATCTCTTTAACCATTGCACCACCAGGGCACGTATATGGAGACGTGGTGGTCCAACAGTTAAAGAGCTTGCTGCCAGCCAGCCAAAAGTTTGGCAGTTTGAATCCACCAGCTGCTCCTTGGAAACCCTATGGGGTAGCTCTACTCTGTTCTATAAGGTTGCTATGAGTTGGAATTGACTCGTTGCAATGGGTTTCATACATATATATATGAAATGTCAAAAGAATCCACAATACAGTTACTAGAGCTAATAAATGCATTGAGCAAAATTGCAGGATATGAGATCAACACAAAAAAACTAATTGTGTTTCTATACTCCAATAATGAACAACAGGAATAAGAAGTAAAGAAATAATTCTATTTTTAAAGCATCTAAAATGAATAAAGCACCTAGGAATAAATTTAACCAGAGAGGTGAAAGGCTTGTACAATAAAATCATAAGACTTTCTCTAAAAAAAACAAAATTTAAATAAATTGGAGGACCCTTACTGCTCATAGAGTGTAAGATTTAACGTTATTAGAATGGCAATGCTACCTAAAACTATAGATTCAAGGGAGTCTATATCAAATTCCAACAGTCTTTTATAAAGAAATGGAAAACCCACTTATCAAATTCACATGTAATTACAAGGGATCCTGAATAGCAAAACCCGTTTGAGAAAGACAATGTAGTAGGATTCGTGTTCCCTGATTTTAAAGTGTACTATAAAACAAATGCAATCAAAATAATCTGGTACTGCTATGACCAAAAGAAAAAACCAAACCCAGTGTCATGGAGTCGATTCCAACTCATAGCGACCCTATAGGACAGAGTAGAACCGCCCCATAGAGATTCCCAGGAGCACCTGGCGGATTCGAGCTGCTGACCCTTTGGTTAGCAGCTGTAGCACTTAACCACTACACCACCAGGGTTTACTGCTATGAGGACAGAAATATAGAAAAATGGAAATAAAATAGGGAGTCGACATAAAAGTGTATACTTATGTTCAACTGATTTTCTCAATGTTGCCAAGTCCATTCAATAGAGAAAAAATAGTTTCTTCAATAAATAGTGCTGGGAAACTATATCTCCACATGCAAGAGAATGGTGTTGTTGTCGTAAGTTGTCATCACATCAGTTCTGAATCATAGCGAACCTTTGTAAAACAGCATGAAACACTTCCGGGTCCTGTGCCATCTGCACAATCATTGGTATGTTTGAGTGCGTTGTTACAGCCACTGTGTCAAACCACCCAGTTCAGGGTCTTCTTCTTTTTTTGCTGACACACTACTTTACTGAGCATGATGTCTTTCTCCAGGGACTGGTCCCCCCTGATAACATCTACAAAATGCAGGAGATGAAGTCTTGCCATCCTCACTTCTAAGGAGCATCTGGTTGTCTTCTTCCAAGACAGATATGTTTGCTTTTCTGGCAGTCCACAGTATATCCAATATTCTTTGCCAACACCATAATTCAAAGATGTCAATTCTTCTTCTGGCTTCCTTATTCATTGTCATGAATTGAACTATGTTCCCCCAAAAAGGTGTGTATCCACTTGGTTAGGTCATGATTTCCAGTGTTGTGTGGTTGTACTCCATTTTGTGATTGTAATTTTATGTTAAGGGGATTAGGGTAGGATTATAACACCACCCTTACTCAGGTCACCTCCCTGATCCAATGTAAAAGGAGTTTCCCTGGGGTGTGGCCTGTACCACCTTTTACCTCTTAAGAGATAAAAGGAAAGAGAAGCAAGCAGAGAGTTGAGGGCCTCATATCACCAAGAAAGCAGCACCGGGAGCAGAGTGTGTACTTTGTTCCCAGGGTCCCAGCGCCTGAGAAGCTCCTCAACCAGGGGAAGTTTGAGGACAAGGAATCTTCCACCAGAGCCAACAGAGAGAGAAAGCCATCCGAGCTGACACCCTGAATTTTGACTTTTAGCCTACTTTATTGTGAGGAAATAAATCTCTCTTGTTAAAGCCATCCACTTGTGATATTTCTGTTATAGCAACACTAGATGACCAAGACATTAATTTTCCAGCTTTCATATGCATATGAGGCAATTGAAAATACCATGGGTTGGATCAGCTGCACCTTAGTCCTCAGAGTGACATCTTTGCTTTCTAGCAGTTTAAAGAGTTCTTTTGCAGTAGATTTCCCATTGCAATGCTCTGTTTGATTTTAACCCCTGCTCTAATGGGTGTTGATTGTGGATCAAAGTAAAAAGAAACTGTTGACAACTTCAATCTTTTCTCCATTTATCATGATATTGCTTATTTGTCCAGTTGTGAGTATTTTTGTTTTCTTTATTTTGACGTGCAATCCGTATTGAAGGCCGTAGTATTTGGTCTTCATCAGCAAGTGCTTCAAGTCCTCTTCACTTTCATTAATCAAGGTTGTGTCATCTGCTTATCGCAGGTTTTTAATGAGTCTTCCTCCTATTCTGATGTCATCTTCTTCTTCATATAGCCCGTCTTCTCAGATTATTTGCTCAGCGTACAGATTGAATAAACCAAAATCAAACCTGTTACTATCAAGTTGATTTGGAATCATAATGGAGCTACAGAACAGAGTAGAGCTATGGCATAAGGTGTCCAAGGAGTGGCTAGTGGATTCAAAATGCTGACCTTTTGTTAGTATCTGAGCTCTTAACCACTGTTCTACCAGGGCTCCACAGATTGAATAAGTATGGTGAAAGGATTCAACCCTGACAAACACCTTTCCTGACTTTAAACCATGCAGTAACTCCTTATTCTGTTAGAACCACTGCCTCTTAGTCTATGCACAGGTTACTTGCGAGCACACTTAAGTGCCCCAGAATTCCCATTCTTTGAAATGTTATCCATAACTTGTTATGATCCAAGCAGTGGAATGCCTTTGCACAGTCAATAAAACACAGGTAAACATCTTTTTGATATTGTCTGATTTCAGCCAAGATCTATCTGACGTCAGCAATGATATCCCTTGTTCCATATCCTCTTCAGAATCTGGCTTGAATTCCTGGTAGTTCCTTATCCATGTATTGCTGCAACCATTTTTGAATTATCTTCAGCAAAATTTTACTTGCATGTGGTAATGATATTGTTTGAAAATTTCCACATTCTTTTGGATCACGTTTCTTTGGAATGGGCACAAATATAGATTCCTCCCTGTTGGTTGGCCATGTAGTTGTCTCCCAAAGTTGTTGGCATAAATGAGTGAGCACCTACAGTGCTGCATCCTTTTGTTGAAATATCTCAATTGGTATTCCATCAGTTCTTGGAGCCTTGTTTTTGGCCAATACCTTCAGTGGAGCTGAACTTCTTCCTCCAGTACCATCAGTTCTTCATCATATGCTACCTCCTGAAATGGTGGGACACTGACCAATTTTTTTTTGATACAGTGGCTCTTTGTATTCTTTCCATCTTCTTTTGATGCTTCCTGTTTCTTTCAGTATTTTCCCTGTAGAATTCCCCAAAATCAAATCTCGGGGCTTGAATTTTTTCTTCAGTTATCTTGGCTTAAGGTATGCCCAGCATTTTTTTTTTTTTTTTTGGTTTTCTAAGTCCAGATATTTACAAATTTCACTATAATACTCTTCTGTCTCTTCTTCAGCTGCCCTTTCAAATTTTCTGTTCAGCTCTTTTACATCAGCATTTCTTCCTTTCACTTTAGTTACTCTACGTTAAAAAAACAACTTTCAGAATCTCTTCTGACATCCATTTTGGCCTTTCTTTTAAATGACCTTTCTTCATGTATTTTGTCCTTGATGTCATCCCACAACTCTTCTGGTCTTCGGTCGTTAGCATTCAGTGCATCAAATCTATTCTTTCGATGGTCTCTAAGATTAAGCTCAAGTGAAATACAGACCACAGCCTTCAGTATGGATTACATCTTAACATAAAGAAAACAAAAATACTCACAACTGAACCAAAAAACATCATGATAGATGGAGAAAAGACTGAAGTCGTCAAGGGTTTCAGTTTACTTGGATCCACAATCAACACCTATGGAAGCAGCAGTCAAGAAATCAAAAGACGCATTGCATTTGCCAAATCTGCTGCAAAAGACCTCTTTAAAGTATGAAAAAGCAAAGATGTCACCTTGAAGATTAAGTTGCCCTTGACCCAAGCCATGGTATTTTCAATCACATCATATGTGAAAACTGGACAATGAATAAGGAAGACTGAAGAAGAATTGACCCCTTTGAATTGTGGTGCTGGCAAAGAATATTGAATATACTGTGGACTACCAAAAGAATGAACAAATCTGTCTTGGAAGAAGTACAACCAAAATGCTCCTTAGAAACAAGGATGGTAAGACTATGTCTTACATACTTTGGGCATGTTGCCAGGAGAGATCAGTCCCTGAAGAAGGACCTCATGCTTGGTAAAGTACAGGGTCAGCAAAACAGAGCAAGACCCTCAATGAGATGGACTGACATAGTGATTGAAACAATGGGCTCAAGCATAACAAGGATTGTGGGTGTAGTAGATTGAATTGTTTCCCCAAAAAATATGTGTCAACTTGGTTAGGCCATGTGTGGTTTTCCTCTGTTTTGTGATTTTCCTATGTATTATAAATCATAATCTCTGCCTGTGGTTAAAGAGGATTAGGGTGGGATGTAACTCCCTTGCTCAGGCCACATTCCTGATCCATTGTAAAAGGATTTTTCTTGGGGTGTGGCCTGCACTGCCTTTTATCTCTCAACCCCTTTTATCAAGAGATAAAAGGAGAGGGAAGCAAGCAGAGAGTTTGGAGCCTCATACCACCAAGAAAGCAGCACCAGGAGCAGAGTGCACCTGAGAAGCTCCTTGACCAAGGAAAGATTGAGGACAATGACCTTCCTCCAGAGCTGACAGAGACAGAAAGCCTTCCCCTGGAGCTGACACCCTGAGTTTGGATTTGTAACCTACTAAACTGTGAGAAAATAAATTTCCCTTTGTTAAAGCCATCTGCTTGTGGTGTTTCTGTTATGGCAGCACTAGATTACTAAGATAGTGGGCGTGGCACAGGACCAGGCAGTGTTTTGTTCTGTTGTACATAGGGTCGCTATGAGTTGGAACTGACTCGATGGCACCTAACAATAACAACAGCAGATGCTCAAGGTCGACAAATACTCAAGGTTGTACTTTGGTTCCCATGGAGTTGGTGTAATTTTCATCAGCTTCACTTTGAACTTGATGATCTGTTCCACACTTGGCTCCTGGCCTTGTTCTGACTGATGACATCGTCTCTTTCCACAGGTGTAGTCAATTTGATTCTTGTGTATTCCATCTGGGGAGGTCCAAGTGCACAGTCACTGTTTACGTTGTTGAAAAAAGGTGTTTTCAATGAAGGAGTTGTGAGATATCTAGCATCGTTTCTATCACTAAGGTTATATTGTCCAACTACCTATCATTCTTTGTTTCTAACTTTTGCATTCTAATCACCAGTAATTATCAATGTATTTGAATGCATGTTTGATCAATATCAGCCTGCAGAAGTTGGTAAAAACCTTTAGTTTCTTAATCTTTGGCGTTAGAGGTTGGTGTGTAAATTTGAATAATGGTAACATTAATTGGTCTCTCTTGTAGGTATGTGGATACTGATACTATCCTATCTCTGACAGTGTTGTACTTCAGGATAAGACTTGATATGTTCTTTTTGACAATAAATGTGATGCCATTCTTCTTTAGTTTATCATTCTTGGCAAAGTAGGCCATGTGATTTTCTGATTCAAAATGCCCAATACCAGTCCACTTCAGCTCACTAATGCCTAGGGTATCTATCTTTATGCATTTCATTTTTGGCTACTTCCAAATTTCCTAGATTCATACTTCATACGTTTCACATTCTATTTATTAATGGATGCTTCCAGTTGTTCTTTTCATTTTGAATCATGCAACATCAGCATATGTAAGACTGGAAAGCTTGACTCCATTCGTGTCATTAAGGTAAATTCTATTTTGAGGAGGCAGCTCTTCCCCAGTCGTATTTTGAATGCCTTCCAACATAAGTAGCTCTTTTTCTGGCACTATACGAGAAAATGTTCTGCTGCTATTATAAGGTTTTCAATGGCATTTTTTTTTTTTCTTTAGTAGACTATTAGATCTTCTTCCTGATTTTTCTTAATCATAAAGCTCTGTCTAAATCTGTTTAACATGGATGACCCTGCTGGTGTTTGAAATAACAGAGCCATAGCTTCCAGCCTCACAGAAATATACAAGGCATCACAGAACAACAAAGTGACAGATGAGTGATGGAAAAGACTGATACCTCACACTGTATAAATAATTTACAGCAGAAAGAATCTGTGACCTAAATATAAGGACTAAAACCATAAAACTCCTAGAAGAAAGCATAGGCAGAATGCTTCAAGACCTCATTTTTGATGATGGATTCTCAGAGATAACACTATAAGCTTGAGCTCAAAAGAAAAAAAAAATTGCAAGCCAATCAAAATTAAAAAAAAAAAGTACTTTAAATTACTTTATCAATAATGTGAAGAGACGACCTAAAGAGTGAAAGAAAATATTAGGAAACCATATGTCTCATTAGTAACTAGGATATATAAAGAACCCCTAAAACTCAAAAACAAACTTCTCAATTGAAAAACAGGCAAATAATTTGAATCAATATTTTCTAAAGAAGTTACACAAATATCCAATAAGCACCTGAAAAGGATGTTCAGCATCATTAGTCATTATCAGTAGTTGCCTTCTAGTCCATTGTGACTTATGGCAACCCCATGTGTGCAGAATAAGACTGCTCTATAGAGTTTTGAAGGCTGTGACCTTTTGGAAACAGATCATCAGGCTTGTCTTCCAAGGCACCTCTGGGTAGGTTCGAACTGCCAGACTTTCAGCCACTAGTCAAGTGCTTAACCATCTTTCCCATGCTAAACCATCTTTCTGCTGCTATTATAAGGTTTTCAATGGCTAATTTTTTTTCTTTAGTAGACTATTAGATCTTCTTCTTGAGTTTTCTAGATAAAAAATATTCAGATGTTAACGTATGTAGTCAGTGAAGGTAAACGAAGGGATGAGTTTCTGTATAAACAAAAAACCAAACCCATTGCTGTCGAAACGACTCTGACTCATTAAAAAAAAAAAAAAAAAAAAAATTTTTTTTTTCATAGCGACCCTAAAAGACAAAGTAGAACTACCCCATAGAGTTTCCAAGAAGCATCTGGTAGATTCCAACTGCCGACCTTTTGGTTAGTAGCCATAACTCTTAAAGACTATGCTACCAGGGTTTCCAGAGTTCCTATAAAATGGGTAGCAGTGATGGTTGCAAAACACAGCCAAGGTAATTAATGTCACTAAATTGCTTAAAAATGGTTGGAATGGCAAATGTTTTGTTACATATATTTTTTTGAAATTGAAATAATATAAAATTTAAGTTTATTTTTGAAATGAAAATTTGATTTTTTATAATAAAGCATATGTCCGCAGTGGATGTGTTTAATATACTCAAGGCCTAAGATTCATTTTTCTGTATTGGTAACATGCCATTGCTCTGTTTCTAAATTTGACTTTCTTTAGATATTTTAAGTTAATTGAATTCCAGATAAAAAATATTCAGATGTTAACGTATGTAGTCAGTGAAGGTAAATGAAGGCCATGGCAGAAGTATTTGTTGCATTAAATAATATGTCTTTCATTTTTAAAAACTAATTAATATCCCTATCTACCATCATTCCAGGAGTCCCTAAGTGGCACAAATAGTTAAGCACCTGACTACTAGCCAAAAGGTGGTGATTTGAGTATACCCTGGGGTACTTCAGAAGACAAGCCTGCCTGGTAATCTGCTTCCTAAAACTCACAGCTTTGGAAACCTTACAGAGCACTCCTACTCTGCAGATACAGGGTCAGTATGTGTTGGAATCAAGACAATGGCAACTAACAAGAACAACAAAAATCATTCCACATAATGTTCTGTCGTGGATTGAACCATGTCTCCCAAAAATTTATGCTGTGAATCTTAACCAATATACCTGTAGATGTGACCTCATTCGGGAACAGAGTTTTTTGTTTTAAGTTGATGAGGTCATATTACCGTAGTACATCTTAAACCAATTACTTTTGAGATATAAAAGGAGCAGATTAGGCATAGAAGTAGCCCTGGTGGCACAGTGGTTAAGCGCTCACCTGCTAACTGAAAAATTGACAGTTCAAACTCACCAGCAGCTCCACGAGAGAAAAGACTTGATGATCTGGTCCCATGAAGATTACAACCTAGGAAACCCTATGGGGCAGTTCTTTCCCATCCTATGTTGTTATGAGTGGGAATTAACTCCATAGCACACACACACAAAAAAACAGGCACAGAAGCTAGCGAGCAGGGAGAGGGAAAGATAGATGCCACATGGAGATCTCCAAGGAACTGAGGAACAGAAGCTGAAAAGTGACAAGGACCTTTACCCAGAGTTGACAAGTAAGAAAAACTCTTCCCCTAGAGCCGGTGCCTTAAATTTGGACTTCTAGTCTGCTAATGGTGAGAAAATAAATTTACATTTTCTAAAGCCACCCACTTGTGGTATTACCTTATAGTAGCACTACATAACTAAGAAAGTTACTTTGTAGTTAACTCAATAAATTTACACAAAATAATTTCCTTATTTTTTTGAAAGTGAAAGAGAATTGTTATTATCTATTTCTTCAATTATATTTGACTAAAAAAAAAAAAAAAAACCTGTATCTGAGAAATTATTGTGCCCTAAGGAAATCTTTCTTGCTACAGGCAGTCCCCAGGTTATGAATGAGATTCATTCCTAAATGTATATTTTTAAGTTGAATTTGTAGGTAAGTCAGAAGAAGTGCATACAGTTCTTATTTAGCACTATTTTAGGAAACCCTGCTGGCATAGTGGTTAAGTGCTACGGCTGCTAACCAAAGAGTTGCCAGTTCAAATCTGCCAGGCGCTCCTTGGAAACTCTATGGGGCAGTTCTACTCTGTCCTATGGGTCACTATGAGTCAGAATCGACAGCGCTGTGTTTGGTTTTTGGGTTTTGGTAGTGCAAGAAAAGGCTCAGAGCCTTTTCAGTTATTTAAAAGCTGCACGCTCAGCAAGTGAAGGTGAGTGCAATAAAAATTTGTTATGAGTACGAGTTGGTTCAATCTTTTCAAAATGAGGGCCAATTTATACAACATTAAAGGGCAAGTATGAATGGTCTGTAAGTCAGACATTCGTAACCCAGTGACATACTGTACTTCATTCTAAGAAGGTGACATGCTACCTTTGAGGTTCTGACTTGCCACCAGAAGGAATCTATTCAAACGCTTTCAATTCTAATTCTGTAGTAAAACATGTCAAAATGAGCTCTCAAGCAATTATGTGTTAAAGGTATCTCACATTTTTGTACATTAATTGCCACATTAAAATACATTATTGATCTAATATTTTAGATACTTATACTTAGTGAATTCAATTAGAAAATTCAAGTAATATCTGCCAGCTTTCAGATAAAACTTATTATGTTTCATTCAGTATTTATAGAGTATTAACATAACAGGGCTTATTTAAGATCTATTTTCTGTGCACTTCACCAAATGTTAGTTAATTGGAAAAACTATTATCCAATTTATCTTAAATAAGAGCTCTGTATCTAATATCTCTAGTGGAGGGGTTTGAAGTAAACTGAACTGCCTTTTGGAAGACAATTCAATTGTTACTGACATTGAGTTTGTCTTCCCTTCTACACACATAGATGTCTACAGTTTCAGTATGACTGAAAAAGTTCTTATTAGGGTTGCTTTCTTGCTGGTAGCAATTATAAACTCTGGCTAAAATACAACAAACTACCCAAAGACTCTGGAAAGTTAATGAAAGTAGGCAGATTCCAGAACCAAGTAGAAACTTAGATGCAGGGACAAGCGTGTGGTACGACTTTTCTCCTTCTGCTGTTGCCACTGCTGCTGCTACTGCTTCTGTCTCTACCTCTGTCTCTGCTTCTTTTCCTTTTTTGCTAAGCCTGAGAACATGCTGCTGAAAATACTCCTTGTTGTATGGCTAATACTTTAATAATTTATAGTTATTCTGGACTTAATGGATCAGAAGACAGAGTTTACGGCAACCTCAGCTATTACAAGACAAAAATCCTAGAGAGGAGTGAGCCAGTGAAAGGACTCAAACTTCTCTGTGTATACCCTGTGCAGATCTCTGGCTGACCCCAGTGCTAGTCATGCATGGGAAACACCGTGCTTAAACAAAAGAAGAAAAAGAAATAAACTAAGGTGTAAGTTCCTACATAAGAAAGTTTTTAGTTCTGGTGCAACCAATTTAACTGCCTGATAAGACAAAAATATCAATACTCTTGGAGGAAGTATAACAATCTAAAGTTTCCACAAGACAATTTTCAGTATACAATTCAAAATTACTTGCTATAGGAAGAACCAGAAAAATGTAATCCATCCTCAAGAAGAAACAAAACCATTAGAAATCAATCCTGGGATTTTGGAAACATCAAAGAATTTAAAACAACATTTATATAGACAGTCCCAGTATTATGAACGGGTTCTGTTTCTAAGTGTGTTTTTAAGTCAAATGCATATGTAAGTTGGAACATTTATTTTTTCATACCTAGCTGTTCCGACTTGCACACCAATAGCAATGTTAATTAGTCAAATGTTTGTCTTCGTATATAGTATACTTTTCTATGCGTAAACACTTCCAGATACACCGAAACATCTTTAACGTAGTAATAGTAATGCAATATTTTTATGTGCGTCGCAAAGTAGCACGTGTTTGTTATTACAAACCATTGTATGTACCTCGAATTTTTAATATAATAGACTTTACGGGGTTGGTTCATAACTATGGGTTGTACATAAGTTGGACATTCATAACCCAGGGAAAGCCTGAAACCACGCTCAACGAGGTAAAAGAAAATATGCATGTAATGAAAGATAAGAAATACCAGCACCAAAAAAGAAACTACAAAATGCAGCAAATGAGAATTGCAGAACTGAAAAATATGTGAAATTTAAAAATTACTGAATAGGCTTGATAGCATAATGAAGATGTCATAGAATAATGAATCAGCAATGTTTTTGTTGTTACGTACTGTTGAGTCTTTCTGACTCATAGCAACACTACGCACAACAGTACAAAATACTGCTTGGTCCGGTGCTATCCTTACAATTGTTGTTATGTTTAAGCCCATTGTTGGGGCCATTGTGTCAGTCTATTTCGTTGAGGGTCTTCTTCCTTTTTGCTGATCAATAGAAATTACCCAATGTGAAAAAGAAAGAAAAAATAAAAACAGTCACAGCAATCTCTGGGAAAATATCAAAAGGTTCAATATATGTGTAGTTAGAATGCCATATAGAGAAAGGAGAGAAAAATAGAATGTGTCAGAAAAGAAATTTGAAGAAATAATGGCCCCAAATTTTCACAGTTTTGTTAAAGGCACAAATCTACATATTCAAGAAGCTCAGTGGAACTCAAGAAAGATAAACATAAAGAAAACTATGTCAATGCCCATCATAATTAAACTTCTGAAAATCAAAGGTAAACACAAAAATTTGAAGTCAGCCAGAGGAAAGTGACATTTTATAAAGGGGAACTACAATTTGAGGGACCACTGGTTTCTCATCAATAATAACAGAAGATCAAAAGTAATGAAGTCTGTAAAGTATTGAAAGATCTAAAACTGTGAGTTTACAGCTTTATACTCAGCATAAAAAAAGTATCTTTAATAAATTAACTTAAACTAAAAGTATTTTCAGATAAATTAAGAAAATAATTTTTATCCAGCAGACTTGCAATACAAGAAATGCTAAAGAATGATCTTCAGTTTGAAGGAAATTATAACAGAGGGAAACTTTGAACTTTAGGAAGGGATAAATAGTATCAGTCCTAGAAAATATCTGGGTAAATGTCTTAGGCTGGGTTCTCTGGAAAAGCAGCACCACTAAAGTGTATAAGTAAATATATACAGAGAGAGAGAGATTTGTATCAAGGCAATGGCTTACGTGGTTGTAGGGGCTGGAACATTCCAAGTCTCTGAGTCAGGATAGAGGCTTTTCCTGATTCATGTAACTGCAGGGGCTGGGGAACCCAAGATCAGTAGATCAGAGATCAGGGCTCTTGCTCACAGACTTAGAAGATCAATGAATCCCAAGATCGGCAGGCAAGACCTCAGGTTAGCTGCTAGCTTAAGTTCTGAGAACCAGAGGTCAGATGAACAGGAGCCAGCTGCAGGATCCAGTATGAACAAAAAGCCCCTGAGCCCTGGCAGAATGTCCACTTATATTCGAAGCAGGCCACAGGCCCAAGGAAACTCCCTTTCAACTAATTGGATACTCACAGCAGAACCTATCATGGAGGTGATCACATATCAAATCTCAACAGGGAAATGATTACAACATTATATGACTGCCAAAACACTGAGAATCAAGGCCCAGCCAAGTTGACACACAATCCTAACCATTACAGTAAATAAAAAAAAAAAAGTATCTTGAATTTTTTATAACACATGATGTTATAAAACTATACATATGTATGTATCATTTTCATTGAGATTATATTTACCTAATTTATAAAGTATAAAGGATTGAATGGGGTGTAGGGTGTGGTAGTTGGTGTTAAATGAATCTATATGATTTCTTGTTTGCTTCATTGTAATAAAATGGTAAAATATTAACTCTAAGCAAATGGGGAAAAGTGAAGGATATATATATGTATATGTCTAATTCTTACATAATCCGCTAAAAAATAATGTAAAGAAGTTAAGCTGGCAAACTGATAAACAAATTTATGTGTACTTTTATAAATATTCAAACAATCGAAAAGAAGGAAGGAAAGAAGAAACAGAGAAACAAAAATAAAGAAAAACAATCTGGTGGATCTAAATCCAACAATTTCAAAAATTACACTAATGTTATTAGACTCAACATTCTATTTGAAAGGCAGAGTTTATCAGAATAGCTAAATGATCAAGAAGTCTATATTTTTTAGCCTTCCTTAAAGTTGATTTGGATTATGTGGTTAATTATGGCCAAAAAACTGTGAACAGAAATGTGTATATCATTCTGAATTAAAACAGTAAAAGTTCACTTATCTAGCCTTTGTTTCTGCCCCAAGGAGATTGTGAAGATCAAAAGATGAGATGATAGAGACACTCAGTTTGGACTGCATAGTCTCTGTAAGGCAGACAGCCTCAGAGCCCAATGCTTCTAAGAGACACCTGCTCTGGCTTATTCTCCTACACTGACCAGTATAAGCTACACATTCTTCAGAAATTGTCCTTGACAAGATGTATACAGAATGGGCCATAGATGGCCTCAACCAGTTTTAGCAGGTTTTCTACACATCTTAACACTTCAAATGACCTATCAGCTCATTAAATGAAAAACACATGTAAGTACCCCACCTCTGGGTGAAAACTTAACATGTTAATGAAAGAAAAACCAACCTCTTCCTTTATCCCGGGGGATTGAACCCTGTCTAGAGAAAATTGTAGTCATCCCTAAGCCCTGAGTGTCTGCATGAAGGTCAATCCTGAATATTCATGATGAATTTGCATTTTCTTGTCTTCTCTCTGTAAAAGCCCAACTCCTCAAGCTGCCTGCAAGCAGTCGGAGGCAGCAGCCCTGACCAATCCTTTCCTTGTGCAATGAAGTAAAGGCACCTTTCTTCTCCCACCTCAGCCTCTTGCTCATTGGCTGCAACGAGCCATGCTGAGCAGAACCTGGGGTTTCTAGCTGGCAACATCTGCATGGAGGAATTACTTATGAAGAATTGCCTAGATCTGGAAGAGAATATTCAAGTGAGAGGAATAAACGTTTGTCTTATTAAATGTCATTTTTGTTAGTATACAATAACATAATTTATTTCAACCAAGAGACTCTCAAGCCACCACTGAATAGAAATGGCAATATTATTAAAATATATATATATATATTTATATATCACATGAATATGGGCAAAGCTACTGCAAAAGACCTCTTTAAAGTGTTAAAAAGCAAAGATATCCCTTGAAGATTAAGGTGCACCTCACTCAAGCCATGGTATTTTCAATTGCCTCCTATGCATGGGAAAGCTGTATGATGAATAAGAAAGACTGAAGGGGAATTGATGCCTTTGAATTGAGGTATTCGCGAAGAATATTGAATACACCATGGACTGCCAAAAGAAGGAACAAATCTGTTTTGAAAGAAGTGCAACCACAATACTCCTTAGAAGCAAGAATGATGAGACTACATCTCATATACTTTGGACATGTTATCAGGAGGGATCAGTCCCTGGAGAAGGACATCATGCTAGGTAAAGTACTGGGTCAGCGGAAAAGAGGAAGCCCCTCAATGAGATGGATTGACACAGTAGTGCAGCAATTGACTGCTGCTTCCATGGGCATTGATTGCAGATCCAAGTAAAATGAAATCCTTGGCAACTTCAATATTTTTTTCATTTATCATGACATTGCTTACTGTTCCAGTCATGAGGATTTTTGTTTTATGTTGACATGTAATCCACACTAAAGATTGTAGTCTTTGAACTTCATCAGTAAGTACTTCAAGTGCTCCTCACCTAGGCAAGCAAGGTTGTGTCATCTGCATATTTCAGGTTAACTAGCTAATGAAAGTCTTGCGGATAACAACAGAACATTGTCTGTACCTGTAGATAGATCAAGGGACAGTCATTTGAACAGAAAAAGGGAATACTGAATTTTAAAATTTTTAAAAATTGCATGGTTTAAAATGCAAAAATTACCTATACCTTGAAAAGACTAATTTGGTAGGAACCTACACTCTTTTTTCCTATTAATCAGCTCTTTGCAAAGAGTTTCTTCTTTCATTCTGTTTAATGGCTATTCTGGTCAATATAAATTATTTCCCTAGCCTCATTATTTCTATTTGTATTTTTCTTTTCTCAACCTACTGGATAAGCATGGTCAATAGTCTTAAGGTTTCACTTTCAAATGAACATCGATCATGTGGACAACAGGTAACATGTAGAACTGTGCACATTCGAAAAGTCTAACCCGGCAAAAGTGTTACTTAGCAAAATCAAACACCCTTCCTGAAAATGACTAATGCACAGTGTGCTTGTGATTAATTTCCCACTCCCAAATGTTTGCCTGGGCAAAAGAATGAAGAGTTTAATGTCCAAAACATGCTAATCTAAAAAAAAAAAAAATCTAGGATTTCAAAATTATTCCTCTTGGTCTTTTTGATGCTTCACGGTATTCTTGCTCTCAGTAATTCAATTTTTCCTGCTTGATAAAATGTTTGAAGTTTGTAATAGTCCATGTCGTTACATTGTTTGGTGTTCATAGTGACCTTGATCACTACTTTTTTGTGTGTATTTTCAGTAAAAAGGTCCTCTGAGCCTCAAGTTACTTTGGCAACAGTGATATCTCCTTGTAAAATAGATCTGACATTGCCATTAGTCATTCAGAGAAACTGAGCGGTTAACCTACTTTGCCTTTTCACTGGACATCAAATGCTGAAGTTTACAAGGAAAACTTTCTTTTCTTCTTAATCAGATGCCTGCCTGCTATTCTAAGGAGCATTGAATATTGCACTGCAAATGCAATTCTGAAATAATTAGTCACAAATTTCTTTTCTCCTCATTTCTTTACCTTATTTAGTCTCCAAAATTTGAAATTAATCCAAAAATTTCTTAGAATTTTGATTATTTTTTCCTCATGACATTATGTATCATCCAAACTACTCAAAGAGGTAAAGAAAACAAAACAAAAAAAAAAAATTTAATTCAACCAGAGTGTCTTTTCCTTAAATGTTTTTCTTATTCCATACCAAAATATGATTTCTGTTTCCTGTGCTGTCAGTTCATCACATTACAGTGTCAGAAATATTGTTGAATGAGGCCAGACATGCTACCTGTTATTGAACTCAATATAAAGCTGATGAATTTGTAATAATGTAACACAGAGACCTCAAAACTTATGTCCATAAATCCTAGCAGTTTAATAAAGAGTGTTTGGTCACTGGGTTTGCACCTTTTGACAGCTAAACAAGGCTCTGTTGGTCCCAGTAGCAATCTACTCATTTGTTGTGCCTGATAACATGGAAGTATATAAAACAAAAACAAGACAGATGTTGTTTAAAGGCTCAGAGAATTATAATCTCTGTAGTTTTTGATGTTGCCTGTACTGTACAGTAGCACTGGTCTGTTAGTTTATTGTACTGTGGCGGCTTGCATGGTGTTGTGATGCTGAAAGCTATGCCTCTAGTATTTCAAATACTAGCAGGGTCATCCCTGGTGGACAAGTTTCACCAGAGCTTTCAGACTAAGATGGACATGAAGAAAGACGTGGTGATCTACTTCTAAAGGAATTAGTCAGTGAAAGCCTTAGGAATAGCAGCGGAACATTATCCGATATAGTGCCAGAAGATAAGCCCATCAGGCTGGAAGGCATACAGAAACACAACAGGGGAAGAGCTGTCTCCTCAAAATAGAGTCACCCTTAAAAATGTAGATGGAATAAATCTTTCAGAAATTTCATTTGCTGATGTGACATGACACAAAATGAAAATAATCAACTGCAAACTTCTGTTAGTATGAATCTAGGAAAATTAGAACTGATGAAAAATGAAATGGAATGCGTAACGATCGATATCTTAGACATTAGTGAGCTGAAAAGTACTAGTATTTGCCATTTTGAATCAGACTTTTTTATGGTTGACTACTCCCAGAATGAAAAATTGAAGACAAATGGTGCCCCACTCATAGTCAAAAAGAGCAGTTCAAGGTCTATCCTGAAGTACAACACTGTCAGTGATAGGACAAGATCTATACACCTACAAGGAAGACCAGTTAGTATAACTATTATTCAAATTTATGCACCAACCACTACTGCCAAAGATAAAGAAATTCAAAAGTTTTACTAATTTCTACAGTCTGGAACCGATCAAATATGCAGTGAAGATACAATGACAATTACTAGAGATTGGAAGCAGAAGTTGAAAACAAAAAAGTATCTATAATTGGAAAATAAGGCCTCGGTGATAGAAACAATGACAGAGATTTCACAATATAATTTTAAAAGACCAAATCCTTTTTTTTTAACTATATAAATGACAACTATATGCTTGAACCTTCCTGGGTGGAATGCAGAAGAATCAAATTGACTACATCTGTAGAAAAAAATGTTGGAGAACCCAGGCGCCAACTGTTGAACACATCATGAATTGCACATACGCAAGTTCAAATAGAAGTTGAAGAAAATTGAAAGAAGTCCATGAGAGCCAAAGTATGACCTTGAGTATATTTCACTAAATTTAGAGACTATCTCAAGAACAGATTTGATGCATTGAATGCTAATGACCACAGGCCACACAGGTTGTGGGATGACGTCAAAGGTATCACACATGAAAAAAGCAAAAGTTCTTTAAAAAGACAGGAAAGAAAGAAAAGATCAAAATGGATGTCAGAGGAGACTTTGTAAGTTGTTCTTGAACATGGAGTAGCTAAAGTGAATGGAAAAATGACAAAGTAAAATTGCTGAACGATATATTTCAAAGGGCAAATCAAGCAGCCAAAGTTAAAGTATTGTAACAAAATGTGCAAAGAACTGGAGTTGGGAAACCAAAAGGGAAGAACACACTCGGCATTTCTCAAGCTGAAAGAACAGAAGAAAAAATTCAAGCCTCAAGCTGCAATATTAAATTATTCTATAGGCAAAATATTGAACAATGAAGGAGGCATCAAAAGAAGGAAGGAATACACAGTTACTGTATCAGAAAGAATTGGTTGACGACCACCCATTTCAGGAGGTATCTTATGATTGAGAACCGATGCTTTTGAAGGAAGGAGTCTAAGCTGCAGTGAAGGCATTGGCAAAAACAAAGTTCTAGGAATTGACAGAATATCAAGGGAGATGTTTAAAAAAACTGATGCAATGTTGGAAGTACTTACTCATCTATGTCAAGAAATTTGAAAAATAGCTACCTGACCAACTGACTGGAAGAGATCCATATTTGTTCATATACCAGAGAAAAAGTGATCCAACCGAATGCAGAAATTATTGAACAATATCATTAATATCACATACAGCTAAAATTTTGCTAAAGGTCATTCAAAAGCAGTTGCAGCAGTACATAGACAGAGAATTGCCAAAAATTCAAGCTGGATTCAGAAGAGGACCTGGAACCAGGGATATCATTTTTGATGACTGATGGATGTTGGCTGAAAGCAAAAAATACTATAAAGATGTTTGCCTGTGTTTTATCGAGTATTCAAAGGCATTTGACTGTATGGATCATAACAAATTATGGATAACATTGTGAAGAATGGAAATTCCAGAGCACTTAATTGTGCTCATGAGGAACCTGTACATAAACCAAGAGAAAGTCATTCAAACAGAGCAAGAGAGTACTGCATGTTTCAAATCAGGAGAGGTATGGACTGCCAGAAGAACAAACAAATCTGTCTCAGAAGAAGTACAGCCAGAATGCTCCTCAGAAGCAGGGATGGGAGACTTTTTGCCTCTTGTACGTTGGAGATGTTATCAGGAGGGACTAGTCCCTGGAGAAGAACATAATGCTTAACAAAAGAGAGGGTTAGCAAAAAGAAGACCCTTAATGAGATGGATTGACATGGTGACTGTACCAATGGGTTCACATATAGCAAAGATTGTGAGGAAGGCATGGTACAGGGCAGTGTTTCTTTTTGTTGTATATACGGTTATTAAGGCAGCACCTAACTACAAGAAAATACTATACCACATAACTGACCTGCTCTGGAATGTAAGTTCTACTGAAGAAAACAGATCAATGTAAATGGAATTGAAGTACATTGATTCCAGAGGTGAGTCATGAATCTAAACATATTGCCCTTTCCTTTAAAATAAATAAATAAGTTAAAAATAAAGGAAATTTTCCTGATCAATTTTCATGATGGTTATGGTCACTGTTAGATTTAATACCTATGTTAAGATTTTGGCTCTAAAATAGCCTAATTCATCGAAATAAGTCAATATGATCATTTATTTGTCATGATATAAATTTAAGTAATGATAATATTTGACTACTTTTTAACTGTTTAATGATTTGTTTTGACATAATATAAACCTAACCTTATAAAGATATATCATATTGGATAGGAAAATTGGAAGAGCACATAAAAATTAGTGCAATTCAATCAAGAATTTATAGTTAACCTATTCATAAATTTATCATCTATCAACCTATCTATGTATTTATGTATCTATCTGTATCTATCTTCTATTTATCTATGAAAAACTAAGATTCTGGGTGCTCAGCTTAAATTACTGTTCTAATAGCAAAAGCCATTTTTGATAGTTTTATATTTCTATATTTTTACTTAAAAATTAAGTGTTTATTTTGTATAATTCTACTATTCCTTCAATCCTTCTACACATTTCGGTCAGAATGAGCAGTGAGCATTAAGCCACCCACAACCAGTGAGCATTAGCAAGTGTAGAAGGACAGTGTCAGTGCGTGTGGTAGAATCTTAATTGGAGGCCATATATATTGGGTTGTTTAGAAAAATACTATTTAGTAATTTTTTGCCCATCGACACCTTCAAACACTCTCAAAAATTACAAATATTGATTTCTTCCAGGTTAGCTCTTCACTTGCAAGCCACCTAAAATACGTAGGTACTTAATGTGCACTTATTCTGTTGATGGGAGATAGTAAAGAAAAAAAAAATAAGTTGTGGTTGCTCAGTTTATGCTAATGCCTCTATATCCACTCTTCCTTCACTTTTCATAATTACAGAGAAAAATGTACTCTGAGTTAAAACTGGTGCCAATCAGCCTATAAATAAGTTAGTTAACTGATTCTGTCAAGATAGGCAGTGGAAACAGGTGAAGACAAGTAGAAGCAGATTGTTCTTTGACCTATACAAAATTACGCATGTCATTGAGAAGGGTACACATCTCCCAGAAAGAACTTTGAAATGATTAGCAGCACTCAGTGGAGTCATACAATAGCAGCAAATGGAATCCTTCACTTTACATATAATATGAAATAAACATTCATAGTATAATATAAATGCAGTTGTGTGCCGTCGAGTGGATTCCAACTCATAGCTACCCTATAGGACAGAGTAGAGCTGTCCCATATAGGGTTTCCAAGGGGTAGCTGGTGGACTTGAACTGCCAACCTTTTGGTTAGCAACTGCCATAGATTGAATCGTGTGAAATGTGCCACCCGGGCTCCATAAAAATATATATATATATATAGAGCCAATAAAACTAATTTCTTTTTTTAATAAAGCCTTATTTTGTTTACTTTTCAGCTGGATAATGCTGGAAGCCATCAAAATGGAAACGTTCAAAGAGTGAAGAAGTTTGATAGTTTGTCATGAATAAAAAAAAAAAAAAAAAAGATATGGAACTCAATATTTTCACCACTGTGGTCCTGAAGACTTATAAGAGAAAATTTGGAGCTGAATGGTGGGGACACAAGCAGACAGAACAAGTTCTCTTGAGTTTTTCATGGATTCAGTTAGGCCAGGTTCACTATTAACCTCTACTTTTTGGTTCACAGAGGCTTATCACTTGTTCCCTCTGGGCTAAACCAGGGGATTTCAAAGACACTTTGATTTGGAGAAACCAAGAAAGAAATGTTAGCATGGGCTATTTGTTTTTTTTTTTTTCAAGAAAATGCAAAAAGCACAATAAAAGTGGATTAGCAAATCACATATGCTATAAGGCACTGAAAACAACAATGCAGTCAATAAATTCATTAACAATTATTTTTTGAACTTCCACTATCATCAAACACAGTAATAAGAATTCATAGACTGTCTTTGAATTATTTAAGAGCTGATAATCTCACATTAAGCTTTACAAGGACTTCCCACACTTGCAGACATTGTTCATACTTCCAAATTTGTTTGTTTGAAATCAATAAAGAATAAACTCACATTTCATATCTATAAGACAGTAAAAATCTGATTGAAAAGTAAATAATTATAAACTTTCAATCAATCTTTATTTGCTTCTTGTGCTAAAAAAACATTTCTTATTTTGCAATTTTTGTTTAAGTTTCATTTTGGACTTAGAAGAAACTAAGGTTGATATTCTTAAGAAAAAATAAAAAAGGGTATAATAGAAATACACTGGAACTATCTCCTGGAGTTAAAGGAAAAATGGAAGCAACAAGGCTCATAAAAGAAGGAACTAGATAGACTCTATGCTAAGATTTTAGCATCAGGGTATCATTTAGCAACATAATATCCTGATGCTAAAACATAAATATGAGTTGGCTCTCATACTTTTTCTGCCTCTAAACTTCAGAACCCTTGCAAAAGAGAATTTTATCCGCCCATCTTGGATCAACAGTCCTTGTCAGGACTGTTATCTATTATTAGAAGGGCAGGGACAATTAATATAGTAATTACTACTGAATATTTCCATCTTCATTTTAGGGTCTTTTCTAGAGGTAGAGCCATGATTTTGAAACAGACACTTAACCCAAGACATACTTAATGAGGATAACTTTATCTTGCCTATGTTTTCTTTTTTTTCCCACCCCCATATATTCTGGATTTTTTGGTGGATGGTGGAAAACAGAGCAAAAATAATTGATAAGATAATTTTTAATGAATGATCAATATGTTCAAAAAAGTTCAGGCTTGACATAATTACACTATATTGAACATCAAAACTATGTCATAAACTTCAAAGAAAAATATGTTCTATTTGAAAATATTTCATCAATTTGTTTCACAAAAATCACAGTTTATTAGATATGACAGCTGGTACTTTTAGAGACAAAAGTTGAAAATACAATCCACGACACTATAAAACATAAATTCCTTTAGTTTGTAAGTATTAAATTCAATACTTTTTTATATCAATATGAAAAGTACAGTCCAATTGAAATAGCTATTAGAACTATACCACATTAAGGATGCAATCAAAGTGACTCTGAAAAAAAAGTATGTTATTCTAGTTAATTGTTATAACCAGTTAACTGATGAAATGCATCTATTTTATGAACCAATACTTATTCACTAAAATTAAAAAAACAACTAAGCCTTGTCCTTTATTCATGTTGAATTCTTGTTACACCAATGTGGAAAAAGAAATCTAAGATCTGTGTGTGTGTGTGTGTGCGTGCATGTGTGTGTGTGTAGTTGCATTTACTAATACATTTTACCAAGATTTATTACCTTAAGCATCTAGATTTACCAGTTCCCGTGGAGTGGGTTTCCTTCCCAAACATGAAGGCTAAATATCTTCTGAGAAAAAATAATCATCCCTCTCATTTTCACTCATTCATTTAATAAAGATAGGACTTACTATACCATTTCTCCACCCTAAATGCTGGCATAAATTTATGAACCATCAGTGTATAGTTTACATTGCCCAACTGAATATTCTGTGATGATGAAAATGTTTTGTACTTGCACTGTCCAGTTCAATAACCGTAAAAAACCTGTGACTATTTTAGAATTAAAATATAGCTAATGTGATGGGAGAACTGATTTTTTGTAAAAAATTAATTAATTGTATTTTAAATTAAGTAGCCAAAAGTGACTACTCTACTAGCTACCTTTTTTGGACAGTGTAGTTTCATAATATTCTATATTATTATTCACTGGCAATATTCTTTGATGGACACAAAATTCTTTGATCTCCTCATCTCCAGTTACTTTATATCCCACATCAGCTACTAATTGAGAGGATTATATCCTGTACTTTAGTGCAGAAGGGCATACTTTATGATCTTTTAAAAATATTACTGAAGTGTGACAGAATTTTCTGATTTCTTTTCTATTCATTATTTATGATTGCCATGCAAACAAAATATGTCCTAAACCAAACACCTGATTCCCCTCTATACCCTAAGCCTGTTTTCTTGCTCTTCTCCCCTTCTTGGTAAACGGCAACTCCATTCTTCTACTTTCTCATGGCAGATGCTTGAGCTTCCTTTACTTCTCTCATACCACATCTGATTCAATAGGAAAATCTGAGTCTACATCATAAATATGTCAAATGTCACACTATTAGTCACTTTTTTATTATTGTTATTACATCTCCAGTTTAAAACAGTAATTTCTTCCTCTTGACGAATCTCCTTGTTTCCACTCTGAACCTTCCCTTCTCTACATAGCCACCAGGGTTAAGTGTTAAAATGCAAATCAGCAATGTAAGATGTTGCAATACTAAGGGAAACTATAAACTGTGTAGAGAGTGTGGGGGGGGGGCGGCGTCTTAGTCATCTAGTACTGCTATAACAGAAATACCAGAAGTGGATGGCTTTAACAAAGAGAAATTTATTTTCTCACAATTTGGGAGGCTACAAGTCTGAATTTAGGGTGCCAGCTCCAAGGGAAGGCTCTGTCTCTCTGTAGGCTCTGGGGGAAGGTCCTTGTCATCAATCTTCCCTGATCAAAGAGCTTCTCAGCACAGGGTCCCAAGTCCAAAGACTGCACTATGCTCCTGGCTGTTGTTTCTTGGTGATATGAGGTCCTCTTGTCTCTCTGCTGGCTTCTATCCTTTATATCTCAAAAGAGATTGCCCTAAGACATAACCTAGTATTACAGATTAAGTCCTGCCTCATTAACATATCTGCCACTAATCTCACCTCATTAACACCATAGATTTACAACACATAGGAATATCACATCAGGTGACAAATGGTGGACAATTACACCCTGTTGGGAATGATGGACTAGCCAAGTTGACACACGTTTTTTGGGGGGACACAATTCAACCCATTACATCTCACCCTTTGGCCCCGCCCAAAAGCCTGTCCTGGCCACATGTAAAATATGTTCACCCCATCATAGCAAAAGTCTTAACACCAAGTCCAAAATCCAAAAATTCCTCTTGGGGGTGGGGGAGCATATGGGAATTGTCTATATTTGCTGCTCAATTTTTCTGTAAACCTAAAACTGCTCCAAAAAATAAAATCTGTTAATTAAAATAAAACAAAACAAACAAAATTAGCAGATCATTATTCCGCCATTTAAAATCCTTGATCAACATCTTTCCATGTCATTCAAAGTAAAAGTCTGTGTCATTTCTTTGCTCTACTGTATCTACTGTAACCCTGGTGGAACAGGGGTTAAGTGCTGTGGCTGCTAACCAAAAAGTTGGCCATTCAAATCCACCAGGCGCTCCTTGGAAACTATGAGGCGGTTCTGCTCTGTCCTATAGGGTTGCTATGAGTCGGAATCAACTCGGCAACAATGAGTTTGGGTATTTATCTGCTCTGTCCTCCTTGCTGTTCCTCAAAATACACATCGTCTTTAGAGCCATTGCACTTGCTGTTCTCTCTGCCCGGTTCAGTCTCATGTATTTGTGTGATTATTGTCTCCCCTGTCCCACAGCTGCAATTTTAGCTGTATAAAAGCAGAAACTGTAGTTTGTTTACTACTATATCCCTTTTGTCTGGTACTCTTCTTGGCACATAACAGGGATTCAATAAAAGTTTGTGTAGTAAATGATTAAATGAGTTACAATCAAAAAAACAAGAAAAAAAAATCATGAATGGACAGTTGACTTTTCCAAGTTTTCTAGAGCTAAACTATGTAAAGCGTATCAGAGTAATGAAGTTAAAACAAGGCCTCAAATGACGAAATAAAAAAAGAAATATCAAGCCTAAGTCTGTCCCTAGATATAAAAAAAAATAAAGCCCCATGATATCTGGATTTACGTAGACCTTTTGTTATGAATTGTGTTCCCCAAAATTATATGTTGTAAATCCTAAACCCTATGAATGTGCATATAATTCCATCTGTGAATATAATTTCTTTCTTGTATGAATGAGGCTTTATCAGTGTAGGGCGTGTCTTAAGGCAATCATTTTTGAGATATAAAAGGAGCAGCTTAGGCTCAGAAGCAAACAGGGACAAGCTGGGGAAGCTTGATGCCATGTGGAGATTGCCAAGAAACCAAGGAACTGAAGCTAAAAAGAGACAAGATCCTCCCTCCAGAGCTGACAGAAAAAGAAACTCTTCACCTATAGTCAATGCCCTGAATTCCTACTTCTAGCCTCCTAACTTTAAAGAAAATAAATGTCTGTTAAAGCCCTAACTTGCGGTATTTCTGTTATAATTGTGCTAGATAACTTAGACCTCCAATTTCTGACATCAACTTTTAAATAGGATCTAAATTAGCAAAGATAGGTTTAAAGTTTTTTTTTGGTCCCCCTCCACAGCCCCTGGGCAAACAAGGTAATGAACTTGCTCTCCTGGACTCTTATGGCCTAAGGCAATATGTTCAGGTTACTGTTCTATGGTGTCTTACCTTGTCTTTTACCACTTTGTGTTTTAACGGTAAATTTACTTGTTTATTTTTACCACTGAATATTATCACCTAATAGCAGGAGTTCTAGGACAAATCCCCTAGGATATAGACTCTGAGACACAGATGTGCTAGTAGAAATTCTAATTTGGGAAGAATTCACAGGAGAAACATACAGAAAAAAATAATAATAATAAGCAAACAGAAAAACACCTAAAAGTAGAGAAAGTAGAACTGGGCAGAAAGAGGAGTGGAAATTCAATGGACTTGGAACAAGGTGGAACTGAACTCAAGGGAAACTTTTGAAGGCCTTCAGAGAGCTTCCATATTCAGTCAAGAGACTGAGATTTTGTATGATGCAAAGACAAATTTTTGGATGCAAGCTGCCCTTGAGGAAGAGTTATTGTTGGAGTTGGGGATCTCTCTTCAGTGAAAGAAAATGCCTGGGAAGGTGGGACAGCTAATACAACTCTGGAACAATAGAGTAAATATATGTCATTTTATATCTCACTTGAATGTGAACTATTTGCTAATAGAGATTGGAAAGAATGAATTTGCTGTGCCATAGAGTACAAGTCATGGATTGTGCTTAAAGTAAAAGCAAACAGTTTTATTGAGGAAAAAAAAAACAGGAATTGGGAAAACAGAGTTGAGGATGTTTTCAACACAGTGTACCACTGTCTCCATTGAGTTAGAGGTTTTTATATGTGGAGAAACAAAGAAAAGGTAGGGGGTTAGTGATTGGTTGTAGATAAGATTAGCTTCAGTTTGAAGTCCTTTGAAATGTAAATGTTGACTGCTTAGGGGGTAGTGAGCCAGTGGTATGGTTATTCTTGATGGTGGAACTGTAGTCAGCTATTTATAACTGCAGTGGGTTTCAGGAGCAAACTGTTCACCTATTCTTCTCAAATGATTTACATCCTGACAGGTTTGGTTAGTTATGAGCATATTCTTCCTGAGAACACTAATTTACATCTTGACATACTCTTCCCAAATGATTTTATATCCTGGCTTTTTGTTTCCTGGGAATGCATTTTGGCCCCATCATTCTGTTTGTAGAGGGTGGTTAAAATTTCCTTATTCTTTTCTAAAAGTTACTTATCTACTGATTTCAAGAAAGAACAGCGGTAACTTACAGAAATGACAGGCTAAAGTTTTGTAGCAGAACCTATGCTAAAAATCAAAACGGAGTCTGACATTAGATAAGAACATAGCTCTTTCCATTAATCAGGTGCTTTTTTTTTTTCAATTATTAATTTTAGGTGTTCTTCCTCAGATAGATAAATGTCTCACGCCATGTATCTGAAACCATGTTATTGTGCTATAACAAAGATAAAATAAAAATATCATGCCTGAAATAGCAGTTGCAATTGGAACCACTGCCTATATGAGTTAGTCCACTGATACACTCCCAGATCTATGTGGGTTTCATGGGGGTCGTGCTGGTGAGCTAAATAGGAATTTGTCGAGGGTCCATTTCCATGTATCCCAACTTATTCTCTGCCATGTCAGGATGTGTATATATAAGTCATATATATCACTTTGGTGAGTGAAAATTTTCAGAAGCTTCAATTTGACTTTTTCCACTAAAATGCCTTTCTCCAAAAGTAGAGAAACAATATGGGGTTTTTTTTTTTTTTTTTTCCAAGTAACAAGTATGCCCATTCCTATTATTTGTTTGTAGTTTATGGGATTAATACTTCGTGGGTTGTTGGACCCAATGGATCCAGAATAAAAAAAAAAGAACTGGGCCAAGGATATTATCAACTTTCATATACTGGGAAGGGGGAGGGGACAAGACATTTTGGTTCTTGACATATCAATACCAACCCAAATTCTATCTCCATATGACTCAAAATATCTAGACAATCCTCTTCTCATAATACATTGGTTTCCGAGCATAACCCTTTAGGCAAGTATTGGGGGAATTATTGTCATAAATTCTTGCTGTAATATTGCTGACTCCTTTCTGCGTACCTGGCCTCTGTTTTGGAAAATTGATTTTGGAGATTTATTCTTGATTGTATTTTAATCTCTTCAAGGAGCAATACCCTTCTAAGATGCCCTTAGAGATGCCATTTTATATTAACAATTTTCAAGCCACTCTGGTTAATCTTGGCTGTCACTTCAAACTTTCACTTGTTATTATAATTGTGCTCACTGGATACTCATGTTTAAGCACTGCCCCTTGTCCTCTAATATTTTAGAATTCTATTATCCCCATTGTTATTTGGGAACCCACTATTCCTGGTGGTACAGTGGTTAAGAGCTCAGGCTGCTAAACAAAAGGTTGGCACTTCAAATCCACCACTGCTCCTTGGAAAACCTATGGGACAGTTCTTCCCTGTCTGGTAGGGCTGCTGTGATTTGGAATTCACTCAACGGAAATGGGTTTGGTTCGGATTTTAATTCTAATTTCTTTACATAATTTGCTCATGTAATCCTGACAACGCACAAAGAGGTAAGGACTAGTCGCCAAATTTTATGGATGAGAACACTGAGACACAGAGAG
Organism: Elephas maximus indicus; assembly: GCF_024166365.1. Lineage (NCBI taxonomy): Eukaryota > Metazoa > Chordata > Mammalia > Proboscidea > Elephantidae > Elephas > Elephas maximus. Next base: position 129,235,774 of record NC_064823.1, on the reverse strand, counting down.
CTTATGGAGCATTTGTATAATAAAGATATTATTGGTTAAAAAACAAGAACAAACAAAAAATTTCCCAGGCAAACATGGCCTAGTAAATAGTAATTATTATCACTATGAATGAAAATTAAGAAATTTATGAATGTGAAAGTCAGTCTGTCTTAAAAAAAGATATAATCTGTATGGATCTGTTTATATCATTCATGAAGAAATTTTAAGGTAAAAGCTAAGACTTAAAACTTCAAAATGTCTTATATCCATGAAACAAACAATATCAGAATGTATTCTGATAGTTCCCTATCTTCTTTTAAAAGCTTTATTTTACAACTTAAACCTTTTCTATTAAGTCACAACAGACCTTAAAAAGCCTTTAACGTGGTTGCAAAGAGCAAGAAAACAACTTCTCCAATTGACTTGCAAGACCTTATTCATGGTTATAATTTCATTTGTGGTTCACCCTGTGCTTTTAAATTCCAAAACCCCACAAAACAGAACTTCAAAAAATGAATGGTAGATTCATCCTGCACGTGGATGAATGGCTGTAAAATTGATCAGATATACTAGGGAGTCAGGTATCATAGGTCAAACGGGCAGTTCCATTCACATGTATTCCTTCCTTCATTCTTTGAAAAAAATCCTATTATTTTTAGAAAAAAAAAAAATCATGGCAGTTTAATGCTATCACATCGTAAAATTATTATAAATAAGAATGTGAAGACATCTTTCATATGCGTGTGTGAATGTTATGATCAAAGAGAACAAAGATAATGCAAATATTTATTTTAATGCGCTCAGAGGACACTTAATTTGGGATGTACCACAATCTATTTATCAGTCTAAATTTTTGAATAAGTGATTCCAGCTCTCTTAAAATGCATAGTATTTTATATTCTCCTTATTGAAAAGTCTGAATTATTAATAAAATGGCAAAATATAACCATGCATCATCTTTAAATATAAGTATATTCTTTCATTGAATTTTTTATATCAAATATGTTTAAAAAACCTATTTCTTCCTAGTCCAGAAGCTCTGCTGGAACCTGTCGATGATCACAACAACATACTAGCCTCCACTGACAGATGAGTGGTAGATGCACTTGAGTTGCATTGGTCAGGAATCGAACCCAGGACTCCAGCAGGTAAAACAGGAATTCTACCACTGAACCACTGCTGCCCCCTAGGTGATAGTACCCAGTGATTTAATCAAATTCTGTGTTGTGGCAAACGTACTTCGTAGATATGTTTAATATCTACAACCACTTGATTTGAATTAAAAGAGATTGCCCTTGATGAAGTAGGTGGGTCTCATCTAATCAGTTAAAAGCCTTAAGAGCAAAGACTGACGTTTCCTGGCGAAGAACTCCTACACAAGCTTCCAGCCTGCTGGCCTGCCTACAGATTTCAAATTTGCCAGCCCCGCGATCCTGTGAACCAACTCCTTAAAATCTCCCTCTTTCTGTGTCACACACACACACACGCATATAATCAAAACAGAACCAATAGGCTATACATACATACATACATACATATATATATATATATATATATATCTTAGCTTTTTTTGTTTCCCTGGAATACCCTAAGGGACACAGTGACTTTTGCATGGTCACACAATTATTTAGTAGCAATTTAAGGAATTGGAAATAATTGGAGGATTTCAGACTCAGAAAAACATTTTCTCATTTTATTAATTTTTTTATACCTTTAGAAAATCATGCTAATTTTAATTAATTTTTTTCCAACTACATACAAAGTAAATTCTCTCATTCTTCTTGGAATAATATACTAAAAGAAATAAACAAAAATAATAAATTCTTGTTATTTGAGCCAAGTAATGTTTGAATTAAGGTTAAATGGGAAAACATTGTCATAAACTTGCCAAAATTCTTATAAGACAGAGAAGGATAAGAGGGGAACAAGCATGGGCTTTGGCCTCTATCAGACATATACTTGAAGTTGGTCCTTTGATTTACCATAAATCGTTTAGCCTTCGATTTCTCACTTGTAAAATAAAGACCATAGCATTATTTGATAAATTATTTTCTAAATATTATGTATATGTGAAAATACGGAGTGGCCTTGCCATATGTTTACTCAATATGATATACTTATTCACAAAAGGACCAAAAAATCTAGCTTGATTCGAAAAACTTCTCCGTAATTACGTTAAGAGCTCTTGTTCACGCTGAAATTGGAGAAGTTCAAATACGTTTTGAAACTCTGTAAAACTTGGCTCCTTACGGTCATATGGTAATTTTTTTTTATTGCCAGTTACCATGGATTCTGAGCACTTCCCTCTCATCTTTCGTTTTATTTCAAAATATGTATATTGAACATCTACTAAGTGCTGACAAATAAAAATTCTATTACAGTATTATATGAACTTTATTAGAAACATATGATGAAGCTGCTGTGTACATCTGGGGAACAGGAACATATGCTAAAACAGCAAACAAAAGAGAAGAAAGATTTCGTAGGAGGCTTTTCACTTTACCCAGTAGAGTCTTGGAGGGGGAATGAGGGTCCAGCAACTATAGGAGCTCTTCCCAGTCTAAGCGCAGCATTGTCCCTGGCAGGAAGGAAAGAGGAAGCATAATGGAGTCAGGGGGCAGCAGGTATGACTCAATTGAAAGATACATGTTGTAAAAGGTAGGATACAAATCTGAATGTGCCCAGGAGACAGACCACAAAGGACCTGAAAAAACAGAAACACACCTTTTTATTTTTCCTGTAGGAAATGAATATTCACTGGATGATTGTAAATTGGCATGTCACATAATTCATTCCGCCTTTTTAAAAGATTACTTTGCTGTCAGTATTAAGGAAAGACTGGCAGCGTTGGATAAAAGCAAGACTAAAAGACTGGCAGTGTTGGATAAAAGCAAGACTAGAGGTAGTAAAATGTTGAATAGGATGATGAGGAAGATGATGATGATAATGATGGTAGGAATAAAAATAAGACTAATATTATATAGTCATTATATGTGCAAGGCAGGCCTGGTGGTGCAGTGATTAAGAAAGAACTCAGCTGCTAACCAATAGGTCGGCAGTTCAAATCCACCAGCCTCTCCTTGGAAATCCTATGGGGCAATTCTACTCTGCCCTATACAATTTTATACAGTTGCTATGAATCAGTTGACTCTATGGCAAAGGGTTTTTTGGTATATGTGAAATTGAAGTTCAAGTGTTTTACATATATTAATATATGTAATCCTTACAATAATCCTAGGAAGGCTGAACTATTATTAGTATATGCATTTTTAATCCTCATAAGAAAACTATGATAAATTTTTCTAACATTGTTTTCATTACTGCCATTGATAAATGAGGAAACTTAGACTGGTACAAGGATTTGAACCCAGCACTATGGATTCAGATTAAAAATTTAATCAAAATATTATAATGCCACTCAGAATCTGTTGTTGTGGTTGTTGGGTGCCATCAAGCCAGTTATGACTCATAGTGACCCCATGTACAGCAGAATGAAACACTGATCAATCCTGTGCCATCCTTATGATCGTTGTCATGCTGGATCCTATTGTTGTGGCCAGTGTGCCAATCTATCCCATTAAGGGGCTTCCTCTTTTTCACTGACCCTCTACTTAACCAAGAATGATGTCCTTCTCCAGGGACTGGTTGTGTAATGGTTGAGAGCTACTACTGCTAACCAAAAGGTCGACAGTTTGAATCCACCAGGCACTCAATGGAAACTCTACGGGGCAGCTCTGACTATGAGTCAGAATTCACTTGATATCAAAGAGTTCTTGCATACTTATAGCACATCTCAATTTGGATTAATCTTATTTCAAGTGTTCCACAGCCACACATGCCTAGAGGCTATCATTATGGGCAGCAAAGGTATAGCCCTTTCTGTTCCCAAGGAAGCTCCACTTCCTTGAAGCCTCACTTAAATCACCTAGCACAAGCCCAAATTCTTAAGTTCTTTCTATCACCCCCTTACTGAGATAACTCAGCTTTCCAGCGTGCTTTATCCGTTGTTGCAACAAGTTAAAAAAAAAAAAAAATACCCTACATGTGTGGGGATGGAAACTTCTACATTAGTGGATCTTGAGTGATGGCTCCTGCTCCAAAATTTCATAGCTAAAGCTATTTTAAGTACTCAGCTTTCATCTGTGAGTCGTCACATTCACATAGTTTTATTTTTTTAATTTTATATTTTAATTTAGATACTTTCTTTGAAGTACAGTATATAGACAGAAAAGTTGGTCAATTTTAAATGTACAGATCAATGTATTTTCACAAACTGAAAACATTTGCATAATCAGCACACAGCTCAAGAAGCTACCTTGTGCCACTTTGAGACACGATTTCTCCCCAAAGTTATCACTATCCTGACTTCCATCACCATAGGTTGGATTTGTCTGTCTACAAACCTGATTAAACAGAATAATATAGTAAGTTCATCTTTGTGTCTGCTTTCATCATTCACTATTGTGTTGATGGCACTTAGCTTTTCCTAAGTTGCCAGGATACTGTTGCCCTTTGGAAAACAGAAAAGTGTCTTCTGAGAACCAAGAACTGACCTGACATCATTGTTATTTAGGTGTTGCTAGGAGCTGACTGTTGTTGTTGTTATGTGCCATCGAGTCAGTTCCAACTCATAGTGACCCTATGCACAACAGAATGAAATACTGCCCAGTCCTGCATCATTCTTACCGTCATTGCTATGCTTGAGCTCATTATTGTATCCACTGTGTCAGTCCACCTCATTGAGGGTCTTCCTCTTTTCCACTGACCCTGTACTTTGCCAAGCATGATGCCCTTCTCCCGGGACTGATCCCTCCTGACAACATGTCATCCTTGCTTCTAAGGAGCATTCTGATTGTACTTCCTCCAAGACAGATTTGTTCGTTCTTTTGGCAGCCCATGGTATATTTAATATTCTTTGCTAACACTATAATTCAAAGGTGTCAATTCTTCTTTGGTCTTCCTTATTCATTGTTCAGCTTTCACATGCGTATGATGCTACCGAAAATACCATGGCTTGGGGCAGGCACACCTTAGTCTTCAAGGTGACACGTTTGCTTTTCAACACTTTAAAGAGGTCCTTTGCAGCAGATTTATCCAATGCAATTCATCGTTTGATTTCTTGACTGTTGCTTCCGTGGGTGTTGATTGTGGATCCAAGTAAAATGCAATCCTTGACAACTTCAATCTCACTAAAACCCACTGCCGTCAAGTCGATTCCGACTCAATCTCACTACAAAAAAAAAAAAAAAACCAGTGCCAGGCACTCACAAATAGGCTGATATTCTTGTGCTGAGTATAAACACTTTCACAGAACACTGTCATTCAAAGCATCTCTATGATCATAATGACCAAGAAGAAAACATGTATACTCCTTAATAATTTCTGAACTAAAAACATTAACCAAGCTACAAAAGTGACCAAACATCCCTCTATCCTGGCTAATATGAGTGACGGCTGCTTCTTTACCAGTTAGAGTTATAGATTTGCTTCATTCCTCTCACCTTCTAGATAAGATCAATTAAGACACACACATGCATGCTAAAGTTGGACAATGAATAAGAAAGACCAAGAAGAATTGACACCTTTGAATTAAGGTGTTGGTGAAGAATATTGAATATACTGTGGACTGCCAGGAGAACAAACAAATCTGTCTTGGAAGGATAGCCAGAATGCTCCTTAGAAGCAAGGATAGTTAGTCTTCATCTCATATACTTTGAACACATTATCAGGAAGGGCAAGTCTCTGGAGAAGGACATCATGCTTGGTAAAGTAGAGGGTTAGCAAAAAGAGGAAGACCATCAACAAGATGGATTGACAGAGTGTCTGTAACAATGGACTCAAGAATCCAATGATTATGAGGATGGTGCAGGATGGATGGGGAAGTTTAGTTCTGTTGTACATAGGGTCACTATGAGTCAGAACTATCTCAACGGCACCTAACAACAACAACAGTGATGATTATAGAATTATCATCATTTTTCTGACAGCATACAATTTAGAGCAAAGCTCCACTTCCTTGAAACCTCACTTAAATCACCCAGCACAAGCCCAAATTCTTAAATTCTTTCTATCACCCTCTTACTGAGATAACTCAGCTTTCCAGCGTGCTTTATCCTTTGTTGCAACAAGTGAAAAACAAAACAAAATTTTTTTCAACTACGTATTACGGGAGGGCATTGACAATTTAAAATTGGTTGTTATAATGCTCAGCATGTGTAGTCATGTGTGTACATGTATGTGCATACATTCAAACCATGCATACATATATACGAGAAAATTAGGTCATGGTTTTTAGTCTATTATAATGCATTAAACAGAAGTGTCTTTGATTTGTCGTTACTATGCACATTGGAGGTTGTGATTTTCTACTTTATCCTTACTGCTGTTCATGAATATGTCTCATTTCTTTAATAGAATTTTAGCTTTCAGAAGATTTAGAAAAATTTATTTATTTTGTATTTTCCATTCATGTTTGTTGTTTCATCCATTCATTGTCTTAGGTTGGATCCTCTAGAGAAGCCAAACAAATAAAGGGTATAATTATACCAATACGCATAGGGAGAGAGAAAGAAAGAGAGAGTTATTTCAAGGAAATGGCCCACACAGTTGTAAAGGCTGGCGAGTCCCAAGTTTGTGGGTCAGGAATCAGGCTTGAGGCTTCTCTTGACTTACATAGCTACAGGGGCTGACAATCCAAGATATCCAGGTCAGACAGTAGGGCACAGGCTCACGTGCTTCAGAGGCTGACAAATCCCAAGATCAGCAGGTAAGATGCAGACAGCTGGCTCAAGTCCCAAGAACGAAAGTCAGATGATGATGATGAGCCACATGTAGGACCCAGAGCAAGCAAGCTAGTCTGACAGAAAATCCACGTACATATATTGGATGCAGGCCACATTCCCAAAGAAACTCACCTTACAACTGATTGGCTAATCACATCAGATCACATCATGGACTATGACTACATCATTACATAACTGCCAAATTGACAAACTATGTCCCAGCCAAATTGACACACACCTTAAGCATCACACTCATCTAATACTGATTAAATGCTTTTATTTTAGGGATATCATAAAATCACTACTTGATGAATAAATGAATCAGAAGCAACTGAATGCTTAGAGTATTAGTGAGAGATTGAGTTTCAGAAATTTGTCTTCCTTTGTTTAATTTCTCTGGACACCAATGACACATATGATAAGTGATAGGATGGTGACCTGGAAAAAATATTTTCATTTGTGCAAAAATTAATATCGTGTCATATTCAAAACCTTAAACTTAGACATAATTGAAAACTTTTCCTATTCAATTTTACCAAAGTGATTTGGTTTGGATGGTCTTTTTTAAAAGAGGATGTCACCAAATCATTTACATTCAGGAAGCTTGAGTCCTAAATCTCTCTGCCTTTTGAACTGAGAGATGGGCTAGGTGACTGTCATCTACTACAGTTACATCTCCTATATGATTTGCTAGTCAGTAGTGTGAAGAGATCTGTACTAGTCTTGGCACAAATGGATTGTGTGATGGGAGTCCTGGGGAACATTTACTATGCCTGTGCTATTGCAACTGCTGTTCTGGGTTTTCTTTTTCCTGTTTCAAGCACTGGCTATGACAGTGGCAGAGACAGCCTATGATTTCAGAATGAAGGATAGTGCTGTTGTTATAGCTGTGGTGTCTGTGATGAATGGAGGCATGGCAAGCAAGAAGGAAGGAAGATGTGAAGTAGGAGAGGAGGGATAGAAAGTGTCAGATTTAAAGCCATTTCCAAAAAATCAGTCCGTTTACCGTGTGAGCTGAAAGCACACAATTTTAATTTTGAGAGATTACATGGAACATCACGTTAAATTTATTTGAATCATGGTTTTAAAGATAAATCACTGTCTACTTAACAGTTACATCAGCCCAGGAGGAAATCCTATTTATACTCTTTTCCTGGACTTGTGAAATTTTGATCTTTGCTGAAATAGTACACAAAACACTATTTTAAATAAAATATGAGGTGAGATATAAAACACCACTATAAATGTTGGCTTTATTGCTCAGTTAAAATAATAATTTGGTACCATATTTTGCTATTATTTGGGAAAATCTCATAAAATATTAATAACCATTTATTTTCTAAATTTTTATCACATAAACAAACACACAGCATATTTGATGTAATCTCTACAGTGGTGTATGCTATAAGAACTGGAAAAAAAGAACAACTATAAACATACTTTAATTTCATTAGAACTTTAAAATAGTCATTCAAAAACAAATACGGATGCATGAAAAAATTGGTGAACAACACAAAGTCAGTATGCAATATAGAACAATGAGGAGCATCCTTATGAGATCTAGGTATGGTCAGAAAGAGGAAGAACAATGTTAAGTAGGTTTACTCCTGAAAGCTTTTATAAGACACATGCATCATTTGACAGGCCTACACGGGGATTTATAAGGATCCCAGCTTTGACTCTAAGTAGTGCTTATCTAGAATTTAATCATCTCATGTCATGTTTGGAGGTTTGATGGAATGAATCTCAGAGGACCCAGTTTGCACAGGGTAAGAGGAATTCCCTAAGCAGGACCTATTTGAAGAAAGAAATGTTAGAAGGCAGCAACACTTAGCCTAAAAGCAATCCCTCAGGGTGAGGGAGGAAAGACAATTTTAAGTACGACTAAACTCCAGCCAGCCTAGACACCAAGGATTTGCACTTCTCCACAAAAAGAAGGTAACAGCCTACAAAAAGCAAAGTCTGTTGTTGTTAGCTGCCGTTGAGTTGGTTCCGACTCATAGCTACCCCGTGCACAACAGAACGAAACACTGGCCAGTCTTGCGCCATCCTTACAATCATTGTTATGCTTGAGCTCGTTGTTGCAGCCACTGTGTCAATCCACCTCGTTGAGGGTCTTCATCTTTTCCGCTGACCCTGTACTCTGCCAGACATGATGTCCTCCTCCAGGGACTGGTCCCTCCTGACAACATGCCCGAAGTATGTAAGATACAGTATCACCATCCTCGCCTCTAAGGAGCATTCTGGCTGCACTTCCTCCAAGACAGATTTGTTCGTTCTTTTGGCAGTCCATGGTATATTCAATATTCTTTGCCAACACAATTCAAAGGCGTCAATTCTTCTTTGGTCTTCCTTATTCATTGTTCAGCTTTCACATGAATATGATGTGATTGAAAATACCATGGCTTGGGCCAGGCGCACCTTAGTCTTCAGGGTGACATCTTTGCTCTTCAACACTTTGAAGAGGTCCTTTGCAGCAGATTTGCCCAATGCAACGCGTCTTTTGATTTCTTGACTGCTGCTTCCATGGCTGTTGATTGTGGATCCAAGTAAAAAGAAATCCTTGACAACTTCAATCTTTTCTCAGTTTATCATTCTGTTGCTCATTAGTCCAGTTGTGAGGATTTTTGTTTTCTTTATGTTGAGGTGTAATCCATATGGAAGGCTGTGGTCTTTGATCTTCATTAGTAAAGTAAAGTCTATCATCACAAAAATCTTTGTAATACATTTGGAATGCAAAACAGCACTATTAGGAGTTCAGTGTACCATGGTAAGCCACCAAAGAGGGTATAGGAGAACTTCTTTTGCTCCATCAGAGAGCAAAGAAAGAGCATTAACTCTGTGTTTGCAGTGTCAGCAATCTGGAAGGAGTTGCTTCTGCACGATGTGGCATTAACATCAGCAGGAAATAGAACCAGAGGCACCACGGTCAACATGTAATATCAGTCCCTGTGGGGATGGCACCACTGAGCCAAAGTGAGTTTCTGCACCTGAACTGTACTTGTAGGCATCAGATGCCTCAGCTGTGGACGAAAAGTCAGGAACCAGAGTTTTACTAACTAATGAAATGGTAACTGACAAATTACAGTTGAAAATAATGTTTTTGGAAATGGAACTACCAGAAATAATTTTTGAAGAATACTGAAAGATAAGGGCTTGGATGTAGCACATTGGTAGATAAAACCATATGCAGAAAAACATAATTTTTTACTGCCATAAATATTCAATTCCCTCCATCCCAGAATTGTGGCTTTGGAGTCACCTACACAGCAGAAGCTTGTATGGCCCAATAGAGAAAGTCTTTTTTTTTTTTTTTTTTATCCTCTATGGACCGAGAACACGTCGTTCTTACTTCTCTGAGGTAGAGAATAAGGCAAGTAGACATTGTACATAGGCCATGCATGGACTAAATGATTACAAGTTTTAATCAAAATTCCTTTTAGGCTTATTCCTTTTTAGAATCAAGTGTTGCCATGGACTGGACTGGACTCTGTGGGTGCCTAGTTCAAACTGTACCATATCCAACATAATGCCATATGATAAAATTTAAAACCCTATCTTTAGTTAAATTGCTTCCCACACCCGGTCTTGTCAATGAGAGAGTGAGCCTGGGAAGAACAGATTCTTATTTGTACCAACAGAGCACTGAGTGTGGAAAAGAGTAAAACCTTGGAACTGTATCTTGGTTTTTCAGTTAAAAAAAAAAAAAAAACTATGTGACATTAGTCAAAACTGCTAACCAGTTGGCAACACGCAGCCATAGATTTCACATGTAAAAAATAGAAAGAACAGCAAAAGTAAGAATACCATCTAGTTCACATTGTCACTGTATATTATTTGTAGCACTTAGAAAGTCTTTTGTACGTATTAAGTGTTCACTAAATATTAATTCCATTGATATGCATGTGGGGCTAGTTGGTGTATATTTTCTGCCTATTTAATTTAATGACAAAAAGTTGCAATATAGCTCTATAACAACATCATTTAAAATTAAAATCTAACTATGAGCAATACTTATATTTTTATTTACTTGAGAAAAGAAATTTGGTTGAAAATTTTAAATATTTGTATATAACCTTGAAGTTCAACGGCACTGATGAATATTCTAAAATTATAAAACGTCAGAATCATTCATGTTAGTTATTTAATATACCAGCATAAACTACAGCAGAAATAAAAATGGCAGCAAGCCTCTCTGTAAGTTTTAGAATACAAAGCTACATGAACTGGAAAATAAAATCTCTGCTATTCCAGAATTTTAGTTTACAAGCCTCTTTTGCATTTCAATGATCTGAAAAATATTACTCAGATATTCATGAAATTAGTATCTGCCTGAAAATAAAGAAGATAAATTCAGATTTGATTATATTTTCTACACTTGGACATATATTGAAGGGATTCACAACTGTTGGATAATTTAATTTCAATATTGTAGCAAAGCAAAGAATATCACTCTTTTAATATAAAGGGGTTAAAAAAAGGCTACATAGATACTCAGGAGACAGTTTTGTCAAAGAGCAGTTAATGTTACCAATACAGACAGCCATAACAGATCTTTTTTGTTCAGTCCCTGTTATATGATCATTAATTATTTCAATCAATCATCACTTTTATCACTATGCAGGCAAAGCACTCTAGAAGGTTAAGTGGGAACATGTAAAGATCACTTAAAAGGTTTAAGATTTAAAATAGCCCAGAAGAAAGTAGATAGCTTTCTAAAACGATTTGGGGACTACAATCAATAGACATTCTAAACTCTGTGTTCTCATCAGAAACAAAATTTTGTGTTTGTAAAACATCTCATTATATGTTACATTTTTCAATGTTATAATTTTTTAATCTATATCTATCTTTCCAAACAGAGTATGGGCCACCAAAGACAATCTGTCATGAATAACTCCTTTAGGTACATGACATGTGTAGCATATTTTCATGGCTCATAGTAAGAGATTAGAGTGGATTACTAGAGGGGAAACTGTGAAGGGAGGAATTTCACTATGGCCCACAGTCTTTTAACTATCATCATTAAGATAATAATGAAAGAAAAATGAAGACAGAAAGAGGACCACATTTATAATAAATTGCACTTTGTGGTATGTTGTGTGCTGTCGAGTTTATTCCAACTCATAGTAACCCTATAGGTCAGAGTGTAACTGCCTCATAGGGTTTTCTAGAATGAAATCTTTATAGGAGAAGATTACAAGATCTTTTCTCCTGTGGCACTGCTGATGGGTTCAAACCACCTACATTTCTATTAGCAGCTGAACACTTAACCATTATGCCACAGGACTCCTTGTTTGTGATATAGTCAGATGGTTTCGTAGTGTGCTTCTATCATGGATTGAATTGTGTCTCCCCAAAATATACGGAAAATTGGTTAAACCATGATTCCCAGTATTGTGTGGTTGTCCTCCCTTTTGTGATTTTCATGTGTGTTATAAATCATAATCTCTACCTCTGGTCAAAGAGGATTAGGGTGGGATGCAACATCTTTCCTCAAGTCACATCCCTGATCCAATACAAAGGGTGTTTCCCTGGGGTGTGTCCTGTTCCACCTTTTATCCAACAAGAGATAAAAGGAAAGGGAAGTAAGCAGAGAGTTGAGGACCTCATACTACCAAAAAAGCAATGCTAGAAGCAGAGAGCATCTTTGGATCCAGTGTTGCCGCACAGAGAAGTTCCTAATCCAGGGGAAGATTGATGAGAAGGACCTTCCTCCAGAGCTGACAGAGAGAGAAAGCCTTCTCCTAGCGTTGACACCCTGAATTTGAACTTCTAGCCTACCGAGCCGACAGAGAGAGAAAGCCTTCTCCTAGCGTTGACACCCTGAATTTGAACTTCTAGCCTACTAGACTGTGAAAAAAGTAGATTTGTCTTTGTTAAAGCCATCCACTTGTGGTATCTCCGTTATAGCAGCACTAGATAATTAGCATCTATGTTAAAAATTTCTTAAAACACAGAAAATATGATCTGAGGAGTCAGAAGAGAATAGGTGAGATTAATACCTAAGCTATATAAAATAGATGGCATTTTCAAAGGAAAGACAAGAAGAGGGCAAAGAACAGAATCATGAATACTAAAAGGTTGAACACAAGAGGATGTACTAGTTAAGATGTTGAAAAAGAAAATGTTGGAGAGGCTGTGGAGAGATTGGAACACTTATACATCGCTGGTGGGAATGTCAAATGGTACAAACACTTTGGAAATTGATTTGGTGGTTCCTTAAAAAGCTAGAAATAGAACTACCATACGATCCAGCAATCTCATTCCTCGGAATATATCCTAGAGAAATAAGAGCCTTTACATGAACATATATATGTACATCCATGTTTATTGCAGCACTGTTTACAATAGCAAAAAGATTGAAGCAACCAAGGTGCCCATCAATAGACGAATGGATAAATAAATTATGGTATATTCACACAATGGAATGTTACACATCGATAAAGAACAGTGAGGAATCTGTGAAACATTTCATAACATGGAGGAACCTGGAAGACATTATGCTGAGTGAAATTAGTCAGTTGCAAAAGGACAAATATTGTATAAGACCACTATTATAAGATCTTGAGAAATAGTTTAAACTGAGAAGAACGCATTCTTTTGTGGTTACAAGAGGGGGCAGGGAGGGAGGGTGGGAGGGAGATATTTACTAATTAGATAGTAGATAAGAACTACTTTAGGTGAAGGGAAGGACAACACTCAATACAGGGGAGGTCAGCACAATTGGACTAAACCAAAAGCAAAGAAGTTTCCTGAATAAACTGAATGCTTCGAAGGTTAGCGAAACAGGTGCAGAGGTTTGGGGACCATGGTTTCAGGGGACATCTAAGTCAATTGGCATAATAAAATCTATTAAGAAAACATTCTGCATCCCACTTTGAAGAGTGGCATCTGGGGTCTTAAATGCTAGCAAGTGGCCATCTAAGATGGATCAATGAGTCTCAACCCACCTGGATCAAAGGAGAATGAAGAACACCAAGGACACAGGCAATAAAAAGCCCAAGAGACAGAAAGGGCTACATGAACCAAAGACTACGTTATCTTGAGACCAGAAGATTTAGATGGAGCCCGGCCACAACCGATGACTGCCCTGACAGGGAACACAGCGGAAGACCCCTGAGGGAGCAGGGGAACAGTGGGATGCAGACCCCAAATTCTCATAAAAAGGCCAGACTTAATGGGCTGACTGAGACTAGAAGGACCCCGGTGGTAATGGCCCCCAGACCTTCTGTTGGGCCAGGACAGGAACCATTCCAGAAGCCAGCTCATCGAACATGGGTTGGACTGGACAATGGGTTAGAGGGATGCTGGTGAGGAGTGAGCTACTTGCATCAGGTGGACAGTTGAGACTATGTTGGCACCTCCTGCCTGGAGGCAAGATGGGAGGGTAGAGGGGCTTAGAAGCTGGCAAAATGGACACGAAAAGAGAGAGTGGAAGGAGGGAGTGGGCTGTCTCATTGAGGGGAGAGTAACTGGTAGTATGTAGTAAGGTGTATATGAGTTTTTATGTGAGAGACTGACTTGATTTGTGAACTTTCACTTAAGGCACAATAAAAATTATTTAAAAAAATGATGTTGGAAAAAAGCATAGAGGAAAGAGGTAGACGAGAAAATTGAACTCCATAGAAGAAAATAATTTAAGGAATAGATAATTAACCTTTTCAAGTACTATAGAGAAAGTAAAAAAATGAGAGCTTAAACGATGGAGGGTGATATCAATTACAAATTAGAGTAAGAATAATAATAACAATAATAAACCTTAGTAATTAGGTAGAAGGAGTCCCTGGGTCGTGCAAATAGTTAAGCGCTTGAGCAGTAGTCAAAAAGTTGGCATATTGAACCTTCCCAGAGGCACTTTGAGAGACAGGGCTAGGAATCTGACTCCAAAAGGTCACAGTTTTGAAAACCTTGTGGAGCAGTACTACTCTACACACATGGGGTCACTATGACTTGAAATAGACTTATTGGCAACTAACAACAGCGAGGTGGATATAAAACTTACAAAAGGAAAAGAAAGAGTATAAGTATTAGACGCTACTATTCCTCAATGATATACACTTTTTCTCCTCTACCTTCCTATCCCACTTAGAGATGGGTGAGATCAGGTGACTAATTTTAACCAGTGAAATGTGGGCAGAAATGAAATGTTACACTTTGGTTAACAAATTTAATTACTAAAAAGCTTGCTGAAGTACAGGGTCAACAGAAAACAGGAAGACCCTCAAAGAGATGGATTGACATACTGGCTGCAACAATGGGCTCAAACATAACGACAACTGTGAGCATGGTGCAGGATGGTGCAGTGTTTTGTTCTGAGGTACGTAGGGGCGCTATGAGTCGGAAGTGACTCGAACACACCAAACAACAACAACAACAGTATATATCTTCTCCTACTTTGTAACAGAAAGAACTGCATAAACCAAAGAGTGCAGCTATATGAGCCAGAGTCTGTGAGTGATTTTGTAGAGCAGGCCTCTCACCTTCTGACCAATTCAGTGAGCCATGAAGAAAAGGGAAGGAAAGCCTACCTAATTTTTAGACTTTTTCTGATGGACTACTAGTAACAAATAAAATGGCAGTTTGAGAGGAAAACAAAATTAAGGCAATAGTTTTGAGTTAAGAGACTAAACATTTTTGTAGCTAAAGGGAATGTTGGTGATTGAAAACATAAGAAAGAAGTATAATGAATGCAAAAAGTGTTCAGAGAAGACAAGATAAAAGTCAACTCCTTGAGAAATTGTGTAGCTAAAACTCAAGGCTGGGTTAACTCAGGGTTGTTGGATATTGGGTGAATACTGAGGGTACCCAAGAAGTGGAAACCATGCAGAACATGAGTGAGTAATGAGGGTACAGCTGTAATTGTATCATCCTGACTTGGATGATAAAGGAGTGACTGTTGAAGGGTTGAGAATTCCTAAACAGAATTAGTCGTTCTGGCTGCTAAGCCTGAATAAAGTTTAGAGGTAGCCCAGAAGGAAGATTGGATAATTTCATCTGAAGAACATCAGGGAAGGATGATGATAGAAGATAATATTTTACATATGTTTAGAAGATAGTATCTTATATGCATTTTAGGTAACAAACAAGAGTTTAAGAGTTCAATTAGTGGAGAGTATTCCAAACACAGGACTAATTTGTATATATCAAGGAGTCTTCAGAAATCTAAGCAACACAGAATGACAAAACAGTGGGAGACTATGGAAAATTAAACAAGTTATTTATTTGCTTTGCTTAAGACTTAGGCTTTATGCTAGAAGAAAGATGACCCTGTTAAGCCTATATAATATAGGGACATAATACATCTTCCATTCTAGAATGATTATGTCACCAAATGACTAATAATAGTTAAATTCCATAGAAAAGTATCAAAGTCTGCATATCTTACAGTTTTCTTCTATCTAAATCAATTTGTTTATTCATTCTGTGAGGTTGTAGGAATAACCAAATTTGCGATGTTAATATTTCATCCTCAAAAGACAAATGCTAACATCAGAGTGTCAAAATTACTAAATATTTTACTAAACTTACCAAGGGCTTATCTAAGTTTCATAATAGGAGCTGTTTGGTCCATTTTTCAAAGTAGACATAAGAAGAACAATTCTTCTGGAATCTTTTGTGAAGGAAAAGAAACATAGGGAATTTAAAAGTGAAAGAGACTACTTAATGCAAAAATGAAGCCCTGGTGGTGCAGTGGTTAAGAGCTATGACTGCTAACCTAAAAGGTCAGCAGTTTAAATCTACCACCCTCCTTGGAAATCCTATGGGGCACTTCTACTTTGTCCTATAGGGTCACTATGAGTTGGAATCCTCTTGACAGCAATGGGTTTTTTTGGTTTATAAGAAAAAAGTAGTCAAATAATGTGAAGCAACAATGAATAGAACAATAATTCCAATGTATAACAAAGTATCTTGATGCTTTCCACTAATTAAAGGGACATAGTACCTCTACCTATTTAATCTGTATGCTGAGCAAATAATCCGAGAAGCTGGACTACATGAAGAAGAATGTGGTATCAGGATTGGAGGAAGACTCATTAACAGCCTACCAAATATAGATGACACAACCTTTCTTGTTGAAAGTAAAAAGGGCTGGAAGCACTTACTCGTGAAGGTCAAAGACCACAGCCTTCAGCATGGGTTACGCTTCAACATAAAGAAAACAAAAATTCTCACAGCTGGACCAATAAGCAACAGAGAAAAGGTTGAAGTTGTCAAGGATTTCATTTTACTTGGATATGCAATCAACAGTCGAGGAAGCAGCAGTCAAGAAATCAAATGATGCATTGCATTGGCTAAACCAGCTGCAAAGGACCTCTTTGAAGTGTTAAAAAGCAAGATGTCACCTTGAAGACTAAGGTGCATCTTACCCAAGCCATGGTATTTTCAATTGCATCATATGCGTGCTAAAGCTGGGCAATAAATAAGGAAGACTGAAAAAGAATTGACGCCTTTGAATTGTGGTGTTGACGAAGAATACTGAATATACCATGGACTGCCAAAAGAATGAACAAATCTGTCTTGGAAGAAGTACAACCAGAATGCACCTTAGAAGCAAGGAAGGTGAGACTGTGTCTTACATACTTTGGACATGTTATCAGGTGGAATCAGTCCCTGGAGAAGGACATCATGCTTGGCAAAGTACAGGGTCAGCAGAAAAGAGGAAGACCCTCAGCAAGGTGGATTGACACAGTGGCTGCAACAATGAGCTCACACATAACAATGGTTTTAAGGATGGCTCAGGACCAGGCAGTGTTTTGTTCTGTTGTGCATACGGTTGCTATGAGTCAGGACCAACTCAACAGCACCTAACAACAACAAGTACCTCTACAAATGGAAGCCCCATGCTGCAGTGGTTAAGTCCTTGACTGCTAAAAGAAAGGTCAGTGTTGAACCCACCAGCCGCTTCTAGGGAGAAAAATGTAGCGGTCTGTTTTGTAAAGACTAAGAAAAAAAAAAAGATTACAGCCTTGGAAACCCTATGGGGCAGCTCTACTCTGTCCTATCGGGTCACTATGAAGTCAGAATCGACTCAACGGCAACATGTTTGGTTTGGTTATAGTACAGCTGCATTCACAAACAAATTTCAATATGGTTGTATTAAAATGTTTATACTTTACATTTGTGTTTTTAAAATTGTGATCATTTTTATTGTTCTACTTTGATTCTGCTCCAAATTTTCCATATCAACTTACTTTGCAATGCCTCAACTTTGGGCACAATAATCTAAACAATTCTGAGGGGTGATTATTGTAATCACTTCCAGTAACCCCTCAAGTGATAGAATATTGCCATTTGCTTAAGAATTACAAAAGAAGCTCAACTGCCATTATGAGAGAAAGTTTCTACCTAGTCAACTCTAATTATAGTTGTTTCTTTATTTTTAATTTCACACTATCTTGGCATTATCTTAACTATCAATCATGTTCCATTTGTTTTCCTATAGTGTTTTCTCTCCATAATAGCAATTGTGTCACTGTTATGATTATTCCATCTCCTCCAAGAAACTTCTCAAGAAGAAGGATTATTTTTTAATCTCTGAAACTACGTTTAACAGGAGTTCAATAAAATTTATTTGATGAAAAAAATCCATCAAGGATAATTAAAGACAAATCAATTCTCTGAGATGCTAAGCTGCCTAAATTGAAATACTAAAAACCAAACCCATTGCTGTCCAGTTGATTCCAACTCATAGCTACCCTATAGGACAGAGTAGAACTGCCCCATAGGGATTCCAGGGAATGGCTGGTGGATTCGAACTGCCATCCTTTTGGTTAACAGCTGAGCTCTTAACCACCAGGGCCCCAATAAAAATCTATACTCATCGAATATGTAAAATATTTCTAGAAATAGTCCTAACCTTTCCTCTTTCAAGATGAAGTATATTCTTAGGAAATAACCTTAGATTTCAGGGTAAATATAGGAAAGTCCCTGGGTGATGCATACACTTCCTGGTTGGTGACTAACCACAAGGTGTGAGGTTCAAACACACCCAGTGGCTGTATAGAAGAAAGGCCTCACGATCTACTCTCATAAATATTACAGCCAAGAAAACCCTATGGAGCTCATTTCTTCTCTGTAACACATGGGGTCACTAAATATTGGAATTGACTTGACAGCAACTTTTGTTTTAATAATATTAGCTAAGATGAAGTTATAACTACTAAAATAATGTTGTGTATGTAGACAGTCTTTACAGTATATAAGCATTTTACACACATTTCATTCTTGAAGCATCCCTGTATAGAAGGTAATACTGGCATTATTACACTCATATTTCAGAGGAGAAAACTAACTGACTAAAGCCTTATGTTATTTTTTCTGACGCCCAACTACTAAATGGCACTGGGATACTGTTTCCTAACTCTAGGTTTGCATTCTTTCTACTAAAGCCTTACATAGATTCAACAGGCAAAGAGATATATAATGGCAAATATCTGCATTAAAGTCGTAAAACCAGAAGAAAGTAAGGGTAGAAATTATATATGAGGACTATTGAAAAAAATCACAGAAAAAAAAGTTCTCTAGGGATAAATTAAACATTAAGCAAAATTTTAAATGTGCCAATAAACTAACAAGGTTGTCATATGGAATAAAACTCCACTTACATTGCTATGAAGAGCTGAAGAAATTAATTACCTACCAAATTAAATTTAAATAAACCACAAGAAGTAAGAATTGCCTAATGTAGAGCCTTGAAATAAAATGATATATTAATTTGATTTGCAACTATGATTAAGGGTGGGAAAGGCAAACAATAACATATCCCACTACTATCAAACACACACCTAACCTCTTTCAAGGTCTGAATATTCTTTAGAACAAAATGTAATACAGGGGTCAAGCACAGAGGGGTCAGAAATAATGGGAAAGATAAACACCATTTATTTTCCTATGAAGAAAATTTGTAGCTAGCCTAGCACTGCAGTACTCCCATTATGCTGACATACAGGCTCTTAAGAGTTATGTTGAAAGCTGGGTGCAGGAAAATAATGTGCAATTGTCCATAGTTTTGAAGGATGGTGGTAACATCAGTGTTCCATTGTCCTTGCTGACTAAATCAGTCTTGTTTATTGGAATCTGCTTTAGGGGCTAAATTTTTTGCAGAACACTGGAGTTGAACCTAATGGTTGAAGATTTAATATTGCCTTTGGGATGGTATTCTACAGAGGCATCATTTGAAGATTCACATTTGTATCAAATTAATGTCAAGGTTGTTTGCAAAAATTTGTGCTGTTCTGAAGAAATCCATTAACCAAAGCCAGATGATTTCTTCATGATACAATTCTCTTTGTCTTTCTTTTTCACGCTCAGCTTTGTTATTAAAAAATAAAATAGATACATCTTTTATGTACAATAGCCAAGAACTTACATTCAAAAGACTGTATTTCAAATTTGAATTTTGCAACTTCCTAGCTAAATGTCCATGTGCAAGTTATTTATGTTACTATATTTATCAGTTTTCCAAAAGAATAAAAAATACAGTACTAACAACTACCATTCAGACTAAATATTAAATTACATAAAAGTTATTCAAAATAAAAAAACTGTGCCTTTTAAATACTTGATGCTGACTCTATATTTACAGAAGAGCCTCAGGTCATTTCTCCAAATATTACTTTTCTCTTCTTCCTTCCCATCACAACTCTTGACACCAACAGAGGTAAAAATAAAACAAAGCCAGGGTTAACCCATTAAATGAGTCATAAGCAGAAGTTAAGTTTTGCTTTCCTTATTACAGGCCATGTCATTCTTCCAAGGTGTGCCATCTTTTTTCAGTTCAGAAGAAAGAAGCAGTGATTGATGATGTAGCATTCATCTTGAGACAGTAAGGATAGAATTTACACTTAAGGTGTCAAGGATATCCAAGTACAAGATAGACTTTGGTTCCTTGATGTGATTATAATTCTGCCCCAACAGCCCTAAAAGGCTTATCTTTGGATAGCTTATTTCAGAACTTGAGAAAAATAGTTATTTGGTTAAGCACTCTAGAAGGGATTCTACAAAATGCATACAAGCAGTCCTTACAGAAGAAAGGTTTGATGGCTATATTAATGCATTTTCTTAGAGTCGTTTTTGCTATATAAGATCTTACTTTTAAACTATTATAACTACCATTTGTTAATTGGGTAAAGATGATTTAAAATTGTAATACTTTATCCATTAAACAGAAGCTAGTCAGGAAATAAAAGGTAATATATCGAGTGCCCACTATGTCCAAGGCACTGTACCTTAAGCAGATGTCAACACAATTGATACTGACCATCATTTCAGGTACTGACCTATTTATATTTCTTCTTTGGTTATAGTGCTTGTTTAAATTTTTCTTTTTCCTCACTTTTACTGTATTGTTCACTTTCAACATGTTAGATTTCATGTGTACTTTATATATTCTAGCCCTGGTGCCACAGTGGTTAAGAGGCAATTCGAATCCATCAGCCACTTCTTGGAAGCCCTATGAGGCAGTTCTACCGGTCCTACAGGGTTTCTACAAGTCAGAATCAACTCAATGGCAGTGGGTTTATATATTTTGGATTCAAGTCATTTGATAGATATGTGCTTTGCAAATATTTTCTCCGAGTCTATGTCTTGGTTTTTCATTCCCTTAACACTGTCTCTTGTATAGCAGATGTTTTTAATTTTGATGAATCCCATTTCATCATTTTTTTTTTAATAGATAATACTATTAGTGTCATATCTAAAAAATCTTTGCTGAGTTCAAGGACACAAAGTTTTCTCCTATGTTTTCTTCTGAAAGATTAATAGCTTTGTTTTGCTTATAGATCTCTGATCCATTCTGAATCACATTTTTAGTTATGTGGTGGTATGGGTTGAAGTCCGTTCTCTTGCAAATGGATGACCAGTTTTCCCAGCCTTACTTGTTTAAAAAGACTACCATGTCTCCATTATTGAAATTTTTTTTTTTGTCAGAAATATATTGACAATATGTAAAAAAGTGTGTCTATTTCAGAACTTCATTCTTCCAATATGTGTGTGTCTACCCTTTTGCCAATAAAACATTGTTTTGGTTACTGCAGGCTTAGTGTAAGTTATGAAATTAGGTAATGCAAGTATTCCAAATATTTTTGTATTCTAATTTCTTTGTTATTTTGCTAGGCACTCTAGAGTTGTCTCTGACTCATAGTGACCTCAAGCATAATAGACAGAAAAACTGTCTGGTCCTCTGTGAACCTAATAATCATTGCTATATTTGAGCTCATTATTGCAGCCACTGTGTCAATCCATTTCATTGAGGGTCTCCCTCTTTTTCCTTGACCCTCTATTTTATTGAGAATGATGTCTTTCTCTAGCAATTGGCCTCTCCTGATGACATGTCTGATGTAAGCTAGATGTAGTCTTTCCATCCTTGCTTCTAAGGACCATTCAGACTGTACTTCCTCTATGACAGATTTGTTCCTTTTTCTGGCAGTCCATGATATATTTAATATTCTTCACCAATGCCACAGTTTGTGTTCCTTGTTTCTTCTTTGGTCATCCTTTTTCATTGTCCAGCTTTCACATGTATATGAGGTGATTGAAATACCATGGCTTGTGTTAAGTGCACCTTACCCATCAAAGTGACTTCTTTGCTTTTTAACACTTTACAGAGGTCTTTTAGAGCAGATTTGCCCAATGAAATACATCGTGTGATCTTTGCTTGCTGGTTCCACAGGCGTAATTGTTGATAAAAGAAGAATCACTGAAAACCTGAATTTCTTAATTGTATTTTTTATTGGTCCAGTTGTAAGGACTTTCATTTTCTTTATGTTCAGGTATAGTTCATACTGAAGACTGCAGTCTTTTACCTTCATCAGTAAGTGCTTAAAGTTGTCTTCACTGTTAGCAAGTAAGGTTGCCTCATCTGCATATCGCAGGTTGTTAACAAGTTTTCCTCTAATCCGGATGCCACATTCTTTTTTATACAGCCCAGCTTCTCAGATTAAGTGTTCAGCATATAGATTGAATAAGCAAGGTAAAATAATACATTTCCAATTTTGAACCATGCAGCATCCTCTGGTTCTGTTCGAACAACCACCTCTTGATCCGTGTACAGGTTCACCACAAACACGATTTAGTGTTCTAGAATTCTCATTCTTAGGCACTGGGTTTTTTAAAATAAGGTTACCCATAATTTGGTATGAGACACACATCAGAGCTTTCACAAGCCAATACAACACAGGTAAACATCTTCCTGGTATTATCTGCTTTCAGCTAAGATTCACCTGAATTCAGCAATAATAACTCTAGTCCTAAGTCATCTTGTGAATCCAGCTTGAATTTCTGGCAGTTCCCTGTTGATATACAACTGTAGCCATTTTTGAATAATCTTCAGAAAAATTTTGCTAGCATGTGATATTAAAGATATTTTTGGATAATTTCTGCATTCTGTTTCATCACCTTTCTTTGGAATGGACACAAATATGTATCTCTTTCAGCTGACTGGTCAAGCGACTATCTTCCAAATTTTTGACATAGTTAAGTAAGCGTTTTTAGGCTTGCATCTGTTTGTTGAAGCACCTCAATTGTTATTCTATCAATTCCTAGGGCCTTGTTTCTCGCCAGTGCCTTCAATGTAGCTTGTATTTCTTCCTTCAGTACCAGCAATTCTGGATCTGTTGCTAATTCCTGAAAGGCCTGAATGTCAACCAATTATTTTTGGTACAGTTTCTCTGTTTATTCCTTCCATCTTTTTTTGATGCTTTCTGAGTCATTCTATTTTTTGCCCACATACTCCTTCAATATTTCAAGACGAGGCTTGGATTTTTTTCTTCAGTTCCTTCAACTGGAGAAATGTCAGTCGTGTCCTTTATTTTTGGTTTTCTAACCCCAGTTCTTTCACGTTCATTGTAATATTTTACTTTGTCTACTCAAGACAGTTTTTAAAATCTTCTATTCATTTCTTTTATTTCATCTTTTTGCTTAAAGTACTCTGCCCTCAAGAGCAAGTTGCAGAGGTTTTTTGTTTTTTTTAGAAGCCTATTTTGGCCTTTTCTTTCTTTCCTGTCCATTTATTGACCTTTTACTTTCTTTACGTATGATGTTTTGATGTTATTCCACAACTTTTGTTGTCTTCAGGCATTAGAGTTCAGTGCATCAAATCTATTCTTGAAATGGTCTCTAAATTCAGATGTGATATATTCAAGGTCATATTTTGTCTCTCTTGGATTACTCAATTTTCTTCATCTTCAACTTGAATTTGCATGTGAGCAAGTGATGGTCTGTTCTACAGTCAACCCCAGCTTTGGCCTGGCTGATGATATTGAGTTTCTCCATCGCCTTTTTCTATATAAGCAGTTGATTTGATTTCTTTGTAATCTCTCTGGTGTAGTTCCTATGCATGGCCATCATTTGTGTAGTTGGAAAAAAAATGATTTCCAATGAATAAATCTTCAGTCTTGCATAATTTTATCATTTGATTTCTGGCATCATTCCTATTGCCAAGGCCATATTTTCAACGACTGATTCTCCTTTTTTGTTTCCAACTTTCACATTCCAATCATCAGCAGTTATTGATGCATCTTGAGTGCCAAACCCAAAAACCAAACCCACTGCCCTTGAGTCGATTCTGACTCATGGCAACCCTATAGGACAGAGTAGAACCACCCCATAGAGTTTCCAAGGAGCACTTGGCAGGTTCAAACTGCCAACCTTTTGGTTAGCAGCTATAACACTTAACCACCATGCCACCAGGGTTTCTTTTAGAGTTGGCAGCAGTGCCATGTTTGATAAATTTAAAAGCATAGCAGTTCATTAAAATCTTCAGCTTCTTCATCTTTGGCACTTGTGTGTGTAAATTGAAATAATAGTCCTATTAGCTGGTATTCCTTGTAGGCATATGGATATTAATCTATCAACATCTTTGTACTTCAGGATAGGTCTTGAAATGTTCTTTTTGATGATGAATTTAACATCATTCCCTTTTTCAATTTGTCATTCCTGGCATAGCAGACCATAAGAAAAAATGTCTAATTCAAAATGGCCAGTATCAGTCCATTTCACCTCTCTGATGCCTAGGATATTGATTTTAAAGTGTTGTAAGTCATATCTAACAAATCCTAATTTTCCTTTATTCATTCTTTGTACATTCCACATTCTGATTATTAGTGGATGATTGAAGCTGTTACTTCTTATTTTTAGTCATGCTAAATCAATAAGTGAAGATCCACAAGGCTTACTCCATCTACGCCAGTAAGGTTGAGTCTACTCTGAGGAGGCAGCTTTTCCCCAGTAGTGCTTCGAATGCTTTCCAAACTCATGGGTTCACCTTCCAGCACTATATTGGACAATGTTCTATTGTTTTCCAAAAGGTGCTCATTGGATAATTTTCAAAAGCAGATTGCCAGGCCTTTTTCCTAGCTTGTCTTCATTTGGAAGCTCTGCTGAATCCTGTCTACCATGGTGATCATATTGGTGTCAGAAATACTGGTGGCATAACTTCCCAGCATCCTAGCAATATACAAGCCACTACAGTATGAAAAACTGAGTGAGTGGTGGTGGAAATAAATTAATGGATAAATTTATCTGTTATTCTGTGGAAAATGAAGAGGACTTGAAGATCAAATACTACAGCATTCAGTATGGGTTACACCTCAATATAAAGAAAACAAAAATCCTCACAACTGAACCAATGAGCATAATTATGAGGAAAATCTTGAAATTTTCAAAAATTTCATTTCACTTGGATCCACAACCAATGCCCATTGAAACAGCAGTTAAGAAATCAAATGACATATTTCATTGAGCAAATCTGGCTCAAAAAAACCTCTTTAAAGTGTTAAAAAACAAAGATGCCAGTTATAGGACTGAAGTGTGCATGATCAAAGCCATGGAATTTTTAATTGCTTCATATGCATACAAAAGCTGAACCATGAATAAAGAAGACTGGAGAAAAATTGATGCCTTTGAGTTACAGTGTTGGCAAAGAACACTGAATGGATTACTAGAAGGATGAACAAGTCTGCCTTGGAGGAAGTACAACCAGAATGCTCCTTAGAAGCAGGGACGATGAGACCAGGTCTCACATACTTTGGACATATTATCAGGAGGAATCAGTCCCTGGAGAAGGACATCATGGTTGGTAAAGTAGAGGATCAACGAAAAAGGAAGAGCCTCAATGAGATGAATTGATACAGTGGCTGCAACAATGGGCTCAAAAATAGCAAATATTGTGAGGATGGCACAGGACTGGGCAGTGTTTCATTCTATTATACACAGGGTTGCTATGAGTCAGAATCGCCTCGACAGCCCCAAACAACATGGAAAATGCTGAATACATATTCAAATTTTAGGTACCATGAAAAGAAACATCACTGTGAACTGGTTATTAAGAAAATATTCAATGGAAAATGCAACACTTGTTATCTTTAAATGATCTATAGATCATAGAAGTATTAAGAAAAATTGATAAGACATTCCAAACTGTATATATATATGTATTATATAATTACAACTAACTCTAGAGAGGGGCTTTTAACAAAGATTGCTCATATAATCAATTGGGAAATTAAAAAAAAAAAAAACTTGTTTGCCAATTATGTCAGGTAGTGTGGGACTTGCGTAAGGACAGACATATAACTAAATGGGAGACAATCAAAAGTCCAGAAATAAACACTTACACTTTCCACAAGAGTACCAAACTAATTCAGTGGACAGAGAACAGACTTTTCAGTAAACTTTACTAGGGCAAGTAGATACCCTTCTGTGAAAGAGTGATGTTGAAATCCTACTCCTCTACATATAAATAAATGACTCAAATTGGATTACAGATCTACATTTAAGTATGGAAACTACAAAAGTATTAAGGGAAAACAGAGGAGTAAATCACTGTCACTTTCACTTAGGAAATTCTTCTTAGTCTTTACATCAAAATCACAAGTGACAAGAAAGAAGATACACTAGACATCTTCAAAATTAAAAAAAAAAGTACTGAAAATAATACCATAAAAAAGTGAAAAGAAAATCCACAGAATGGAAGAAAATATTTGTAAATCATGTATCAGATAAGGAGCTTGTATATATGATATATAAATAACTCTTAAAAATAGAAACAACAAAATTAAAAATAGGCAAAGAATCTAAACAGTCATCTCTCTAAAGAAACCAACAATGAGAGCAAACTTCATATCTACTATCATGATTATGATGACTATTATCAAAAAGCCAAAGAAGAACAAGTATTTGCAAAGATTTGGAAAAAATGGAACACTTATTATTTGCTAACGGGGTTATAAAATTGTGCAGTCACTGGCCAAAATAGTTTGGTTATTCCTCAGAATTTTAAAGATGTTGTTACCTTGTGGCCTAGTGATTTCACTTCTAGGCATATATTCAAGAGCAATTAAAATATGCTCACATTAAAACAAAATTTACAGCAACATTTATAGTAACCGAAATGTAGAAACAACACAATGCCTATCAACTAATGAATGTACAAACAAAATTAGGTATATCTATATATCAGAACAGCACTTGTCTAGTAAATGAAGTACTTGAAAATATTACGCTAAGTGAAAGAAGCTAGTTCCCAAAAGAGTATATATTATCATATGACTCTAATTAGATAAAACAGTTCAACTGACAAATCCAAAGAGACTATAGTGGCTGCAGGGAGATGGGGGTGGGGGTAAGGAGAAAAGAGAGAGATTGCTAATGGGTACAGAGTTTCTTTTGGAGCTTTGAGAATACTCCAAAATTTGTTAGTGGTAATGATTGCACAACTTCGTTAGTATAATGAAACCATAGATTTAGACTTTAAATGAGTGATACCAGACCAAAACCCAAACCCACTGCTGTCCAGTTGATTTCAACTCATAGATGCTCTACAGGACAGAGTAGAACTGCCCCATAGAGTTTTTAAGGAGTGCCTGGTGCATTCGAACTGCTGACCTTCTGGTTAGCAGTCATAGCTCTTAACCACTATGTAACCAGGGTCTCCAAATAAGTGAGATATATATTTTATACATATATATATATCTATCCAGAATGCTTCTTAGAAGCAAGGATGGCAAGACTATGTCTCTCATACCTTGGACATGTTATCAGGAGGGATCAGTGCCTGGAGAAGGACATCACGTTTGGTAAAGTAGAGGGCCAGCGAGAAAGAATACCCTTGAGGATATGGATTGACGTAGTGGCTGCAACAATGGGCTCAAACATAACAATTGTGAGGATGGCGCAGGACCAGGCAGTGTTTCATTCTGTTGTAAATAGGGTCTCTATGAGTTAGGACTGACTCCACAGCATCTAACAACAGCAACAACAATATATGATATGGAGCCTTGTCACTCAATGGTTAAGTGTTTGGCTGCTAACCAAAAGGCTGGCAGTTTGAATCCATGAGTCACTCCTTGGAAACCCTGTGGGGCAGTTCTGCTCTGTCCTATAGGGACGTTAAAAGTCAGATTCAACTCTTTGGCAACAAGTTTTTTTTGTTGTTGGTTATATATGACACATATGTGATAAAATAATAGTGCATGGCAGAAAGAAGATGCTAATGCAGATCTTTTCACAAATTTTTTAGTATACATGTGCATACCATAGTAAGCTTATGGTTTTTATCAGCTTTCGGACATATACCAAGAAACCCACCAAACATCTCTTGAAGAGTATAGACTCCACTATGCTGTAGTGCTGTTCAGGCTTCAGAGATGCCCAGACACATGGCAATTTGATTCTTTCCAAAACCTTGTTAGATTTGATTACATGCTCTCTATTACTGCCCCTGTGTAATTGTTGTGGAATCTTGGGGTCAGAGAGTGACCTAATTTACCAATTCACATACTGACAGAATTTGTCACAAAACTTTTTGGTACTCTAAGCCATATTTTCTTGGCTCACTTGTGACTTTGCAGTTGTGGTTGACAAGATCCAGGTATAGAAGTAGTATCCCTTCTCAAACAACCTCCATGTCTCATCATTCAGCTTTTTTGCCCCAAGGCTTTTTCCAAAGCTGAGGCAGCTTTTCTGACTCTGCAAATTAATACTGAGAATTTACATCTTAGGGTAACCTCACCTGAAGGCATGGGAGTCAGTGGATAAATACCTCAGGTGCCCATGCTTCAGATGAAGTATTCCACGGCACAGATTTACATGGTTTATCAGAGCATGCTGGAAGAGACCAGTTATCCCCAACAGTAATCAGTTTAAAAAATAAGTTTTCTTTTTGCCCTCCTCTTGCTCCTTCATCTCCACCTTATTTCCTTAGAACAGCTCATAAATGAGCCTGCTGCATTTGAGTCATTGTCTCAGGTTCTGTTTTTTCTGGGAAACACAGACTAAGATAGACCTGAAAATGGGTAATTTGAATATCTGGTACAAAGAAGCTCTCAGGATACATAGCATATTGTCAACATTGTATGTATACAAATTGTGTCTTTCATTTTCCCCTGTCTTCTTTCTAACACGTACCTTACCTTTAATTTCTGTGTGATATGAATTACGGCTTCATATACCTTCATGTACACCATCTTAATAGCACTGAAAATCGAGATATGTTTGATCATGACCTCCTCACAAACCCTGCCTATGAGAAAATGGTCATTGAACATGGTGAGGAAATTTTAATACCATTTAATCATGTCATATATATAATTATGTACTCCATCATAAGTTGGGGAGGGTATTTCCTAATTATGAAGCTCATCTAGCTACTTATCCAAATTGCTATGATTGTATCTGAATTGATCATACAGAGAAACATAGGGGAAAAAAAAAGCATTTTGATTTTAGAAAACAGCATTTGTTTTGAGAGCCCATAAATTTTGAAAATGATGCGTTTATACTCAAGATAAATCAAGCTAACTTTATAATAATTATCTTTTCTGACTTTAAAAATTGACTGCTTTATGAACACTTTCAATGAAAGGTGAATACAAGAGTACCCAGAGGCCTTTTCAATGATGCTACAATTAGATGAAACTATATTATTCTTTAGCATGCTGTGTTTCCCATTAGTTGGTGATCAAAAGAAAAATTCCACGGAAGATCAGTAGGATGCAAGATTGATTACAGACTGATTCAGCAGTGTAATCACTAGCTAGTGCAATCTCAGCATGAATGGAGTCCCCAGAGAGCTGGTTGCTATCTGATAACATTACGGAGGGGGGAAATCAAATGACTTCTAGAATGTAGATTGGTTTGGGTTGCATTAAACAGGAAAGGATTATAGCTCACACTGTCATCCATCCTGGCATCCAAGAACAGTGCATCTAAAACATCTCATTTCCACAGAAGGTATACATCAACTTTGCGGCATAGCCTGATTCAGCAACTCCTGGGAAGAAAAGGAAACAGCACAATTGCTATGTGAAAACAGCTGCAATTAATTATAGCGTGATTTTGGTGCTTCTTGCCAAGGACAGAAGATAATTTTTCATTATCATTCAATTTGCATCCCATATGCTGATTATACATCCTTAATATTATAAATCCAAAACATAGCATTTCCTGTTTACAACAATTATTACAATAACTATCGAAGAACATTTGGGGTAAAATGGAAGAAACGAAAGGGGAGACCAAAGGCCTGCAACCTAGTTCTAGTTCTTCAGAAATCTGTCTGGCTGTGAATTATTTAATTTATCTGGGCTTCAATAGACTTATCTAAAATGGAATAATCATACTTAGAATTTCTTTTGATGGAATTCAGAGTAAAATATAAGCTACAGAAAAATCCTAGTATTTCTTCATTCTCCTGGGCATCATCTTATACTCACAAGAGAATCAGAAGTGGCCTGGTAAGAGCATGTTAATATTGCATTGCAATTTCATTCCTGAATGCAAAAGCAAGACGTCAAACCCGGGAGATTGTCTAGGAGGGGAGGTGGTTTCAGCACAGTTAAGGAAGACTTTATAAAAACTAACAAATGGAAATCAGTGTTATTCTAGAAGATATACCATTGGGCTGCTGTCTGTAAGGAAGGATTTAGAGTTTCTATATCCAGGCTCCATGTTTATTCCAGTTCTGCTATACAACTCCAATGGTTTATATGTCCTGCTAAGTCATAAAACCATAGAAGTGGAGCATAAATTTCAATCCCTTCTCTTTTCCTTGTTCCTCAATTTCATTAGCATTCATTGACATTCTCTGGGCCACTTGGAAGTAGAACTTAAGAGTAATTTTCATGTCCCTGTCCCTTCTAATGTCATACTGAAATTTATTGTCTTTCTTTAGTTATAACATTACTATTTCTAGTCCTCCAGCTCTTTAATCAACATTGTATGTGCTTAAACCACTGTAATAGTTTCCTAACTGGTGTTTTGTCCATAAATTGTTCTTTCTGCTCATCAGTCTGGTAAGCATCGTCAAATTGATCTTGTTAGAATATCCTGGTAATTTTAAAGATCTGTGTTAATTTGCATTGTACTTGGTTTCTATGTTGCTTGTGCCATTTATCATTAATTAAGGAATCAAACATTATTAAGTTCCTATTTTATATGAGAGAAATTCTGGGGAAGTACAGAATTTTTTTACATGACAAGACTTAATACTTTAAAGATACCAAACACATATATCCCCAAACATAAGCTTTTTTAACCTAAAAACTTTCTCAATTTTTTTCAGCTTTTCCTTATATGGTACTGTCTCCAGCTAGCTCTTGGTCCCGGTTACTCCTTTGTTTCTTTACCCTTGATTAGCAAAGTCTCTCTTAAAATGTGATACCCCTCATGTCTTAATTTGTAGAGATTGCCAATAAAACAGGAAAAAAAAAAATCCTCTTCAAATACCTCTCTTTTTGTTTATGTTTGGGAGGAGAAGATTTATTAGAGAAGATGACTTTGAAAATGGGACTCCGAAATCTATCTAAACCAAATACCAAACCCACTGCTGTTGAGTCAATTCTGACTCATAGAAACCTTATAGGACAAAATAGAACTGCCCAATAAGGTTTCCAAGGCTGTAAATCTTTCTGGAAGTAGACTGTCACTTCTTTCTCCATGGAGTGGCCGGTGGTTTCAAACCACCAACATTTCAGTTAGCAGGTGAGTGCTTTAACCACTGCACCACCAATGTCTGTCACTTACTAGTTCTTTAACCTACCGGAGCTTACTTTACTGCTTGAGCAATTATATGGAGAATGGAGCTCAGAGCAGAAAAAAAAGGCATAGGAAGCAGTTGTTATTATGGCAAGAGTCCAAAGAGATATGATGGGTGTCTTAATTAATGTAATGCTTTACTGAACAAATACTAATGGCCACATTTTCTGCTAGGTGCCAATGACACAAAATTAAATAAGTCATGATCCTTGCAGCAAGGAACTGACAGTCTATGGTATAAGACAAATGCATAAAAACTACCTATAACCTAAGGTGTTAATTGCCATAATATGGGTGTGAGTAAAGTCCTAGAGAACACAAAATTGATTCCATTATTTCTTGTGTTCTGACCAACACAGTCCAATGGCGATATGATTTCCCATAATCTAGGCAATTAACTTCTATTATCCATCTTAAAATTGTATTACCTTTGTTAACTACACCCCAATAATGGTTCAAATTAAGCAAAAGAAAAGGACTTGGTTAATTTGTGTCCTTTACATTTCTATTATTTAAGTCTATAATGGCACTGGGTGATATTTTTCTTATTATCTTCACTTAATACTTTTGATGAATTTAAGTGAGTATATATATACTATATTTTACAATATATTAATTTTATATATTTTGGTAGCTTTAGGATACATAGAAAAAGCGTCTTAGTGATTCTTTGCTTTCGATTTCATCTGCTGTCCTGTAATAGAAATGTTTCTCTTGGGCTTTCTTTATTGCTGTTTTGTAATAGATGCTCTCATCCCCTGCTTTTTGTTATCAGGGTTAATCGAATGCATACATCCAGTTTAAGAAAACATATGTTAATTCAATCATCCTGACAATTTCTGAGACCCTTTGGACTTTAATTATCCTGATAAAATGTGCAACTTTTCAA